>NC_051219.1:30536663-30885413 GCF_015220715.1 Pygocentrus nattereri | reverse complement strand
CCGTATCAGGCATGTACAGTATGTTGAAATGAGAACCTGTAAGGAAGAAGGATATTGGCACTACCAATAGTGAAGCTCATTACAAATCATGACAGGAGTTCAAGAGAGACATGATGATTATTCATTAAAATCTCTGGAGCATTCAGGTGAGGCTTTTTCATCACAGCAGGAGGGCAAACAGCACATGAAAGAGCCTCTAAAGTGGTCAAGCAGGTCCTGGAGGCAAGCAAGAAAACCCCATCAGGATCTTACACCAGCATCATATTACCAGACAGCAGGAGCCCACGTACAGCTCAGAATTGAAACATTAACAAGATGGACATTAACAAGAGGTGTTAATGGTTCAAAAGATGTGTTTGATGACCCATGTAATGCATGTTCTTGTTTGTATTATTATTGCAGTGAACAGTCAGCTTATTTTTGTTTGACCATATATGTCCAACTTTCTGTGCCTTGTCTGCAGTAACAACACTCTTTATGACTTCACTGTAAATGGGCAGGGTTAAACTGCTGTAGGGCGAATAGGCGTCCATGAACCTGTTCCCAAAGTCCTGCACCCCTAATTAGTCTGCACTTTGGTGAGATCAACAAAATACACACAGAGTGCAATGTTAAGGTCACTAGGTTTAAAGTGTTCTGTAAAAAAGGCTTAATACAGGTGACATGCATAATGCAGCTCATTGACAAATTCAATTGATAAATTTCAATATCTTGAATTTGAATATCTTCTTCTCTGCCTTGCTGGTTAGACAACTGTAAGCAAATCCATCCAATCTCACAGGTCCTTGTCTGTGTCTCAAGGTATTGTGAGATGCAGTCCTTGCTAAAGGTCTTGTGCTCAAGAGGTCCCATTTGAGTACCAAGGTGAGAAACGGAGCACCCTACAGCCTCGCAGGTATGTGCAAATGATGACTGCAAGGCCACATTTGTAAACATGTTTGTGGTTGTGATATCATAGCCATGAAAATTTCAAAACAGTTTAGTTTACTTAGTTTACAAATAATGTTTGGACTTTGAACGGAACAGTACATTTTGAAACTGTTTACATAGCACAACCAAGTCATTTAAACAAAAAGCTAGAAGGGAAAGTTTGTTAACAAACTGTAGGTTGGCTTGACAAAGCCAGCAAATAATACTTCAGAAGTTAAAGCAGTTGCAGATCACTTGATTGTTTTAATAACTTTTGTTCATGAAGTAATTCCTGACACTATGCTATGTAAGATGTTGTTAGGCTGCTGCTATAGTTGGTTGCTAGTGTTGCTAGACCATTGCTATGGTATCCCATGTAGTTACTAAGGTGTTGCTAAGCCATTGTTATCGTATCTAAGGTGATTTTTAAGGTGTCAATATGCTGTTGCTAGTGTTCCAGGTGGTTGTTAAGGTTGGTTGGCCATTGGTTGGTCTCCTATGTAGTTGCTAAGGTGCTGCTAAGCCATTGCTATCATATCTCAGGTGACTGTCAAGGCTTGGCTAGGCTGTTTTCCTATCTTGTTGGCTAGGATAGTTTTCCAGTTGGTTTCTAAGGTGTTGAAAGACCACTGCTATGGTATCCCAGGTGGTTGCCAATGTTGCTATGGAAAAAAAAATACACTTTCTATTATATGAACACTTCAAGTACATTTTCATCATACAGAAAGTAGACACAAGGCAGCGTGTGGAAACACAACTGTTTATTTCAATAAAATATCAGTATGAACTAACTAAAGACAACAGTACTCCCTACACGTACATTCTATCTTAATGTTTCTTTTTTTGCATTTACTCTTAAGTCTTTATATAAAAGTATACAAACTAACATAGAAAGTCCTCTCGGTCCAGGCATATCGGACCAGTGAGGGAAAACCCAACCCCTAAACGTGTGAGCCCCTCAGGACACCTGGGACAGAGGGCCGAGTGCACATGCAGCCCGCTTTTGCTCTCAGTGTCCGTGGGATGGCACTTTCTGTGCAGGTAGCAGTATGGTGAATAGGGAAGGGTCAACGGCCAGACGTAATAAGCTTTTTGCAACATGTGATTATAAAACCATCTCAATGACGTACTCACACATACATTCACACAGAGTATAAACAACACACATGCACAGACCCTCACACGTCATACAGCCATTCGCTACAAATGCCCATCCACACAGACACATACAGCCATATGGGGCTTTGGTTCACCAAACCAGTTTTAAAGCTATGGGCTAGATCAGTACTGCCAGGGTGCACTGACAAAAAGTGATGCAGTGAACTTACTTTATTCAAATGAGTATAGCATTTCCACACAGGGCTGGACAACATGGTTCAAAACACAATAGAACTCAATATTTTCCAGCTTTTTGGCAATAAGTGATATATATATCTTGATGCCATTGCATTATCAGATATGATATTTTTAGTCGAAAGGGAAATAACTGTATATATGCAATATATACTATATATATGCAATATAAGTTAAACATAAACTGTTGCCAAGTAGATCCAAAGTGTTAAATAAAATAAGAAAGAATACAGCTGATAACTGTTCAGGTCTCTTTGTGAATAGTTCCAAATCCAGGACTCGTTTGGGGGAAGGACTCATTATTGAAGGTCAGTTTCCACATGGGAGATGTTATTTTGAACCAGGCATTGATTGCACAGCTCCATACATCACCTTTGTGCACATGGTTTCTGCTAAATGGTGAATAATAGCTTGATCCCTTCACTGTTTCTGACAAAAAAGAATTTGCTTTTAGCAACAGGCACATAAATTTATATTGTTCCTTCAAGAGGCTACCAACTCAAACTGCAATGTAGAGCAGTTACTGGATGCACGCCATGTCCTTATCCAGCAATATGCAAATGTAAAGATTTGAGTCCCTTAGGATGACACGAGTGATGCGTTTTTTTTTTCCAAACTCAAGCCCTCATTCTCTGGACCACTTCTAGGCACATAGTTAGGTCTCGTGAACAAAACGTAAAAGCTCTCTAAAAAAAAACCCACTAGAGCAACTGATACACAATCATACTTGTTTTGTATTGCAGGGAATGTTGTTTGCGATGCATCGCCTGTCTTGCCTGTAATCCTGCCTGAATGGGGAAACGAACCCCTGTGCACTCCTGTGTTCAGAGCAGCGGTTCTATCCATTACCCTGTACAGCCGCATTGCCTTTTACATTATAGCTTCAGGATTTAAATGCTCATACTCTGAGGCAAGCTGAGGCTGCAGCACTGCCTGGTCTTCAAGAAACTCAACTACACGGATAAAATACGCATACAATGAGGCATTAAGATGACCAAGCTATTCACAATGCTGCCTAATTTTTATCACTATGAAGTATTGCATATGTCTTGTAAATTTTCAAATGTTTCCCCATGAATAAAATAAATTACATCCACATAATTGTATCTTTTAGTTTTACATACTTTTGGCAATAATATGTGTTGAAGTAATAGATTTTATTCATGTAGAAATAATCAACACATTTGAATGATGTCTACTCAATGCATCACTTTTTACAGTGCCGGACCTGACCAGACCACAACTGCTGACAATGAGCAGGATCAAAAAAACAAACTTTCTGGCAAAAAAATGTTTCAGCTGAAAATAAGTGCACATATGTAAAGCATCAACTAAACCAAGCCAAAAAAACAATAAAAACCTCAAGGAGACTGAATCCATTAAGCATTTAGCATGTAGTACCAGTTTTAAATCTATATATCTGTCTCTTTCCCACCATATGCCCCCCAAAATCTCTCTCTCTCTTTCTCTCTCTCTCTCTCTCACTCACACAAACATATATATATGTATATATATACACACACAAACACACAGTGTTCCAAGGCACAGGCAAAACCACAGAGACTGAATCTCTTTCTCTCCTCTCTGCGAGATCAGCTTGACCGGCCAATGCATCAGAAAGAAACACTCCAACACTCCTCAACACATAAAGACAGCCGCACAGTGTTTCCGACTGAGCGTTTTTGCTAGCATGAAAGGAATGTGCGCTTCCAGGAAAAAAAAAAACTTGCATTCCATCACAATGCATAGGGAAGAATCCCCTCTCAACCCCTGCTCGGTGGAGGTACGCTCAAATACTAGATGAACCCCGTAGTACAGTACAGAAGTGCTGTGAACATGAATAGAGCTCTCATCAGTGAACAGTTGAGTATGTGTGCGTGTGGCAGGTTAATCCGTTTGCAGTGCCACGCTGAGAATTCCGGGCAATAAAAGTGTCCATGCCTAATGTCACATCAATTACATGCCTTACAGACCACTCACAGCATGAGGTCATCTCTCTACCACACACACACATACGCATAAACAGAGGTCAGAGACATTGGCCTATTACACCAGTTCAATGAAACAATTTGTTCTAGATAAATCAATAACAATCGACTATCCGACATACACACAACACTATAAAGTGTGGAGTACAAAGAATGAACATTGTATTTAAATGATCAAAAGGCACAAGGTATTGCTAGTCATATAAAAACTTGCCAAACCCAGACATCATTTCTTCCTTTCACTTAAATGCTATTCAGATGGGACCTGTTTTTTTCTGAGGAGGTGGGTTAAGGTCATTTCTCCACAGCATGTCTGTAATGTTTATGACCGATTCACACGGAAATTTTGGTAAAAATTGATAGGAGATGAGAGATGGGAGGCCAATTAGAACAACAATTAGAAATGTTCAACAATTAGAAATGTAATAGAAAACTTGTCCAAACATTTAAAGGGCTCATATCCTCAAGGGGTCTGCTTTTGATGGATGTGTGGTTTTTAAACAAAACATAATACATTTTTACAGGACCATTTTCCCTACCTTTATTCTTCTGAATTCAACAGGTTGGATTTATTAATGTGCCTTTAAGACATATGTACATAAGCTCTGTTCTAATTGGCAGTACAGCTTTAAACACTCTACGCTCAACAATAACTTTACTGTGAATAGACAAGGCTGAAAAGCAGACATATGAAAATGCACCAATTTTTGTGACATCATAAAAACAATGAATTCAAAATGGGCCAATGTTAGATTGCTGGACTGGCACTGTTTTAAAGGGTCCATATGCCACATTTTTCTTGTATTTTTTTCCTCCAGGTTCCTCTTCAGAATTAATTTTTACATTACTTTTTTTTAACTGTCTTTATCCCTTAGAATTAACCAGGCTGTTTTTTGTTACTGTGCCCGTTAGACTGATAAATGCAAATGACCTCTGTTCTCATTCTCTCTCTTGTATTGTGCCTCATTGAAAGAGCAGTCAGAACTGAAACACTGCTTACAACTTCAGTGTAAAAGGTCAGGGCTAAACTGCTGTAGGCTGAATGGGTGGATGTAAGTAAATGAGTTGGTTCTCGTGACATCATGAATTCAAAGCAGTCTGTTTTTAACAATGTTTTTGTATTACATTTGTACTGCTTAAAAAGTGAAAATGTATTTTTCCATTATATGGCCCACTTAAGAATGTTCGCATACTACTTCTCACTCTTTCATCTAAAGAAGTGAGGAAAATTTTTTTCCACAATAATGGCCCTTTAACTGTAATTTTGTGCACCTTGTTTCTACCGAGCTATGTTAAATGAATGCATCATTATCATTGTCATTTACAGCCAACATCATCATAAAATCAAACTTTTCTCAGTCATTCTATGTTTCAATATTTCAAATTGTAAACTTGACAAGAAGAACACGTATCTGCTTGATCTGGGCTACAGAGAATAGAAGAAAATGTTTTTTGAGTTTCACAAGGGGAATTTATAAAATTAATATAATCTGCGGCCATTTTTTCAGCTCCTTTTACAGCAGGTAAAAAACAGGCTATCTTTACTGACGAGGTCCGTAAATATTATTGACATGACATATTTGGATGGGACTAAAATCACTAAGAAACACAAGTAACAATGACATTACCCACTTCCTCATATAAAACTAATCTCATCCCAGTAGTACTTTAAATAGACATTTAGAGACAACAGGAACAGTTTAAAAGGTCCATCATTGCATAACCACCAAAATATCCCACTCTGAAACTCCACATACACAAACTCTCAGGCACTCACGCGCACACTTGGAGAACACTCTGTTAAAAACTGAAGAACAGTTTGATGTGTTGCCATTAGCAACTACAACTGTGGTAAAAACATAATGCAAGAAAAGAAACTGCGATGTCTGTCAGACTGAAGTACCTTGACTCACTGGTTTTCAATCAAGCAGTGCAGTGTAAATGAAAACATTGGTAAATGCATGTTTCACTGTGTGTGCGTTTTAACTGAAGGGGAAGCGTGTCTGGGGCTTTCAGGGGTCAAGCGACCGTTTGAGGACAGAAGCCCTTCAGTACAGAGCCGCTGAGGAGAGTCAAAAGATTCAGAGTCATACTCAAGTCAGAGTCAGAATCAACGATTCAGATAAACTCAGACAGTCAGATAGCAGCAGGAATGGTGTGTGTTGCCCCAGTGCATCACGGGGCAGCAGCGGGGCAGAGATATGCACTGAAAAAAAGAAGTGTTTTAAATTTACCTGATTCCTAATCACACATTGGTTGCACATGAACAAAATACATCAACACTAGGAGTTTAACAATTTAACAATGTTTTCAGGTTCAAAGCTATTTCTGATTGTGGGATCAAGATTTGCTATCTTTGGATGTGCGCCTAGTTCTGATCACTGACAGCGATTATTGAAAGGTAGGGTTCACACTGTATATTTCTCACAGTCCTAGGCATTTACTCTCAATGGGAAGTGCTTTCTTCGTGGTTTTAGTGCACTTGTCTTTTGTGAGGAATGCTCCAGCTAGAGGAGGTCAATTAGTGTATGTTATAACCATTTTTCTGTGCTGACCAATGAAAAGGAAGTTACGCCTTCAGTGAGTTTGCGTCTCAGAGTACCATATAGTGCATAATTTAATTGAGCAAAATGAGCATGGCCCAAGCAAAAAGCAGCTTTTTCAGTTTGCTTTTACTAGAAGCACCACATTTGCTAGTTAATAGATCACTCACTAAAGGGGCGAGTGACAGACAGAGCTTTCTGCCTACATATATCGAAATGACAGCCAGTTAGCACAGCTGATTGGCATTTACAATGCTATTGTTGCTTAGCAACAAGGAGACATAGCCAGAAGACTACACACACTGTAAAAAGTGCCTGGTCAGATCTACTTAAAAAATGACTTCATGTGATAACAAGTAAACAAGTAACAAGTATTCACTAAGTATTCAGTATTCAAGAGTAAACGATTCTTTCAAAGTAATTTTTGAGTTGAATAAAACTAGTTCAATTGCTTATTACATGAAGTAGTTTTTTTTAAGTAGATCTGACCAGCTACTTTTTACAGTGCAGTGCATGTTGCGTTTTTACGCCTTCAGAAAAAACACAATATGAATCCCACCAAAGATGGAAATGAAACAACCTCAGTAGAGTAGATGGTTTAATACTGTACTAAACTGTCTCACTCTTATTTAACACAATTTTGTCTTTCTTCTATTTTCAATAATTGTGTTGATGTAATACTCAAGTGGAACTGATGTACACATTTAAATCAGGTAATTCTAAAGCACTGTTTTTTTCACTGTGGGATGATGTCACAAGGGACCAGCAGATTGGCAGCATTACCAGCCAATGAGGTTGGCTTTGGCCTTCTCTGTGAGTTTGCGAACTCTGCCTTTGCTGGACGTGCCGAAAGTGATGGAGGTGTCCTCAAACAGAAGCTGTCTCTGCTCCTCCTCAGAGTCTTCCTCGTTATAGAACGCTGTCCTACGACCCTGGTTGCGCGTTCTCATTTGCCCCTTGGAGTTCCCATCGCCTCCAGACTCCACCCCATCCAACTCTCTATCTGCCTCCCTTAGAGCTGAACCAGGGGCAGAAGGCGTGGCAGGTTCGTTGCCACGGCGACTGCTCCTCCTCACACTTTTGGGCTCGGAGGGGGCTTGAGTAGGCGGAGCCTGCTCTGTTGTCCTGACTATTCGTGGTCTGCCCCGCTTTCTTGGTTGCTCAGCAAGCCCCGCCCCAGAGTCTGACAAGTTAGCATCCTGTGTTGCGGATGAGACCCTGCCCTCATCGCCTGTGGACTCGAGCTCATCTTCATGGGCAGAGTTTATCTGAAGAGCCTCCAGTTCTTTTTTACTTTTCCTGCCTCGCTTCTTTCCGGAAGGGTGGGGCAAAGTAGGTGGCTCAGCCACCTCTGCTGTCCTTATTTGAGACTCTAGTCTGGGTCTGCCCCGCCCCCTTTTCACTACACCCAAAGTCACTTGGCTACTATGGCCATTCAGATGAACACTGTTCAGCGGTGGAGGACTGTGATCCACTGGACCTAACAGAAAAACAGACAATATAAAAGTTTCTGAGTAACATGTAAATTCTACAACAAATATAATAAAAAATAAAACTACATAACATTGCAAACGTCAAGGATGGCAGATAGCTAATTGTTATTATTCTTTTTTTTTTTTTTACCTGGAGCTCACACTGTGTGGGCTAAATGAACACTTGAAATGCAGTAGCACATTTCCTGCACAGTCCATTAGCCAACATTAGAAATAACATTATTTGCTCTTTAATAGAACAAACTGGCATTTAAAATTATTAAACAAAAAATCTATCTATATTTAGATAATATGAATCAAATGAAGTGCCACATAAACAGTAAGAGTCATGCATAGCTCCAGCTCTATGTAATAAATAACATAAGCAGCTGCTTAGGGCTCCATAGCCAGCAGGGGACCCCCTAACAGCTTCTAAGTTTACTATACCATTATGCTGCTTAAGGTCCCTAACAGACTAGAGCTAGCAGTGGTCTTGTATAATTATGCTACAACACTCTGGCAGTATCACTTTAACACAGTGTGAATGCACTTACCTGGCTTACATTACTTACATCACAGAACTGCAACACAGATCAGTCAAAATAAAAATAATAAATGGGCTTTGTTTATGGTCATTTTTTACATTTTTGTGAATGATCTTTCACAGAAGTGCTGCTTGAACTTTTGGGGAATAAAAATACGTCTGGTTTGAAGATGCATTTTGATTTGCTTAGTGCAGATTGACTTGGTATGAAAGAAAATGGCAGCGAAAGAAGTGACAAGCAAAGTGTCGATCTTCCAGAATGAAACTTTTAAAAACTGATCATTACTTGTTGACATTTAATTACTGATCAAATGGCCAATCCTACATCTCATATTTAAATGAAAACTGTAATAATGTTACCATTCACTAACCTGGTGTATGCTTAACTGGGGTACGAAGTTTCCTCCTGGACTCTCTGCCCCCACCCCCTCCCCCTCCCCCTCCCCCATTACTATGAGCAACGGCAGAGCTCTCTGTTTCCCGGGAGATGCTTGGTGTGGAGTGAGAATTCTGAGCTCTGAGGTTTTTGGAGGAGGGTTCAGCTCCTTTACTGTGGGTGGGGGCAGGAGGTGGAGATGACTGTGAGGGAGGCGGGTCTGTGGAATGAGTTCCAGAACGGGCGGAGCTACGAGTGCGTCCCGTGGCTACAACAGGTTCTGGCTTTCCATTGATATGCGGAAGTGTCTGTCTTAAGAAGGGAGGCCGGGAGGGGCCAGCTGGGGTGGGAGGAACTGCTGCTTCAGATCGGGGAGGAGCGCGAGAAGAGACACGCCTCTTCCTCTCAGGGCTAACGGGGAAGAAGACAGACATAAGCGTTAACTGGTGACTAAAAACGTGGTCAACCTAGGCTGAGTCGACTAGAGGACAAATATGTTGCCAAGTTCTTGGACTAAGATTTTGACACTGAGCTGAATGCTTTTACTGCATTTCTTTATTAATTCTTGAATTTGCTTATTTATTTATAAGAGAATTATGGTTCAAATTTTACATCTTTCAAACGGAAATCTGAACCATATAGCTGGTGAGTCTGTGTTAAAGCACACCCCTGTTATACTGATTAAATTGTTCACATCCGTCATACAACACATTGGGTACTCATGAGCAAAGAGATGCAACTTGGAAAAAAATTGTTGCAAAAATCTTCCATGTGGGTAAAAAAAATTATTCCAAAAAAGCAGAACACAAGGTCTAGAAAAGGCATTTTTGACTAAGCATTTTTAACCTTAAAAAGTGGTCATGATTACTCTGTGCTTACATTATACAATTGAAAAGATACTGTTCATTGATTTCTACAAAGCCTGACAGCAGTTGCATGGCAGGTTGTGGGAGTGGCAGGGGAGCAGTCTTGGCAAAGACAGTGGTAAAACGTTGAAATACATGCAAATAAGCGCTAGGGGTGGCCAATCAGATTGTTGAGTAGAGTGTAGAGTGCTGCATTTTGTATAGATTTTCTACACTCTACACTGGTTGATTTTTCTTAAATGCAATATTAGCCGTTTTATCCTGCAATTCACTCGAGTACCAAACTAACCTACAACCCTGCATTATGGACTAAAGCAGAAGTATTTCTGATTTATTTCACTGTAATGTAAATAGTGCACTAAAAACACAATAAAAACAAACATTCTCAATAACACATATAGCAAATTCAAGCTTCCATTTGAAAAGTAGTTTTAACACTAGTCTGTGGTCAGGGTGTTGTTAGGGGTGTAGTGAAAAGTCAGATAGGTATTATGTTTAATAAAATCCTCAGTTGGAGACAGCCCTAAAATAAACTACTCATTACTTTACTGTGTTTTGCATGGCTAAGAGATTATTATTATTATAACTCTCTGGATACCCATAAATGTGTGTACCTGGATGCAGAGCTGGATGGGGAGGAGCTTCTTCTTC
Source organism: Pygocentrus nattereri (assembly GCF_015220715.1). NCBI lineage: Eukaryota > Metazoa > Chordata > Actinopteri > Characiformes > Serrasalmidae > Pygocentrus > Pygocentrus nattereri. The sequence goes on along the minus strand of NC_051219.1, from coordinate 30,874,711 downwards.
TTCTCTTCATGGTTTGTCTGGTCGGTCGTTCTGTGTGCAGGCGCTGTCGAGTCAGTCGCTCCTTTTGTAGACTCTGAGCTGCTTTGAAATCGGCTAAAATTGAGCTGACGTGCTCTTCAAACAGGGCAGACAGCCGAAGACTCATACTGTAGATCTACAAACAAACAAATATTCGAAGACTCGTACTGTAGATCTACAAACAAACAAATATTCCACTGTATAAAAAAAATGTATATTTTGTTCATACAGAATAGTGTCACAATTGAGTGGCAAAATAATATGGAGACCATGATTTGATTGGCTTTGTTCTGATATCCATGTAATATTAAATGATAGATAATAATATTACTAAACAATTATTCTATTGATATATTTCTTACCCTGGACTTCTTGCTGGGTGTGTAGGCTTTGGAATTACTGAAGATGAGTCGCACATCTTTGCATAAGTCCATAGGAGATTCATACTCTCCTGCTAGAAGAGTGCTCAGGACTGTACCAAAGTCCATAGGGGTATCCACAATGTCCAGATAATCCTAAAAGACATTGTGCACATCTTCCTGTTCATACAGTTTTCAAAGCATATGTGTAGTGCTTGAGTTAGTGAATCTGAAGAAAGAGCCCACCACTAGTTCATACAAATGTAAATGTGTTAAATGTTAATGAAATGTAAATTTAATATTTGCTTGTCATTATCTGTTATTTTCAGTGAAACTAGGTTCACTCTAAACCAGTCTCAGCCTTGGAAATTCTGCCCACACAGAAACAGAGCATTGATATCTTTTGCACACAAAGCTGGCCAGAACTATTAGCAGTTTTTTCATTCAGACAGGAAACAAAGTTTAGTTTCTAAAGCAAAACTGTGGACATTGTAACAAAAATGAGCTTTTCAGAGCAAGATATTTATCCGTGGGATTTTCACAATAGCATACCCTCAATAACCTGTGCCAGCAGGCTGTGATTGTTTGTTTGTCACATCAGTCAATCGGCATCTTCCTAACAAGATATGCGGTTCTTGTCCATGTTATGAAAAGTACCAGACTCTCTGCAGACGTCTGGCTTGCGAGACAAATTTTAGACTATTTTAGACTGTCTGCATTTGTCTACAGCGTTTTGTCTGTATGCACACCTTACCGGGTATTCTTCCAGATCCACAGGTTGTCGGAAAGGCTCAGAGTCCTCACACTGGAAAATGAGCTCCAGCAGTTCTCTGCAGCGCCCCCTCCAGGCCTGGGGGTCTCCAGATGCTGGCTTATTCCTCAGATTTCTCAGAATAGGCTGCTGCTTACCCTAAATGGGACAACATACTATCAGATTCATGCTAGAAGTTATGACATCAGCAGTCCAGTCTTAAGCAAGAAAGCATGAGTGTCAGACAGGGATAATTAAGCATGACATCTTCAGTCACAAATTGATCACCATCACATCCACATAATGAGCATCCAAGTTGGACATGTATACCTTTAAAGTTGAATATGTAATATACATGATTTAGTTAAAAATGTTAATCCACTGAAAACAATGTAATAAAATAACTTTTACTGGTATTGCATTCTATCAGAACTAATGCCTGCTGATGAGCTACAGCTACACTCGCTCAGACTGTGGTTTGGCAAACACACGAGAAACTCTCTATTCTCAGTCAGTCAAATTCAATTTGATTAACATACAGATCCACGACTGTGACCCAAAAACACGTGATCATACACAGAAGGTTAATTGAAAATGTTTAATAAAACAATATATTCATGTCAACTGCCCCCAACAGGATTTCACTACCACCAGCACAGCATGTAGTTCTGACCTAAGAGCTCTGCAGAGAGAGTGATACTTTGTCGCTAAGCAACCATTGTTTGCATGCCCATCTCCAAATTTGATTCTCTCTCACAGCATGAGCTTCTTTTGCCACAATTCTGATTCTTTTCTTTGCACAGACAGTTCAAAGACAGTACGCAGGAGTCCAGGAGATCTGCAGAATGTGGAGGGCTGTGATATGCAGGGTTTATGTGAAATATATTTCATTATTCATTATTTTACATTACAGAACAAATACCAAAATATGAATAAATGGTACTGATGCCAAACAATTTCTCCAAGTCCAAATGCAGTGTCTGCAAAGCTAATTGTGGAAGACTACAGTGCTAGCGCTGCTGACCACTCCATCCAAACAGCCAAAGCCTGATTTCAAACCCAAAAATTCATCTGCAGTCTGTAAGCCAGGCAGAACCAAATAGAATGATTGCCAGATGTCAACTTTTAGAATATCAACGTTAAAGTTACGTAAATACTTTCCGTAGTAACTAATTTCTTTTGTATGCAGTAATTGGTAATCCAATCGCTTCTGAAAAAAGTAACTAGTAACTGTAACTAATTACTAATTTTGGTAACTTGCACAACACTAAACATATTAGTAACATATTATGATGCTTTTCTGAGCAAACTGCGGTCCTCTTCAATACCAAACGAATACTGACCAATCTTTGAAAGCACAGTCATTTTGATTAGCATAATTACCATCCGGTAAATTAGTCCTAGACCTATCACAGAACAGTTAAACAACACACTGAAATAAATACACAATATTCATATTTTGACGATATTTTTTTCTTTTTAATTTTTTTACCCGATTTTCTCCCCAATTTAGTCGTTTCCAATTCCACCCGCTACTTAGGACTCCCCCAATCACACGATACTACCAATGCTAGGAGAGTGAAGGCTAGCCTTCCTCCGAGAAACCAACCACTGCTTCTTTTCAAACTACCGCTCATGCAACGTCACGGGACAGCAGGAAGGCGCTCGGAGGAAGGCGCCAACCACCAGATCTGTTACGTCAGCTAACAGCCGCCTGCACTGACTAGGCCAATTGTGCTCTCTTGGACTCCCGGCTACGGATGGCTGTAGCATCACCAGGGATCGAACTCGTGATCTCCTGATGATAGGGCCAATGCTTAGATGGTTGCGTCACTCGGGAGCCCCCACTGACGATATTTTTTAACATGACGTTACCTTTTTTCTGTCCCACCTAATAATACCTCAGAAAAACGACCTATCATAAAAATGCCTTTAAATTTTGTGATTTAGTTTGCCACACTGCCCACCTTACAGCCTATGTAACAGGAAAATAGTTAACCTGCAGCTCACTGTCTGTGTACATACAATCTTTCATTGTTGATAAAGACCAAACAGCAGTCAAATCTATAACTATACCATAACACATTATTACAGCTGAACTCTTACCTTCTTATTGCGTTTAGAGGTACCAGGCGTTTCAGGCTCCTCGTCCTCCTCTTCATCCTGGTTTTTCATGGAAACCAACCCAAATGCATTAGAGTACACATCTGCTCATTAATCTAACAGATCATTTTCCTGAAATGAACACTATGTGTTTGTGTAGTTGTCTTTCTGAGGGAGGATGGAAGAAGTACTTACATCACTTGAGTCTGAGAAAGCTGTCTTTTTCATACTGTTATACAGTGGAATAATATCAGTGCAACTTTGGTCCCTATTAAAAGCACAAAAATAACAGACTAATTAAAAACATGATTCATTCGGATCAAGACTCACCAGGTGCTTTTGATCTTTTTTTCTTATAAAACCTTACTTTAATGTGACAAATGAGACAAATTGCGCACAACAACATATAATAAAACAACATTCACAATCAATAAGGAGCACAATTAGCCACAATTCATTTGTTAAGAACAGGATGTAATATTGCACTGATAACTTAAAGTAAACGGTGACCAGAATAAAGTTTTTTGGCATTCCAGCATAATCACAAGCCATGTTGCTAAACTTTAATCAAATGCTAGGTGCCTCATCATTTCAAATAAGTGGGAAGTTATTATCTGTTATTAATGCAGTGATATGTTAAAAAGTTAGAGAAAACTCAAAATTTCAAAGTGGTATGATTTAGGGGCATAAACATCAGCAGCTATCAGCAGATATTTTAACATTTCTAATATAAAAATGTGCCTTTTTTCCTGTAACTCAATCCCATTTTAAGGATCTAGATTTTAAAGAGGTGTTCAACATGAAGACATTTTAATTTATTAAGAAACGCATTTATAAGATGAAGATATTCAATCTTTAGCAAAATAAGTTAAATAGGTGAACTACAAAAACACTGGAACATTTTTTCTTTACTCTTTGGATCTGCCTCACATTCCGACCCATCAACACAAAGCACGCCTGTAGAAATATGCAATATAACATACATCTCAAGAGTGCTTTTCCATAGCTTAAGCAACTATTTTACAAGATGATAATACCAGTGAACACCATGTCTAACGAATAGTTTATCTCAGGGTGGTTGTGGTTGCTTTCAAGAACCTAGCTAAGGGATATATGCACCAAGAGAAGGTTACAACACTGTCCCCCAAGGAAATTTAAAAAATGTATTCTTATTCTCCTTCTCATCTAATCACGCTATGCTTACTTACCAAACATCCTACCAAACATCTTCATATAACATCAGCATTTGGCCAGAGAAAGCATCTAACTCTCGTGTCTCTTTTGTCGAGTGGGTTTGTCAAGTTACAAGACCCATAAACACTTGTCATTTGGTTCATACTGATTTGCTGCTTAAGAACTGTCAAGAGTGCCTTTGCTGTCCTGTTTTTCTTTGTAAGCTGCAATGAGCCAAATATCATCTACAGCAGCATTTAAGGTAAAACAGAAAGTCTGAATAAAAAGCTAACTTCAGCCTCATCTAGTTAGCTTTGCTACTTGCATAGGAGGTTGAATCATCTGACTAGAATGACACAAATCACCTTGAAGATGGTTCACCCAAAGCATTACTAAAGCTTTACTGTGTTTTTCTTCCTCCGTGCTAAAACTGACTGGCATAGGTTGCTAACCTGATTCCACCATATTGTTAGAGATGGGGCCGAGTAACGTGACTGATATTTTCCATTATATTATTTTTTTAATAGTAATGAAAGAAATAAATTGACTAATGCATCTTTAAAGATTCTAACTTCATGTCTGATTTTGGAATAATCATTTGGTACCATTACTGGAGCCTGATGTTTCATCTTAAGACAGACTTACTTAATAAACTGCAGAAGCAGGTCAGACACGAATTTGGCAGTTTTGACGATAAAAGCTCCAGGCTCGTTAAAGGTCTGTGCGTTGTGTTCAATGTAGCGAACCTCCCACATCAGCGAGGACATTCGTCTGCCAACACAACACACACACAAAAAAACACATCAGATGATCATCTCTGTCACTGAGTAATATCTGTGAGTGTCTGTTGAAGTATAAGGAGTACTGCATGTAGGAAGTGAACATGTTACAATCATTTTATGGATCACTGTGTTTTTGCATTTGATTAAGAAGGTGCGCATTAACACCTAGAAAGCACAACTATCACAGATGGTATTAAAAGTATGTTGTAATTTTATGATCAACTTTTTTTTGATTAACATTCTTGCTCACAGCTCATTGAAACAATCAGAAATTCTGTTCAGATTCTAAGCTTTGATAGAAGCTTTGAACTAGCTGTGTCTTGTTCTAAAGAAATAAAATCATATTTTTGCCATGCAATTGTCATTATTTGTTGTATTGTTTAATTTTCACTTATACAATCTAGATTAACATCAGAGGGTGTTTCAATATGTTTTAATCAATGTTTTCAATTTATTTAATAATACGCTGTTTTGTGAACACCAACAAGTTAACAAATGATAGATAATATACTGTAATTGTTTCTTTACAGTAATTTAGTATAGTAATAGTTTGGTTATTAAGGTATCATTCTGATTTGTTGTCTTCATTTTTTACAGCTTCTTACTAATTCAAGTCTATAAAGCTGTAGAATAGAAGCATCATAAAATAATTATTTAATGCATTTATCTGCAGGCTTTATTTTTTATTTTACTGAAAATAGTGATCACAAACTTTTAAATGCTACTGTAAATTAAATGTAAAGGTAGTTTATTAAGTAGCAATTTCATCAATAATGTAATCATGTAATTACATTTTAACATTATAGCAAAATGACAGATGCAGTTCTGACCAGTTCAATTGTTTTCATACAACTGTTCGTGTGTCTATGTAAGCTGACCTGTAAAAGCGATTTTCCAATCTGCTGCGTATGGTACTCATGTCTGTGACGTAAGCCACCACAGTACAGTATGTCGGATACGCCTGCAGATCCACTGGCACAGCAAATGGGGTCGCAACATCTGAGAGGCAGAGAGACAAGGAGAGATAGGAAATAACAATGACTGATATTAACAGAGACTAACTGAATTTATGACACAGTCAATATTTATTGTTGAGACCGAGATGATCACCCATCATATTTACTGATGAGGTCATTTTGTTGGACCCAGAATTACAGTGTGAACTAAAAACAATCAAGTCTTGCAAATTCCCTCCAAAAAACTGTATAACCCAATAGAGGTATGACCTCCTACCTAATGTGGACAGCTGGTCAATGCCGCTGATGATGCGTTCACATTCTTGATCACGTGTACGTGAACCCCACTCTCCTTCCAGAGAACGATACAGCAAAGCCTTCTGCTCCTCCTCAGTCAACGGCACACTCTGCCCCAGTTCATCAGGAAACGCAGCTGCAGACAGAGAAAAAAGTCAGTAGAGAAAATCACAGTTAAACAGCACCAAGGCAGCACGTATTATTAAGAGAATACCAGTCTGAATTATAAAATGAATAGTAACAGCTAACAGACAACTGATACCTTCAATCTAACAGCTGTTACCATGACAACTAAGCTCTCTTTGCTCAGCCAGCAAGTAGTTCACAAAATTGAACAAAATGGATGGATCACTTTGTTCATAAAGTGTGTGTGTTCATCTGAATGTTAGTGGGACAGACAGTATATACAAAATATAACATACAGTGCCGTTCAAAAGTCAGAGGCCAAGCTTCATTTATTTAATTTCTAGCCAAGAACAAGTTATTCATTTTTCAGTGTCAGGAAAGAAGAAGAAAACATGTATTTAAAAGAAAACTACACTGAAGGCTAAACAGCTAAGTCTATTATGATGGTTTTCAGCTTACATTATTTCCAGGAAAGTTAGTTTCAGTTTCTCAAAGAAATCTGCAATGAAAGTTCCAAAATTCTGTCTTAAAAGTTAAGTCGTAAAAATTTTATGCTTCTCACAATCCAAATAATACAAAACACATTTAAAAGATTCGAGGCATTCGGTCCATTGTTTTGAGAACATCAGCAGCTTTGATTGATTTGCACGTTTTCTTCTTTTTTGTCTATTTCTTTTTCCTCAGTAACAGATTCTTGACAGCTACACATCCATTTAGACACACAGAGTTGTCTTCTCACAGGAATGATGGACAGAGACACCTGTGTATTGTTTCAGATCTGAAGCAGCTTGATTTTCTCCTCTCTTTCAAATATGAAAGCTTTAAGTGCTGTTTAACTGATGGGGACAGTTCTGGTGGTTTACCAGGATTTGCATGAACATCAGTCTTTTAATAATTTTAAAAAATTGTTTTGAAAACTTTTCACTTTGTACTTACTTTTGCCTCGTTTTACTTTGACTTCCCCCTTCTTTATTCGAGTGACTTATTCTATATCTAATCTCCACAGAAATCTTTTGAAAAATGACTAACCTGTACTTTTTGCTTAAAATGTAGTAAGTGAAGGTTGGTCTCTGTCTTTTGTAAGGTACCGTACCTAATGTGAAAGTAGTGTATTTGTGTATGTGGCACCTTCATTGGGGATCTCCTCCATGTCCCAGGGGCTCATCTTTTCTGTGTCTCCATTATCCCAGCTGCAAAACACACATACACACACACAACCACACACTCACTTTCAAGGTGATGTAACTCACTGTAACTAAACCACAGATTCTGAGCTGGGCCGTCTAATTAACCAGAATAGAGTTTACTGTAAGCATGATTCAGCATCATTTAAACAGCATTTTCATAAAATGTCTCTGCCATCTCTATTAACCCTTTAAGGTCAACCTAAAAAAGTGGCTATTTCTGCCATTTCATTCACTGTTGTCCCCTAATAAGTTCAATTCTGCAAATAGGAGACAATAGGAGAATGAGCAGCGTAAAGTTAGCTAGCTACTACACATTACAAATAAAGTTGTCCTATCTGTATTTACTTTTACTGTAATTCAAAAGAATGCCTAGTTGCAGTTACACTAGCAATTAATCTAATAGGTACTTTTCAGATTAGTACTGAGAAATATACGATAGAGTCATAGCTCGGGTACACTGATGTGTCCAAGTTCACACAGAAGTGCTTGGCAGCTTTAACCTTGAATACTGAAATACAATCAGAAGAAATGACAGGAGAAGTGCATTTTTGTCATTTCAGTGGTACTCATAATAACATAAAAGATGCTATTTAAGTCCAGCTCATGTATTCATGTTTGACATGTTGTTAACCCCTTTTGTGTCATTTGTCAGTCATAAGACACTTCAGTTCATTGTTATTCTCCTTCAGATTGTATAAAATTGGCTGGTTGGCTGTAGTGCAATCTACCTGAGCCAAAAGGCTCAGAAACAGGTCTGAATCACCATTTTTTACAGCGCTTACAAAGATGTCATCTTAAAACTGAATCACACAGCAGGTCATACCATCTGTATTTATGTGAGAGTATATTGTTTTGCAGGGAAAAGTACATCACTTGCACTCAAACAAGTGACACAAATAAACACTGAATTCTCAGAATGGGTCGCCAACAAGATGCTTGGGTCAACTGGGTTAATTTCTATCCTCTCATATTATGGTTAGGATCAGAACTCTGGGCTATGGCAAAGGTTACAACACTGGCTTAATCATGAAATATTTAATTAGCACCAGTGAGAACTGACCAGACATTGTAGCATTGGAAGAGACTGTCGGGATACTCTGCCTGGTATGGCTCTTGACTCTCGATCGTACCAAACCACCAAGCATCATCGATCACAGAGCGGAAACGATCACCTAAAACAAAGCAAGAACAGGTACTCAGCAATGTAGTACATGTGGGTACTGAATAGTTATATTTTCTTAGTTACATGTGAACATAATTATTTTTATACTAGTAACAATTCCTACTAATATTTCTACTTTTAGCTCAGCTACAATTTGTTCAGTAACATTTAGCTGCAAATTTTCTTTTTGTCTTTAATTTCATAAGATTTTGTTGGTGACAGCATTTGGATTGTTTTGTGACTGGTCACAACACCCAGGGCTTAATTTGTAAATGAGTAGTGGTGATTTCACGAAAGATAAGCAGTGTCAGAGCTGTCTTTACTTTCATTCCTGTCATCATACACATCAAGGCAGGAGTTTAAGGTGAAAGTGTGTCTTTGCCGTGACACAACTTGACACATGCTACTGTTTAGATAAAGGGTAATTTCACCAATTTTTCTAAACTTCTGCATTGCTCAATTGCTGAGATGTAAATAAAGTAATTTAGAATGGTCTGATGTGAAATGGTTCATTATAGAAAAAATTACTAGCTCAGATTAATTTACAGTGGTGCCGACAAGAACGAGGGGCTGCAATGTCTAACAATGTCTAATAGCCATAATGCAAATATGGCCATTTAATTTAATTTCCAAAATGACCAGCAAATCTACATGTGATACAGTATGTTTTATATGTAATGTAAATCACGATGAAATGGTTATAGATCAGAAAAACAGTTTTCTTTGGGTACTGTTCCACCTTAGAATGGCATTCATGCACTTCTCTGCCTTGCATGAATTAACAAGTTTTAAACAATACCATACCTCAAATCTATCAAACTACATCTAAGGTACCAGTCTATGTATTTTCTATTACATCTCTGTGAAGTAGCTTTAAGAGGCAATAGTGCCCATATAGAATAGGATTTCTGACAGAGTTTGATGTAAAAGTTTCAAAATGTTTTGTTCCCCCAGTCCATACAGTCCATTATGGAAACTAAACAGCAAAAACAGTTTTTTTTAAATTCACTGTCTCTGTGATGTCATGAACACCAGTGCATTTGCACAAATCCACCTACTACGCCTAGAACAGTTAAGTCCCGAACAGTCTCACTCTATGATAATAAGTGCTTCAGCAGGGAAAAGGGCACAATTCAGGCCATGCTGAATTTATAAGGAGTGTTTCAACTAACACAGCCTTTTGACTGAGGCACAATACAGGGCAGCCCATCAGAACAGAGTCATTTACATATTTTAGTCTTAATGCCACAGTCAGAGAAACAGCCTGTTCAATTCTAAGACATTAAGAGGGTGCAAAATGGTTGTGTAAAAATAAATGATGATGGTTTACACTGTATAAAAAAACAATTATAAATGGACATCAAGGAAAAATAATAAATACAAAAAAATCTTTTAAACACATCCAGCTGGTTTCTATTGCCACTGTTGTAAACAATTCTGACTCAACTCTATAATGGTGCATTTTACATCAAACCACAATCCTTCACACTAGATTATCATGCCTCTTCTTCATTCATGTCCCTTCTCAAATATCTGTTGAGCTTGAGTTCAAGTTGCAATTTGAAGTTCCAGGTTTCTCCTAGCAAGTCTGCTTAACTGATTTTGGTCTGCATTTTGCCCGATTTAGTTTTCCTCCCTGCTTGCCATCAGCATTTTTCAATAATCTACCTTTTTGGGAATCAAGGTCTATATGAGAACAGAGCATTTTGTAAAGTTATCCACAGTAAAACTGTTGGGATGTTGTTTGAAGTCATGTGCTAACTAATACATTAATTATTTGAATTTATTTCAATCAAATGGAAATTTAATAGCTGATAATTAGGCAATACATTTCTATAACTTGGTTTATCAGTGACTTGATGATGGCTATCATAGTTGCTAATAAACCTATTAGGACACAATTACTGAGGTGTTCTATCCGTCCTCTTCAAAAGACAAAGCATCACTGACCTATCATCCACTGACGCTGTCTTGCATTGTCGAACTGCTGACGGAGTACCAGGAAGTCAATGACGTCTGGCATGTCGTGGTATCTATGGTAACCAGAAAGGATTAGGCAATGAACCAAAACAAGGCCACACAGAGACTTCCAAAAGCTCTAAACAGTGAAATGGATTCTGCATAAGTGAGTCCAAGTGAGTCATACAACACTAACTCCACTCACTTCATAGAGAAAGAGCCTCCGGTCAGTTTGCCAGTGTCTGGGTCCAGAAAGGCCAGCTTCAGACAGCACAGAGTAGGCAAGCCCACCTCATACTTAATTCCTACAATCTTCAGCAGTTCCTGCTCCTACACATAAAACCACAAACACAAACAAAAAGCCACTTAAAAGTTAACAAACCAACTGCTGGGTTGACAACATTTCTGAAATTTGAAACTTTCATGCCAAAATGTGAACAATCAACTGTCAGAAACATAACTTTTCTGCTATGCTTGTTTTATTTCTCTATAAAGCACTCTGAGATGTACTTAAACATATTAAAGCTGCTACATAAATAAAGTTATTTATTTATCTTCAAAACTATTGGACACAAATATCCAGAATGTGTGAGCTGTCGTAGTCATACCCGCAGCTCCATCTTGTGCCAAGGCTGCTTCTTAGGGTTGATGCTGAAGATCTTGTTTTTTTTGGCCATCTCCACATACGCCTCATGGCCTTGCCGAAAGTAATATACCTGCACAGATACACATGTTTTACAACTGTTACAGATTCTTACATTTGTTTTACTAATAAAGTGTGGTGTACTTCATTATTCATCAGATATTAATTATTTGTGGTAGCTCATTATAAATAGCAGAGGAAATTGTTTTAGTGCAGTGTCAAACAACTGAAACACTTCAATGTGATTAACTGTGTTTCTCTTATTTGCTCAAAATTGAACAAGAAGAAATTTTTTCCAATTTAAAAAGCAGTACTTTTTTTCTAATGGACAAAATAAGCTTAATAAGAATGTATTCATTACTTTCAATAATGTTACTTTGACTGTGTGAACATACAGGTATGAGAATGAGAGGACTACAGTGGCTACAGTTTGAAAAAGAAGGCTACAGTCAAGGAATCTCTCACAGGAACATTAGGACGTATGCAAAAGTTTGAACAGCCTGGTAAGATTACCATATTTTGTTGATTTTCTGAGAGAACATAAGTTCCTCTGCAGAGAACAATCTTAAAAACCTTTACAAACTTTAGTGTGCAGTTATGTGCTAGCTATGTGCTGAGTTTAACATCTTGAAAAATAATAAAACATGAGGTGCCAAAACTTTTACAGAGGCCATTGTAATTGTGCAGTAAATGTGTAGACATGTATTCTCTGTAGAGGCTGCATTAAATTATTTCCACTTAAAAAATCAGTAAAACATTTAATTTGACCAGGAGCACCCAAACTTTTACAACTGTACAGTGGGCTTCCTCCTGGACTACTAAGGACAGTTTGAAGGGCAGAAATTCTGAACTAAACTTTGAACTAGGAAAATATGTTAATGGTAGAGTTCTACATGAAATACTTTCATTTCTTTATTTATATAAGCTAGCTCCAAGGAAAACTGCATTTTGTATTAAAAAACTGGATAGTAAATAAGAGTAAAAAGAAAATGATATGTTAATTAACATGTAAAATTGGAATATTTTTGTATTTTTAATATTGTTTCATATCATTTAGTATTGAACATTACAATTACAAGTAGAAAATTTTGAAATTTAAAATCCGATATTGTGATTTTTGAAAAAATTGTGAAGCAATTTACTGCAATAGTGCGTTATTAACATGTTAAAAATGCCAGTCCTAATATTTACCATTAAATGTGTGTAAAACATGTATCGGTAGGAATAACAGAATAAACATATGTGGTGGTGTTACCTCATCACCCATTTGAGGGGTGAAGGGGGATCTGCGTGGTACAGTATCTGTGATCCAGGCTGAGGGCAGCCACTCCTCTAGAGTCAGACCCTGCTCCTGGAACTCAGGTAACCTCTGCAGACAACAGACCCAAACAGAAAGCTCATCATACACTGCAAGTTCATATGCATCACCAGTCCTGCAGAACACAGAACTCAACACTTAGCTGGAAGACACATAAACATTCTTCACCTTCCTCTTCTCCTTTGGCTTCTTCTTCTTTGGTAGCGCTCCATCTTTGTCTTGTTTTTCCTTCCTCCTCTCTTTCTTGGCATCTTTGTCTTTCTTCTTGTCTCCGTCTTCCTCAGAACTGCTAGCATTCTTCTTTTTCTTTTTCACATTGTTCTTCTTGGGTGGTTCTAGATTTATGCCTGCATCTGCTGTCCAATCTGAGTAATCACTGGAGTACTCACTATAAACACACACACACACACACACACACACACACACACACACACACACAGAGAGAGAGAGGGAGAGAGAGAGAGAGAGAGAGTGATGTTTTAGTGTTTGTGTACACAAGCACACACACACACACACACAAAGCTGGCTCAAGAGAAACCTATGAACTGAACAGAACAAATTATATAACACTAACCTGTACAGCCACTGATATAACTTTAGTGTTGTGTAATTCGAGATTGACTTATGCCATATATGTCATAACTCATTGAAAGTGCAGATTCTAAACTTTTAATCAACCCCACATTTGTGTTTGTAAGCAGAGGAAGAGATATTTTATTACGATTTGAATTTGATGAAAGGTTGTTGTTGTTGTGCATCTGGCCTTGTTTTCTGTTAAAAAAGCATCCTTTACATTTTTGCCAAGTTTTATCATTGCTTATCCTTGCAGAATGTAAATCAAATGTAACTGCAACTCTATAACTTTCTACATAATTAAGCCAAATAAAATATTAAATAATTACAATAGTACTAAATAATATAACACAACAACAAAAAGACTCTAGTTTCAGTTAGTGTCAAGAGCGCTTTAATTTTTTTGATTTAGTTTTTTATTTAGTTTTATTTGGTTTCTGGTATTATAGTGAATATTTTGTCAATAATTGGGGTGCACTCAAAAAAAATTCCAAAGTTAACCCATTCCCTACAAGGGGTTTTGTCATTTTAGCTATGCTAATTTAACCACAGCAGTAGCTAGGTAATAAAACTTTATGAGGTTGATTTTGTGCCAGTTTTTCAATAAAATACTGAAATCCACAAACAAAATGTTAAGTATTAAAATGTCCAAAATATGTAGCTAATACAAATATTGACTTACATAAAACTTAATTTAAAAAAAAAAGATTACTATTAATTTTCCTTCATTCTGAGATATTTTTTTTTATTTTTCCAGTTGTTGCTTCTATTTACTGATTTTACGGATATATTTTTCTTTCTGAACTTTATTCAGAATTCCCCTGCACTCTCTATTGGTCAACTGATTTAGAGTGACAGGTCTTCTGAACAGCCACGCCCACTCTGAGAGCTGTGATCTTCCTCAAAGGTGGCAGAGTGCTTCGTTACGAGTATAGTGCTATCAGGGAGGACTGCATTGACATTATGAACAATGTTTGTCATACTTATTATATGACAATATGATCCAATCAGAACACAGCTTGTGTACACATATCAGATTGAAAGACACAGTAACAGAAACAATCTGTTTATTTCTAAGGGATTAATAAAACACTGAAAATGTAAAATATGAATTATATAAACCTGAGTAAACATCATTAGTGAACCTCACAGATAAAAATGAAATACAAGAGAAATGTAGGATATGAGCCTTTTTAATTCTGACATGGAAGGGATTCACTTGTAGATGATCCCTAATGCTTCAGGCTGAATATACTTCTACTTTGCTGTACATGGTTTAATATACTTTTAAGTCTTCTTCTCTTTCATATGGTTTAGTTTTAGTTAATTTTGCTGTGTACATTACATTTGTGATATAGTTTTCTTGTATTACAGTCAACAAGTCATTTTTTACTGCTAGTTCCTGCTTTTGTTTGCGGGTGTGTGCTACCTGGAGCTGCTGTGATCATCAGGCCAGGGTTCTTTTTCCTCTCTCTCCTCATCTGATGACTCTCTGCTGGGCGGCCGTGCATCTGCCTCGCCCTGACAGGGGATATGAATGAACGTTATTATATTCACTAACATTCCATATGCGGCACTAACTCTACACAAGCAAAAATAACTCAGCAGATGGAGCCATGACTCAGCACACAAACTCTCTCCACACCAGATTAAAATTATTGAGTAGTGCGAACCTTGGCAATTATCAGCGACATTGTTTTTATTAGAAACACTGATGCCCCCACTCAGAGTGGATTAATATCTTAGTAAATGTAGCCATGTGATACTGTAGCATATTATTAATTTAAGAACACTTGAAGTTTGTAATTTATAACTAGAAGGAGTCGTGTCAATTAAGAACATGTGAGGTTCTATTTACAGATGACTTAAATGACTCATTAGCTAAAAGTAGATTTCTACACAGTAATATTTACAGTATTTGCTCAGTAAAAATGAATGAGATTCACAAGCAATTGGGAACTTGGATGTTAAAATAATTACTAATATCAGTAATTACAGAGAACCTGAGTAACACTCATTGAGGTGCTTCACTTTATAGTTGGAACACTTTAAATGATTAATAAAAGTAAAAGCATTTAAGGGCTGGTCCAAACAGCATTTTACAGGCCCCATTTAACCAAATGATGCGTTCATTGACCCTTTATTAAGCCTTACGGTTGGTGTACTAATGGATTAATGGTTTTAGCCATCATGCCAAAGCAGTTACCACATCAGCTTTTTATCACCTTAAGAACATCAACAAGATCAGAACAAGACATTTTATGACTAAAGCAGACCTGGAGAAACCTTTATTTCTCGCAGGATGGATTACTGTAATGGTCTCCTAACCAGAGTCCCAAAAAACACAATCTAACAGTTTCAGATGATTCAAAAGGCAGCTGCCAGAGTAAAGGACGTGAACACATAACCATCATCCTTAAATCCTAGCAGTGGCTTCCAGTCTGTTACAGAACAGACTCTTAGATACTATTACTAGTCTATAAATCGCTCAGAGGTGCACGACCAGCATATTTATCTGACATGCTGCAGCAATATGAGCTGAGCAGAACCCTCAGATCACTAGGAACTAGTTAGTCCTGCTGAAAGTAAAGACAACATGGAAAAAAAGCAGAATTTAGCTTCTATGCTGTGCTTAAAAGGAACCAGTTGACAGAGAGCATTAGAAGAGCCTTGACATTGGACACTTTTAAATTCACTAAAAACACTGACAGCAGTGTTTGAAAGGTGCTATATAAATAAACTTGTCTTGCCTTGCCTTAAGGATATGCACATGCCTCGCTCCCACACACGTGGCTTCTCAAGCATCTCTGCTCTTTCAGCTTCAGTGGCTATGTGGATGGTGATGTAATTTGCTGCACTGCCATAAATGTATGATGCAAATAACAAAAGCTACTCTAACATATGTATTTATTACATTTTCCATATTCTGTCATATGCAAGTGTTTGGGTACAGCTGGAGAACATGTACTGTTGCTGTGACATGTACTGTTGGTGTGAAAGTTAGCTAACACACACTCTCCTCAGTTAACACCGTAAACTGTTTTACTTTACGGTTTTACTTTTCATTTTAAAAAGTTGTCCAGGCTACCTTAACATTATGAGTTATGTGAGCTTCAAAATAATAAGTTGATAAAACATAAAAAAACAGATTCTTATGCTGTTAAATTACTACTTTAAAAATGTACTCAATATTTTAAGGCAGCCCAAACACTAACTTTTAAATTTCCAGTTAAATTTTTTTAGTGTATAGAGAACACACAGCTGCACATTTTAATGCACAATTACTGTTTATTTGCTGAATTTAATATAACAGAAAAAATATACAGCTGGTGCAAACATTTAATATTTTATGTTTTACATTTTCCAACATATTATACAGTAAATAAACAAAATTTGTGCACTGTAAATGCTATATTTAATTGTTTGTAAAAGATGTGTTGTCACGTTTAACTTTAACCATAAAAAATCAACAAAGCATGTAATATGGCTGGCGGAGGTACAAATTGCAGAGAACACAGACGATAAACCAGTTAAGGAAAAATGAGTGTGTGTGTGTATGCGTGTGTACCTCTGAGGCACTAGGCTCCTCCTCGTTGGGTTCGCTCTGTCTGCTCGTCTCTTCCACAGCCAGTCGCGTGTGGTAGTTGTGCTGGTTGCCTTGGTAACGCCGCCCCTCCTCCGCTGTGTTCTCTGTTGCATGCTGCTTTGAAAGATATACACTTTTATACACACTCTGACCTCAATTTAGAAGTTAAATTACAGCTAGTGTGTGTGTGTGTGTGTGTATACCCGGTTCTCTCTGTGGTACTGGCTGTGTACGCTGCGTCTCCTCCGCTCTGATCTGTAGATGTTCATCTCCTCCTCTCCTCTAGCTGCCCTCCAGATCTCTTGTTTACTGCACACATAAATTTGTAATTATTTAGTCATTTGCAACACGAAAATCAAAACTGCACTTCATAAAAGACAGAAAAAGACAGATTTACTATTTGGGAAATTTGTACAAAACCATGTATCAAAGATGAGATGCTCTAATATAGTGCTGGACAATATAATGTGTCACAACATGCTTTTCTGCACTGTTAGAAATAAAGTCTCCATGCAGGTAAATTTTTTCATCAAGGTACAAACAATTGTGTACCTTTAAATAAACTTTTCTCAGGTAAAAAAATACATATTTGTGCCTTTTCATAACCTAATGTTTTAAAATAGAACGTTGAAATAAAAAGCCTGGAGATGAGATGGGGTGTGTAGAGTAAATACAACTTAGACTTAGACTAAAGGTACTGAGATGTACCCTTGAGGGTACCACCCCAGTGACAAGAGGGCTACTGCCATAGTTTCATATCTTTGCTTCTGAGAATGTGTGACGATTGGCCCCTCCCAGTCCTCCATGTGCTTTTGGTTTTGTCCATGTGATTTCTTTTCTTTCTTCCCTGTCCTGCCCCCTTGTTTCCAGACCCTGCCCCTAATTGTAACCACCTGTGTTAACCACCTGTGTCTTGTTAACCCTCATTATTCCTTGTATTTAAGCCCTGTGTTTTCCCCTATTAGTTGGCTGGTCTTTGTTTGGTCTTTGTATTGTATTGTTTAGCGTCGTTATTCTGGCCTCTGTTGTGTGTTTTTCCTGTTTTCATTTTCATCATGTCTGTCCCTCGCTCTCTCCGTGTTGGCTCGTTGACCCTGGACTGTCTAGACCCTGATGTTGGATTTGCCCCTAATAAATCTCGCTTCTCTCAGCGTATGCATCCACCTAATCATTGCTCCCACACGTTACAGTAAGAATATTTTGTATGTATCAGTATTTACAAAACACTGACAAAAATACATGTCTCATTACAAAGAGAGGATAAATAGTACTGTTTAATTGGATTTAGTGCAGTGCAGTGTGTGAAATGTTATTATACTCAGATTTTGAAAGTGGTAGTACTTTCGCCTCACAGAAATCAGGGCTGGGGACCAGGGTCCTTTTTGTGTGGAGTTTGCATGTTCTCCCCGTGTTTATGTGGGCTTCCTCCCATAGTGCAACATTCAGTCAGGCCATTTGGAGATGCTAAACTGCCCTTAGGTGTGAGTGTGTGTGTGACTGTGCATTTATGTATGACCATCTTATGATGGACTGGCAACCCGCCGAAAGCATTTCCTGCCTTCTGTCCAGCGAGTGCTGGGATAGGCACCATCTGAGGATAAGTGGTTTATGATGAGTGTGTGAGTTTTTGACAATAGTTTTTACATGTGACACTGTTTTTTTTCTATCAGATGTGAAAAAAAAAAGATCCTGTACTTTATGAATAATGATATTGTGTTTTTGCCACACCACCCACCCTCTGTAACTGCATATAACAGAAATCAATAATGCTTGACTTTTGCAAACAGTGATGTTCAAATGGCAATACTTCATGTAGGTGCATTTTATGGCCATGGATTTCAGTGATGACAACTAGGCTTTTTCAATTTTTATGAAGCCACATTAAGCCACAAACAGCACACTGTCCCAAAACAATAACTTAACAAGGACGCAAGCTTATGTTGACTTCACTAAAAACAGTAATCAACAGCACTTCAGTTCCCAACTGGATATTTCGAAAACCAAAGTCTCTAAAATCATGTGAAATATGAGATACAGCTGCAGGTTTTCAGTGCTGGCCTGAGGAAACCTCACTCCACAAAGTTTCTCTAAAGTACCACACCTGATTGAACAAATAAACTAATTACAAAGCTAATTATGAGCTTAGGCAGGTGTCTAAGAGCATTACAAAAATGTGCAGAGTATGAGATTTCAAGCTGTCCACTAATAACTACTTTAACCTGCTGTTGGAAGAAAACCTTGTATCTCCATTTTTGGCATTTTTCAGTTTTTGACATAATTTGAAAGTATCTGTTACTCTTTATATTGTTTGTAAATTTTATGATGAATGGCCTAAAAAATACCCAAAATGACATGGGAAAAATTCTGGTTCCATTGACTTACATTGAAAGTAAAGTATGTTTTTTCCTTCTTCTGTAAAGTTACCATATTGGAGATACAAGGTTTTCTTCCGACAGCAGCGATATGTAAATGCTTTAGTTTTAATGACATCATAAAAACAATAGGCCTTATTGTTAACAACCAACCACTGTTAAGAAGAAATTTCTTCTTAAAACCCACATATACTCACTCTTAGATAAGAATAGAATCTATTATATAATTCAGCAGTTTAGGAATATGTCATGAATCTGACTTCTCTGACTTTTTCTTAAGACTTTTCTCAAGAATAAATTTAGGATGATTGATGCATGAGGCTCACTGAATCTAAAACAGGCTGTTTTTGCAGCTTATTTTAAATATATGTACCATATGGGCAAATATAACGATGAAACACTGATATATGAAACTATATCAGTGTTTACATACTACATCTAATTATTTTATTGCAAAAAGGACATTCCCTTTAAATTTGTGTGGCTAGTATCATTTCATGGGAATACTTGAGATCATTTGGTGGATAATAATTATAGTAATTTGTTTATATAATTAAAATAATTATTTGCCATACAATATGCACTTCCAATTTCATGTGTTTGCATTACTTGAATAAAAGTAGACTGGACAAACCATTTAAAAAAGACATTAGTTTTCAATTAGGTTTGACAGGGGTGCTCTGAAGCACCTTCAGACTCATTACTGGCCATATCTGCAATTTCTGCAATCGGTATTTCTTATTTCTACTGTGTGAAGCTTGTATATGCCTCAACTACCCACAATTAGCAAACATATCCTGCTAGAGTTGCTTATATTGCTTGGCTATGATGTAGAAATTATAATGAAAAATTAAAAGCCATCTATTTTAAAAAATAGTCTCCTGAAAGAGCAACACAATGACAAACATGTAGTTAATCTAAAATTAAGTTTGGGAGAAAAATGATGCCTCAAATTTTTCCCAATGCAAAGCAGAGGCTACAGGAGGAAAAGGTATTTGCTGCCTCATTTTGTGTCACTTCTGTGACCAGCCCACACAAGAGTTCTGCTAATAACTGCTATTCTGTAAAATTACAAAAGTCTTTTCTGGGTCTGTCTTGTTGCTGAATGCTCATGTATGTGAATATTGTATGTTACCTGGCTGTTCCTGGTGAAAGTTCAGGCACTAGTACCCGTCTGCTCCAGGCTACCAAGTCCGTCTCTGTGGCCATCTCACTACGAGGAGCATTACTGTGCATCTGCCGGACTCCCTCGATCTGACCACTGCGCCTTAGACCCACGTTAGGGGGAGAGGAGACTTCCGTAGGGGAGCTTACAGACCCTATATACAAACAAGCACATTTAGATCTATAAAATCAACATCATTTAGAACATTAATAAACACAATACCAGGGATGCATGGAGATGTCAAAATCATATTTTAGCAGATAACTGCTTAAAATGCACTGACATAATTGCTTAAAAAATGTAGTGGCATCAAACAGATGTTCAGATTTGGCTGACACGTCTAACAGAATTTTGTTGACACATATACTGTACTCAAGAGGAGCAAAACATTTAAAATACTGTGCTAAAACATCTGCACTTCATTAATTTTATTGCATTTATCACACTATAGACATAAAAGTTACATTTTGTGACACAATCCAAGTAGATGTAATCCCAGTTTTATAAAAGTTTAAGTACTGGCATCAATATCAGTAGAAACAAATATGTAGAGTTTTATGCAAATGTTTGAACATCAGTCAAATTACATGTTCTATTTATTTTCTACAAGAAAATAAGAACGTATCCTCAGCAATAAACAAAATTTTAGTACACAATTGCTATTTATTTGCTGTTTTCCATATAATGTTCTCTTGTGTGTTCTCTGTAGAGGACATATTAACTTATTTTCACATAGACAATCAACAAAACACATCATTGACTGAGGGTGCACATTTAAGCAAACAGCTGTACATAAACTATACCGAATGTCAGTTTTCACCCACAATTCTCATGTGGGCACATCACTATATATTCCACATAAATCATCTTCATCACCGCCAGCATGTCTACCTCGGGTGACTCTAGAGTCTGAGCCCAGTCTCTGGTCCTGTTCCTGTTGCAATCTCTGGATCATACTGTCTAGGGGACTAGAACCCTCCGCTGCCTGCTGACTCAACACCTGATTGAGTCCTGAGAGTGAGAAAGAGAAAGAGAGAGAGCACGAGAGAGAGAGAGAGAGAGAGAGAGAGAGAGAGAGAGAGAGAGAGAGAGAAGAAACAGAATTATCTAATATCAGTTATCTGTCAACAATGTTGTGTCACTGAAACAAAATAGTTAAATTTTCTTGTTTAAAGTGATTGCTTGTTGAAAATTCAAATGTACACAACTGAAGGTGTAGTATGTCAAAAAAACTCTTAATTATCTATTTTAAAATAATGACTTTTCTAAATATTGACTTAACACCAACAAAATAATGATTTATTTTCTCAAAGAACTGAATTAGCCTAACAAAATAAGGAATTTTAAAATTATGTCAAAACCTGAAAAACAACAAAAATGGTGATATCCGACAGCAGCGATACTTTGATATTTAAAAACATGTATATTATTCCAAGAGAGTAGGTCACTATTTTAACACAGTAAGCCATTATTTTGAGATACTAAGTTAATATTTTGAGAGAGTAAGCCATTATTTTGAATTGCTAAGTCAATATTTCAAGAAAATAAATTATTTCAAGTTACTGAAACAATATTTTGAGAAAAGACATCATTATTACAAGACACTAAGTCAAAATTTGGGAACCCTTGAGCAGAAAGCAGTTTCCACTTCAATAAGAGTGAATCCGACATAACTGTGCAACATGTTTTTCATCAGCAGTGAACTTCCAACAGCTCAGAGCGTTCATCATTGGTTCCTGGAATATCTCCAAAATTGCAATAAAAGAGCGTGAGTACAGTGACACCCGATAGGCTCAATCGAGTATGAAATGAATTTGACTACAGCGTTAATGTTGTCCATACAGCTGGAGGAATTTCATACTGAGCACTTGTAAAATTACTTTATAAATGTTATGCTTAATTAAACCATTTACAGTTTACCACATTGTTCTGTAATGATTTACAACTGAAATAAATCATTTTGAAATCAGAAGAATGATTTTTTTAATCACCTTGTATATGTTATATATCAATGGGTGCCAACTTGAGTCGTTCAGGGGGCAAAAAAAAAAACTACTGAACTAAATTTACGACCTAATGTAATGTAGCATGTAAATTGGTTGCAAGTGCAAAACTGTTTCATTAGGGGCAGCAATCACAAGCAATCAGAGGCATCTCTATAATCAAAATCCAGGACGAAAATCAGGTGTCAAAACACAGGAACAAACAAAGTAAAAAACAGCCAGAACTCAGGTTAACATTACAGAGCCTCTCCAAACTAAAAGGGGAAACAAAGGGGTATATGAAGGAGTCTCAATAAGTCCTAGAGGCATGCGTAATGGAGGAGTGGGTGGAGCCAGAGTGGAGCTGGAATAGAAAAACAAATGCACGTGGGCAAGCCATGTGCACTACCACGCAGGCCCAGATGGGGTAGTTGTGACACCTAATCAGATGACAGACATTTTATTTGGGGAGAGGATGGTGAAGTCTAAGTGGGATTCATGGCTGAGCACATACAATTTATACATTTTTTCAAATTTGATAAAAATAGATAATGTGATCTCTTTGGACTGCTGTAGTCTCATAAGCAGATCACATTCCAGAAAATGGTGATCTGCTCATAATATCAACACATTTCATTATTTAGTGAAAAAGTTTTTGATTTAAACACTATGTTCGTGTGGCACGAGCGACACAGATTGTCTTGTTTTTTGTTTCGGCACTCACATTAACAGGCCAGAGCTACACTGAAATAAGCCATAAGGCTCAATGAAAATGGAACAGAAAACTTAACGAAACTTAAAAGACAAATTCTCTCAGTCATGACAGTCACCAAACTGAATACTAGTTCATTTTCCATGCTGTAAACTGATTTCCCAGTTGGCCTATCAGACTTGAAACCATCAACCAATCAGTTATGAAGTTATACTTTTATTGAGTACAGTCACTGATTTGACTGTTTGAATAAAGGTTATCTTTAGATCTTCCTTGCTGCTCTGCTAAGCAGAGCAAATGCTGAATATGCGAACGCACTTGAGTTGTAGCAATCAAGCAGCTGTGTCTCTCGTGCCCCACAGAGTGAAACAAAATGGACATCCAAGAGTTCACTAAACCCGTTAAAATGTTTAAACGTCCAAAACAGAGCATAACAACACATTTATTAAAATAATCTCTACATCTAACAAATCTTATATTACCTCATATCGCTTGTAAATCCTCTTAATGTCCTTCTAAAATTGCATTCTAACTAATATTTGTCAGTGTAAAATTGCCTTTTAACTAATATTTGTCAGTGTCTCCTTACAGAGATCTGAGATTTCACACA
Source organism: Pygocentrus nattereri (assembly GCF_015220715.1). Classification (NCBI taxonomy): domain Eukaryota; kingdom Metazoa; phylum Chordata; class Actinopteri; order Characiformes; family Serrasalmidae; genus Pygocentrus; species Pygocentrus nattereri. The sequence goes on along the minus strand of NC_051219.1, from coordinate 30,850,877 downwards.
CTTCTGTCCTCCTTCAAGGTTAAAACTATCAGCGTCACCCCTGAACAAGCTGCACTCTTCTGTCCTTCTCTTACTCCACATACCTGTCTATCCTTGGGTTGCTCGTTATTGCTAGTTACACATTCATAAGATGACTCGTTTTTGAACCTTCTTCTGCAGTACATTCAGAAAATAGTTCAAACAAAAATGAACCCTGTGACTGTATAAAATCCACTCACACTGCACTTTCAAACCAGCTGGTTTTGTTGGGAAAACCTCAAATCTGGCAACCCTGCTTGATGGGGAAAGAACCCATGTGTGAAACAAGCATATGTGGAAAACTGGTTTTCTAGTTGCTGTAGCAACTCAGCAGCTAAATTCAGTGCAGTTTCACTACTAGACCGGCTGATTTCAGACTGTTCTTGGTTTCACTACCACAGCTTTTCTTCAGTTATTTTGGAGGGTGGGGGGGTGGTCAACAGAGCCAATATTGCCCCATAGTTGGTGCCTATGTATATATCAACCTTCCAATGGTCTGAATGTTTATCCATATTATTATGTGTTTTCTACCTGAAGACGTGAGGCCCATCTGTGGTATGAGCTGCTCCTCTCTGCAGTTTTCTCGGCCGGGTACTAGCCGCTGGAAGCGTGGAGGGTGAGGGTTTCCATCCACGTCCACCAAGAAGGGTGGGGGCATGAGGTGAGGAGCCTGCTGAGTCTGCTCATCTAACACGTAGTTATGAGCATCGCGGATCAGTGGCCGGTAATCTGTGTGGAAGAACATCTGGTCTGCTATCTGAAACACAGATCAGCATACAAACATAAGCAACAAACACACCTCAGTGACAACAACTACTGTGACCTCTGCGTAACCTTATATTGAAGCTGTCACCAGAAAAAAAGCCTGGTGCAATTTAACTAATTCAACATTTTATTCCTCTTTTACAGCTTTTGAATACAACATTTGTGGGTGTAAGAGGACATATTTTATTATGATCTGAATTTGATGAAAAGTAAGGAAAAACATCCTTTACAGTTCTGCTATGTTTTGCAATGGCACTGAAACAAATTGAGACTCATTAAGCGCAGCATCAATACAGGTTTGAGTCGACCTGGACACCAGTTATTAACTTCTTACAACAGTAACTTTCCCACTAAATCGACTGTACTGGAGAAGCTGCAACAGAAGAGTTGAACACACAGGCCAAAGCTTATCCGTACCGGATGTAAATGAGACATTAATTAAATTTATTGTATAATTAACTACGTAAGTGTTTAGTTGCATTTGTTTGAACTCCATAAATTTCTAGCCTTATAAGAGTTAACCAAACTTGAGGAAACAACCTATGGGCAATGAGTGTTTTTGAACAAGGATGAAATGAGAAACAGGCTATAAAATAGTAATGAACCAGATATTCAACCCTAGAATAACAGACAGACACGACACAGAGAAGGCAAGAAAGAGAGACAGACAGAGGAAGTCAAAGAAAAAGGATGTGAATATTTCCAGACCTTGTCGTATCTGCTGCTGGAGCCAAAACCAAAAATGAGCAGGTGTCCATGAGAGTCCGTGCAAGCAAAATGCTGACCATCTGGAGAACACTTGCAGTCAAACAATGCACCATGGCCCTGACCCTCAATCTGAAACATACACACATAAAAACTACATCATGTAGAGAGAGGGAGTTTATGAGGCACACTGGAGGCAAAATTAGTAACCATAATAATACACTGTCGGAAAAATGATTACAGGTGCATTTATGTTTACCAAGGAACATAAACAGCAAATGGAGGTAACACATGGCGTATTGAGTCAATGCAACTTTAAAACAATCAATTTAACATTATGTTGGTTCTTAACTAAAAGTGCTTAAGATGTACCACTGAGGAACCATAACAGCAACAGTTTAGTTCTTTTTTCTTAGAGTGTAGTAGCATGTAAATAAAGGGCTTTGTTAACCCCTTAAAATCTCAGGCTTATTATATACTAAGGCTTATTATTCAGCAAATACAGAGCTTTCCGTGCAAACTGGTTAAACTTTTCTTACATTATAGAAGTGCGTGATAACTAATGACATCACCTCATCAAGCTTAACACTTTCTCGTGGTGCCCGACAAGGATGTCCACTCTCACCATTGTTATTCACAACCTCCATAGAACCACTAGCCCCAGCAATACATCAGAATAATAAAATCACAGGTATTTCAACCTGAAGTATTGCTCATAAAATAAGCCTCTATGCAGATGATGTGCTACTATTTCTCCAAGATCCCACTTCATCAATAAAGGAAACCATTAAACTGATTAATAGTTTCTCACATACATCAGATTACTGTTAAATGAAACAAATTAACAGCATTACCAAGTGGTGACTGGAACTGGAATGGTGCTCTCCAAAATTACCTTTTATAAATTACCACAGGAAGTATTGCATATCTAGGTATAAAATTAACTACAAAGCATTCAGAGTTACTCCACCTTAATTTAACACCACTGTTAAAAACAACAGAAGATGATCTAAATCGCTGGATGAATTTACCAATTTCTCTTACAGACCATATTGCAACAATCAAAATGACAGTTTTACCAAAAGTCATTTATTTATTTGCAATATTTCCAACTGAGCCAACTAAAAAAATGGTTCCACAATTTAGACATTTTAACATCTAAATTCTGTTGGAGAAATAAGAAACCTAGGATAAAACTCACAACTTTACAAAAAGACAAAAATAAGGAAAGTGGGGGGGGGGGGGGTGCACAGAATTTTCAGTTTTACTACTTAGCAAATCAGCTTCACTATTTAGTAAAATGGAGATAAACAGATGATGACTATAACCCCTGGCTTGATGTAGAACAGTCATACTGCAACAAAATATACATCGCCGATTTACCTTTTCTTATCAAATCCATAAAATATCATGAATGCTTTAAAAGCATAACAATCTCAATGACATTAAAAGCCTTGTGGAAAATTAATAAATTAACAAATTTTCAAATGACACCTAACATATACACACCCATATGGCACAATCCAGACTTTAGAATTAACAAACAACCCCTAAAATACAAGAAGTGGAAAGAAAAAGGCATAACACATTTACAACATCTCTTTACGAATAACACATTTAAAAGCTTCCAAGAACTGACAAAAATCTGACTTAGAAGAAAACCAATATCTAAAATATTATCAATTAAAAAGTATACCAAAATGAATATTTTTCATGACAATCTCAGTCCACCCCCATTACTGAAAATATTTACCAGATCATCAACCCTAAGAAAGTCTTATCAAAGCTGTATGCTCTCAGTTCAACCATATCAATACCAACTAATAAATGGGGAAAAGATTTAGATATTAGCACTGATACACAATTCTGGACACAAATCTGCACAAATACCAAACATACAATTCATTCAATATAAAATTATTCATAGGACACACATTACGCAATACAAATTGTTTAAAATGGGACTCAGCAATTCAAGCGTATGTACACAATGTATAACTAATAAAACATAATTATTTTCACGCAATCTGGATTTGCACACCATTTTTGGGAAAATACATCTTCAAAATTATCCCTACATTTGGTGAGCAGCATTCCAAAGTCACCTTCCCTATGCCTCGCAGGAGACCTTTCAGAAGTAGAATCATCAGTCAAAGATACAGTTCCATTACTTCTAGCATTAACTATAGCAAAAAAAAATTAAAAATACTGCTAAATTGGAAAGACAAAAAAATTATTCTGTAACCCAGTGGACTAATCTGTTAACAGAAACCTACATTGTGAACAAGCATCAGCTGCAATTCACAACAAAATAGATGCATTTAATCTAAACTTATTAAAACTATGTAACATAAGTAATAGTACTCCAATATCAAAAATGTTTTTTTCCCTTTAGATATTTGAGAATGTATGCATGTATGTATGAATGTGTGTATATATATATATATATATATATATATATATATATATATATATGTGTGTGTGTGTGTGTGTGTGTGTGTGTGTGTGTGTGTGTGCGCACATTTTATAAAGAAATTTTGTATAATGCAACACACTATCAGCGTGTGGTACTGTGCAGGGGCGTGGGATGCTGTGGGGTCCTTAGGGTTTCCCCTCCAGACCTGTTTGTCTGCTCTGCCCTACCGCCTTCCTGGACCTCCATTACCACCGTCCACTCCCTCCCGTTATGGCAGAGCAAAATCAGCAACTTTAACTGACAAACACAGGACAAAGGAATCCTGTGCGTAGTGGCCATTTCAATAAGGCCAGAAGGGCACTTCAAAGGAGTCCTGTACAAAGTGGTCTTTTAAATAAGACCTGGAAAGTGGCTCTGATACGATGTTCAGTCTGCGCTGGGAAGCAGGTTCAGGCTTGGGGGGTGGGGTAACAGACAAAGAGTATGGAGGGGATAGGGAATGGTTGGTGGGGGTCCTTTGGGGTGCCCTGGCTCTCCCTCTCTTCTGCACAGCAAATCAATATTGCCTACTTATTATTGATGTAATAGACTATTGTATGTTATGTACAAAGATGTTGAATGTGTGTGTGTGTGTGTGTGTGTGTGTATACATATAGCTTACCACTTTATTTACTTTGCATACTGCCTGCCTGTCATTATTATTATTTTTGTTTGGCTTGTCTCACTTTTGTTGTTTGCCTTATGTATTGTCTGTCTGTTATGAGGGTTTTCTTTTTTTATTTGTGACATGTCTTGTCTTAACTTACCTGTCTGTCTCTTGTACTATATATTTGTTGCTAATAATAATAAAAAAACAAAACACAACAAAATAAGTGTAATAAAATGTTGGCCCCCACAAAATATGGCTACAGCAATATATTGTGGATAAACTTACTTCAGTGCATGTTTTGGCACGATGGTGGCTAAACAGAGATGAATAAATCTAATGTTGTACTTACACAGGATGTGTATGCATGAGCAAATCTGCTACTGCATGTCTCAGTGTGACATTTATAGCATCCAGTACATGACAAACATGCCTTAATAATTAGGGTTTTTTTCCCTCTATTTATTGTTATTATTATTTGTATAGGTTCTGTGTCAGAACTTATATAGACATTTTATGTGCTGTTGTATGAGTGAGTGAAATGTCATTAACATTTATTCCATCATAATTCTTTCTGAATTATTATGGTTGTTATTTAGATAAAAATAGAAAGGTAAACATTAATAAAAATGCATTGTGTCATGGTATCCTGACATTTGTGATATCTGTTGTATCAAAACGCTGCTGCTGATTTTCAGCCCTTCTGACATGGGAGAACAGAAAAAATCCAAATCGCTAATTTTAGCAACATATTGGACATGATTGCAATTCATTTCCATATAAATCGTTGTTTACATTTTATTTTTGTTCATGATATGACAGAAAAGATGTCTATGTGACCAGTGAGGAGCCAAAGCACTGAACTGCTAGGACTGCTGAGCTGGAATATTGAAATTTTTATGAGCAGTTATTATTACTGTCATCTGATTGCTTTGGCAATATTGTTACAAAGCTGGAAAGAATTGAATCAGGTGGGGAGAGGGTGGTGGAGGAAGGAAACAGTGGGAGATAGAAAATGAAAATAAAATGAAATGAGAGATTGTGAAGATTTACAGATGGATGGATAGACAGACAGATACACTGTGCAAGTCCTTATATGCAACAAATATTAGGAAACTGCATTAAAATAATCCAGCATTCTCTAGACTTACATCTCATCATCAATCTGAAATCATTATTAACCTTTATTACTATGATTTTTTAATTCATGTCCATGTTGCCTCGTATCACATCATTTAATAGACAAAATTATTTTCGTTTTCTGTAATATTCCACTAAAATGTACAGATTTTTGCTTCTATAACATTTTTGGAGTTCTGATTATATCCTGGTAGGGTCTCCCAGGGCGAACAGGTCTGGAGTGAAAACCCAGACTAACACGATCCAAAGTTCTCCATGCACATTGGGCACAAGAAATCGTGTACCCTGCCCGGGAAAGGGTCACCGGGACCTACCCCTGGAGCCAGGCCTGGAGGTAGTGTTCCACGGTGAGCGCCTGGTGGCCGGGCAGCCCACGTAATCCGGCCGGGCTCAGCCCGGAGAGGCAACGTGGGGAGGCCATGTGGGCCCACCACCCGCAAGGTCCAGCATGGGGGAGCGGTGCAGTGCCATATTGGCAGTGGGAGATTGCGGGGAGGCCCTAGTTGGCCTAGGCCCCTGCAGCAGAAACTAGCTCTTGGTACATGGAATATAACCTCACTGGGGGGGAAGGAGCCGGAACTTGTGTAGGAGGTTGAGAGGTACCAACTAGATATAGTTGGGCTCACCTCCACTCACAGTGTCGGCTCTGGAACCAAATTCCTGGATAGGGGTTGGTCTCTCTCCTACTCAGGGGTTGCACAGGGTGAGAGGCGCCGGGCGGGTGTGGGGATACTCACAAGTCCCCGGCTGGTGACCAGGCAGTTGGAGTTCGTCCTGGTGGACGAGAGGGTCGCCACAATGCGAATTAAAATCGCAGAGAGGAAAACATTGACTGTTGTCTGTGCGTATGCACCAAACAACAGGTCAGAGTATTCGGCCTTCCTGGAGCGAGTGGGCGGGGTTCTGGAAAGGGTCCCGCCCACAGACTCCATAGTCCTACTGGGAGACTTCAATGCTCACGTTGGCAATGACTGGGAGACCTGGGGAGGCGTGATTGGGAAGAACGGCCTGCCCGATCTAAACCCAAATGGTGAGTTGTTATTGGACTTCTGTGCCAGGCATGGATTGTCCATAACGAACACCAAGTTCGAACACAAAGATGTTCATAAGTGTACATGGTACCAGAGCTCCTTGGTCAATGATCGACTTTGTTGTCGTTTCATCTGACTTGGGATGGTGGCAGACTGGGGTGGTGGTCCCTATTTTTAAAAAGGGAGACCGGAGGGTGTGTGCCAATTATCGGGGTATCACACTGCTCAGCCTCCCTGGGAAAGTCTATGCAAAGGTGCTGGAAAGGAGACTCCGACCGATAGTTGAATCTCAGATTGAGGAGGAACAATGTGGATTCCGTCCCGGCCGTGGAACAATGGATCAGCTTGTCACCCTCTCACAGATTGTTGAGGGGGCATGGGAGTTTGCCAACCCAGTCTACATGTGTTTTGTGGACTTGGAGAAGGCTTATGACCGTGTTCCTCGAGATATCTTGTGGGAGGTCCTCCAGGAGTATGGGGTGCCGGGGCTACTACTCCGGGCTATCCAATCTCTGTACTCCCGGAGTGAGAGCTGTGTCCGTATACTCGGCATTAAGTCAGACTCTTTCAGGGTTAGCGTTGGACTTCGCCAGGGTTGTGCTCTGTCTCCACTCTTGTTTGTGATATTCATGGACAGAGTGTCAGGGCGTAGCCGGGGTCAGGAGGGCATTATGTGTGGAGGCCGGAGGGTGGCGTCTCTGCTATTTGCAGATGATGTTGTTCTTTTGGCGGAATCACATGGATGCCTCCAACGCTCGCTGGAGCGGTTGGCAGCTGAGTGTGAAGCGGTTGGTATGTGGATCAGCACCTCCAAGTCTGAGTCCATGGTCTTGGCCCGGAAAAGGACAAGGGGAAAGGACCTGCCCCAGGTGGAGGAGTTTAAGTATCTTGGGGTCTTGTTCACGAGTGATGGGAAGAGGGATCGTGAGATCGGCCGTAGGCTGGGACAGGCGGCAGCAGTAATGCGGTCACTGTACCGGACTGTAGTGGTGAAGAGGGAGTTGAGCCAAAAGGCGAAGCTCTCTGTTTACCGGTCGATCTACATCCCAACCCTCACCTATGGTCATGAGCTGTGGGTAATGACCGAAAGAACGAGATCACGAATACAAGCGGCGGAAATTAGCTTTCTTCGTCGGGTGGCGGGTTACACGCTCTGCGATAGAGTGAGGAGCTCGGTCATCCGGAAGGAGCTCAGAGTAGAGCCGCTACTCCTCCGCATTGAGAGGAGCCAGCTGAGGTTGTTTGGGCATCTGATCCGGATGCCCCCTGGACGCCTCCCGGTGGAGGTGTTCCAGGCACGGCCTACCGGAACAAGACCCCGGGGTCGCCCTAGGACCCGCTGGAGGGATTATGTCTCCAAGTTGGCCTAGGAACGGCTTGGGGTCCCCGGGAATGAGCTGGAGGAAGTTGCGGGGGACAGGGTCATCTGGGATTCTCTGCTCTCCCAACTGCTACCGCGACCCCGTTTGGACTAGCGGGCAACGACAATGATGATGATGATGATTATATCACTGTGCACCAGACTGCGGAGAAAAATAATCTTATCCAATAATATCATGTTTTACCTCCTCAGCCCCCTCATTACGGATAGTTCAGAAACCCTCTGTGAAGTAATGTCACAGTACAGAAATAAAATGTGTTATGATTTTTGTTTCATGCTGACTTTAAATAACACAATAAGTAAGTTTAAAAATGCGTGTTTGAATGCAGCTAAATATTTACATATGATATACAGTGAGGTCCTTGAGATTTTGTGTATATTATACATGTCCACCTGAGACAATGGCATATTAGATAAATAGCAACACTAGTATAACTACAGTAATACTAAGATACTAAATATTAATTTTACTAAGTTTGCTACTGATCAACCAAGTACCTGTGCTGAATCAGAGATGCAGTCAGAAAAGCATAAAGAGTGGTACAGTGGGACAGAGCAAGACAGCAGAAGTAGACAGTTTACCATGTTGAAGTAGGAGCGGATTTTGACTCCTCGTGCCAGATCCCACACAATAGCATTGCCGTCATGCCCAGCAGAGAACAGCACTCTGGGATCAAAGGGGTGGGGCTCCAACACAAACACCTCATCCTCATGACCCTGAGGACCCACAGGCACACAATACATTTAAGGGGCCATGTATTTGCCTCAGCTACAAATTTTTAGGAAATTAACCCATACATTATGAAATCTCAAGTTTCAATACAAATTAATTTTAATTATTTTGATCCCCTTCAAAATTATTTTTAAGAATACATTGACTACACAAATGTGACTGGGGAACCTATTTACACAGTAATGGAAAATAGACCATAACAATACAACCTTCAGATTGATGCATTACCACCTTCAGACTGATGCATTGTAATGCAAAATGCAAAAACTGCAGTGCACTGATGATTTTTTGAATTTTAATACAAGTGCTGGTGTATATTTCATCCCGAAATAAGCATTCAAATTATGCATCTCTCAGTATTAACAATGGTCATTCAACACCTACAAAAAATGAGTTTTGCCCAACTGTATATGGGTGATGTTAAAGGACAATTCCACTTTTTGAAAAATTCTGCATAATTAATAAAAAAATTCTGCATAATTAAAAAAGTCATTCAGAGTACTGTCTGCTGTGAAATGCTTTGTTTCAGAGAAAGCAAGTTGGAGTGAGGGTGACAGGAACTAGATGTCTCTAAAAGCTCCCTCTGAAAAAAAATATTAAAATATTAAATATATTTTAGATAGCAAATAAAAAGGTTTTATTTGCGCTGTAGACATCTCGATTCCTGGTACCCATCACTACCACTGCAAAAAAGCAAAGTCAGCAAGTTACCAATTAACCTCCACATCAACCCACTCTGCATGACGCGGTTTATGTCTCAACCATTTAAACTGTGACACAAATCAGAACTATTTCACTTATTTCCTAAAGTCACAAACACACATCTTAAAGAGCCATTAATAATTTTGGTTCAAAATAAATTTCATCAACCTCAACAAGGAAATGTTTCTGCTTAATAAGAACTAAACTGAATATTGCAATAAAGAAAATGACACTGATAATCACCTATGAACTGATGCATTAGAACATTTTGTTTTATTGGTGTTGATGAAACATTACTCTTACCATGAGGATGTGAATGAGGCTGCCCGTGTAGGAGTTCCACACCTTCAGCGTCAGATTGTTGGCCGCAGTAATGACTGTGTTGTCATGGCGATCCCAGGCCACCATGGTGACTTTCAGTTTGGTTACTTTGTCCTCCAGGGGTGGAGGGTTGTACTTGCTGGACAAAAGGGGACAAAAAGAAGATTGGCAAATAAAAAAGAATATAAAAGACTGGCAAATTCTCCTTCTGTTGTGTTTTGAAGGATCTATTTTACAAACATGAGCAGAATACACACGATAATAAACACAGATATGAACAGCAGAACACAATACGGTTGAATGCAAAAGTTCGAACACCTCTGGTCAAATGACACATTTTAATGATTTTCTAAATGAAAAAGGATAACACATCCTCCACAGGGAGAAAACTTAAATATAGCATTCCTGCAAACTGATTTAGTGCTGAGTTCCTCTGATTTAGTGATTTAGTGCTGAGTTTAACATAGTGGAAAAATTAAATCAAAAATGTGCCATAAATTTCGTACAGACCACATTATATGTTTTACTTTTTTCCCAATATATTAAATTCAGCATTTTAAGAAGCAATTGTGCATTAAAATATGCAGAAGTGTGTTTTCTGTAGAAGACTGGTAAACTTTTTACTTTGAAAATAAAAGTGTTTGACCAAGTGTGACAAAACTTTTGCAGACTTTTGCCAAAAAAGATAAAAATACTAAAAAGGACACTAAAAATATCTCTCTATCTATCTAATTTCATCACATCTGATTTTTTGACACAAGAATATGCCTATTTCTGATATTTAACCTACACTTCACAGTTAATCCTGTGATTGATAATCAGTACTGTTGTTGCATTTATGTTGATATGCAAACAACAGGATCTAACAAAGTCGACATTTTTTACATTTTTGTTCAGTTTGTGTCACAAACTACATTTTTGAACAAGAAAACACAAATAGGAATTAGCCAGCATGTCAACCACATCAGTAGCTTTAATCATTACTTTCAAATAAACAAAAGAACAATAAGCGCTTACTGAGCTGAACTACGCTCAGAATGAACTTGCATGAATCTTTTACACAGTGATAGAAAACACAAAAAGCTCCAATTCCACAGAGTGGCTCCTTTCACTCGGGCCAATATGTATGTGAACTCTGAAGGCAGATTTAAATGAGTTAAAGAGACCTTTGCCAAATTCTCAGAATAGATAATTGCAAGCTGCTCGGTTTGATAGCGTGAATTAAATGTCGAGTTTACTCTTAAGTTCACTGAGCCAGTTTAAAAAGCCTCAGATGTCAAGTTTCAGACAACACTTTGGACAGTGAAATGACTTCACCCACTTTCCATCCCATTTCCATTTTTACATTCTGCCTAGTTAACTTCTCACCTACCCACTACCTGCATAAGAACTAAATGTTTTATCTCAAATATGGGGAATTTACAGGAGAAGAAAAAACTATTTGTAACCAAAGTTAATGTATTAATTTTTGACCATTTTATCATGCAATTTTAACAAGATGTTTTTGTCAGCCAAAAACTGAAAAAACAGTATTTGAACAGAACATGAACACATTATATTCATAGATTATATATCACTGCTGTCAGAAGAAAACATCATATCTCCAAATGTTTGTCAGTTTTTGGCATAATTTGAAAATGCCTGTTATATCGCGTATAATTTTCATGATGAATTGGCCAAAAGAAATGGCCCAAAATGACTTGGAAAAAATTCTGGTTGCACTGACTTACATTAAAAGTAGTTTTTTTTCCTTCTCCTATAAACTTAACATTATGGAGATAAGAGGTTTTCTTCTGACAATAGTGAAATACAGATAAATTACTAACATTATAATATTAGTAAACAAATAAAGAATACAGTGCAATTTGATATATGTGAGCGTGTTAGCATGACTATTACAGATAAACAGCTTTTTAACTCTAATTTCCCAGGGGTCTGAAACTTTTGCACAGCGCTGTATATTGCGTAATTACATGGAAATGGAGAGGTTGTGGTGTAAGTGTGTTACCCTGGCAGTTTGGTGGCCATGTCCAGCAGGATACTCCTCCAATCCTGCTGCTGCAGCTGCCAAACCCTCGCCGTGCCGTCTCTACTGCCACTTACAAACCTGCAGGCACACACACACACACACAAATACTAGGTGAATTGCAAGGCAGACTTCCAATGAACACTCACTAGGGCGATACTGATAAAAGTGAAAGTTTGGTGAAAAATCTATTTTACACAGTTTTCCCCTTTAACCTAATGTTCTAACAAGTAATGGAAACTTACAATCTCATGCACCAGGACAAATGACATGTTCGTTGATTTTCTAAGTGAAAATAAGTTAACACATCCTCCACAGAGAACAAACAAATATGCCAATTTTAATGCACAATTTCTACTTATTTGCTTAATTTAAAATAAATAATAAACATTAATAAGAAAATAAATTATAAAAATGTGCCAAAACATTTTGTAGTTTTTTTCCAATATGTTAAATGCAGTTATTGTGCAATAAAAAATAGGAGAAACATGTCCTCTATCACCAATTGACCAGGGGTGGCAAAACTTTTCATGACTGTATGAACAGCAACTGTAGGTGTGCGCCAAATTTTGGGCTAATGTTGACATCTGACCCTTCACAAATGCAGTAAAAAAAAACAATACAAACACTTTAGCACAATAACCCTGAGTCACCTAAACATTCTGCTTGTATGTTAAATATATCATCAGATGTCACTTTGGAAAACAGATCAAATCTAAAAATCTGTCTGATGACTAATTTAAATAAAAAAAAAATTAATTTCTGATTAACTGCCTTTTCATAAAGCTGTATCTGTTGGTGTGCTGACTGAAAGTAGTGGTTGCATGTAGCTTTCTTTCTCATGTAAATCATGTTTTTTTCATAGTTTAGCTTATATTACAACCTGGGCCTCTTTTTCCATTTTTTCCCACTCTTGTTATTTTGCACTAAGCGTTTCCCTGTTAAAATATTCTCTATGCATACACGCATGTCTATTTCTAATACCCTTGGGTCCTGTTATACACCTCTCACACTCTCTTGTTCTGTCTCTCTCAACCTCCCTCCCCTTCCCTTCATTAAATTCGGTGTGAGAGGGAAATAGAGAGACATGCTCCAAGAAGAAGAGAGAGATGTGATTTGTGTTTTGTTTCACTGCTGTAAGCCTCACTGTACCTGTTACTGCAAAAGAGCCTGAAATTTGCATGATGCTTCTAAAATTGACATGTAACCACAATGTGTGTCTACGTGTGTTTTTGTGTGTACTTATGTTAAAACATACTTGTGGGTGTGTATGCGTGGGTGCTACCAGAGGCGTTGGATGTGTATTAGTTTTTTTTCTTCTTTTTCTTTTTTGCTGACAACATCAGGTCATAATACCCACAGGTTCCATTAATCTAAGCAAAAATCCTTCAACAGCACAAATCACAACCCCCTCCACACGCACACAATTAGTGATAACTCCTCACCTGTCTCCTCCGTGCGAGAACTGGATGCTGTCCACTTTATCCTGTGGAAACAAACACAAAAAATATATAATATATAATATATAATAATAAAATTGTCAGAATAAAGAGTTCAAGTAAGTGAATTCACAAAACTTGCGTACACACAGACACTCACAGTGTGCGATTCCAGCTCAGCTATCTTCTCTGGCTGGTCTCCACCAAAGTAATAAACTCTGATAATGTGATCGGTACTGCCTGTGGCCAGAAACATCCCACCTGAAACACAGTAATTAATACCAACATGAATTTACATACAATTAGTACATGTTCACTTAGGGTGTGCAATACACAAACTGAGGTTCAAGAGAATTTTTCCAGATTTACCCATATTTTACTATCACCAACATGACATATACAACTCAACAGAGCCTGTAAATTTCTTTACAGCATACCATTTCACATATTTTTTTTTCCTCTACAACTTTTGGCTGCTGGTTCTGTTGCCTCTCTTGTCTGTACTGTATAAACAGTGAACTCCACAGTTACTGGCACTGCTCAATAAACTGGGCAAAAACTGTCATATAACAAAAAAAATGCATACAGGAGTGTTGTTTTATTTAAAGAATGGTGTATCATTTCAAAAACACAAACATGCGCCACTAAAGAATAATACAAATGAAACAATTTAAATAAAGCCAACAAATTTTCATCACTGGGGGAAAAATCTTTCTAATCTCAGGATCTCCCTTGTTATTTATGACCATTTCTTGTTTCCCTGGGGCATAAAATACGTTGCACACACGTAAAAAACCCTTTTGCCATCAATCAACATGGGTAAAACCAAAGAGCAACTCAAATGACACAGAAGGTTGTGAACCTGCACAGAATAAGAAACGGTTCTAAAAACTGTTCAGTTGAAATGACAATTAAGCACAATCAGGGTGATAATAAAAATGTTTGAAAAGCATGAAACAACTTTAAAAAAATGTCACTGTAACTACAAGTGGAATTGTGTGAGTGGTCAGACGAGACAATTTTATTTTTTGGTCATGTACTCCCGTGGTCACGTTTGGCAAAAAACTCACTGGGTACGCTGAAAAGCACAGATTTTTAGAATGCCAATAATTCTGAAGTTGACTGAATTAATATATAACAATAAAAAAAAGTGAAAACTCTGAAAACAGTCATTTAATTTGATGAAAAGTTATTGTTGTGTCTTGTTTTGTGGAAAAAAATGTCCTTTATGTTTTTTTTCATGTTTTTGTTATTTCTGTACAACAAAACACTGAAAAATTGTGACGTGCAGACATAAACCTGTCGATACAGAATGTAATTCATTACATAATTACATAATGAATTATGTGATTATATAGTATAGCATAAAGACACTGATGACTCCAGTGTCTTTTCAACTATTAACTATAAACATGGAAATAAAACAGGTTCAGCAGCTTTGCTAAGAAAATCAGCATGTCTTCTCTGAAGCTTAATTAATGATTTACATACTGTGTTCTGAGTAGTGTCAAAAGTCTGTCAATTATTCAGAACAGAATTTAATTAATACATCATCAAAACACCACTAAATATCAAGTATAACTGTAAAATCCCAACAGCAACATGGGCTTCTGCTAATTATGCTGTTAATGCTATTATGTATCTTAAAACATTACTATCATTAAAAAGCCAGGTAATTTCTCACTTGTAGCTCAATGAAGCAAATATAGAAATAGTTAAACAATTGTTATTTTTTTTATTGTAAGCCAAATATATACTAACTACGTACACTAAATTTCAAGTGTTCACTATTTTTTCAGCCAAATATAGCAAACAGTACATCTGCATAAATTAGTGTTTCTGAGGAAAATGCAAAAGCTGCTCAAAAAACACAAGTGAAGCATAGTAACAGAGGTCTAAAACTAATGAAGGGGTGTGTGTTTTGCATGTGTGTGGTTTTGTCACAGTTAGATGGTAGCATTTCTTTGATAAGGTTTTTAAAGATCTCCTGTCACTGTGAATAGTTTTTCTACAGAGACTCTGTGGTATCTGTCTGAAAACAGAATATTTTTAGCTCCACTTTGAGGAAGCAAGTTTAAGCCTAATCAATCCAGCTGCCGCATTGCCTTTACCCACACATAGCAACACAGCAACAGGTTCAGGAATTAAAGGGAAATACCAATAATAACAGACTACTAGGTTTCTTTTGAAAAATTCCAGCTCATAAATATGACGTTATTAGATTTAGTTACAAGCTGGTTTATTACATCCTAATGAATGCCATATCATAAACTGGGACAGTAGAGCTATAAAAAAGTGGACGGTTTAAAAACAAATTATTACAATTTTCTTTCACTACAATGTAACATAGCATAGCAGCTACAATGGTGTAAAAGTAATGATGGGGTGCTTCTCCGCTCAGGTTTTTAAACTCACAAGGACTGATCTGAAAGCCCCCCTCACACGCATACTCTACACACACACACACACACACACACACACACACACACCTCTTTTGATGCTCTACTTGCACTATCTGGTACTTTGCTGCTAACACTGTTTACTCAAGTTTTCCTACCTCAGTAACTGTTGTGTTTATGTATGTTATCTGACTGCATGTCTCACAGATCACAGCATGTTTAATATCTTTGCACCTTATTCTCACTACCTCATGTCCAGAAATGTGTGCTGTGTCAGTGCTGCACTGGCCTGTCTGTTTACTATGTCTAATGTCTGTTTAATTTATTGGATTTATTACATTGGTTCTAGCTTTTCTAGCTCAAATTTTTGTTTGCACACACTGCACATTTGCACTTTTCGTTCCTTGTTGCACCATGTTCTTCCTGGAGAAACGTAATTTCACTCCTCTCTGTACTTGTACATAGATGGAATGACAATAAAAGCCTCTTGGCTCTTGACTTGACTCTTGTCTGGTTTTGTCATTTGTATATACCTTGAAACAATCTATTATTTTAACAGTCTTTAGTCAATGCACATTTGAAAGAAATCATTACACGTAGGGGTGAGAGGGGAAAAATGTAAAATAAACAACCAAGCTTCTGGTCACCTGCTCGTATTCTGTCAGCAAAATCCTCTACAAATTTTCACAGCAATCAGACAGATATTTTTTTGAGATTTACCCCAAAATCTGTGTACAATTAAAGCAGTTTTTCAATCACAATATTTTTTACTTAATTATTATTATTATTGCTATTATTATTATTATTGTTATTATTAGTTAGTTTTGACAAAGTACAATTAAGAACCCCAAAGTAAACAGATGAGGATCACACATATCCTGCATGAAAATATATGACAGTTATTGTTTTTATCAAGTGCACAGATTTATAGAAATCTAAATCCAACATTGTTCACCAAAATACTTGGGACAAAAATGTTTTTTCACCAGTTTTTGTTGCAACAGTACAGAGATTCATCAAGAATATACTACAGATGTTATATAAATAAAATATATTTTATTATTTTGATATTACCTCTTCTCCTTTGTGGTCAAAAGTATATTGTTTGACAGCCTCCTTCACTAAAAATATTCATTTTTATGCAGATAGTTTTTTATGAATTCAGATCAGATATTTAATGAAGTCAGATAAGTTTGTTTGGTTCATACAACATGCATTACATATAACTAAATTACTTTTGCATCAATTTACCAAAGTTTCCTACGGAGTGTTACACCACCCCACCCCCAACATGTTACTTGAAGAGACTTGAAGTGATAAAGGTAGAGTAAAAGGGCTGGGTGTGATTACCTGCACTGAAGGATGAACATATCATCTGCACACCTGGCCTGGGCCGCTCTGTGAATTTGCTGGGTCGTAGCCTATATAGACATGCACAAACAAAACACACACACACACACACACACTGTTACATGATATTACAGAAAAATGAAAATGGAAATTTTGAGTGTAGTTTGAAAACAGTCTTACAATTCCAATGTATCCTAGAATAGCAACTAAAAGAAATGATGCGTTTTCTGTGGTAGGGAGTGAATACCACTCACCCAAATTTAAGTGTGCGAGCATCCCACTGCCAGAAGCAGATGGTTCCATCTGCACCAGTGGAGGACAAGAACCTCTTATTACCACTGCAAAGAGGAGAGAACTACACACACACACACACACACACACACACCAAAAAAACATAATGCACAGCAGTGTCATTCACGTTGGTAGGGAATATGTTTGTAGACATATGTGTATGCATGTAGGTTTGCGGAGTTGAATAAATATGTGTTTACACATTTATGTATGCACTGTGTCAAAGGTTTGGAGACAACTCACCTTATTAAAATTGCAATATCTTTGTAATATCTTTTCAATTACTTATTCAATTTAAATTATTATGATACATTGGTCCAGTGGTGATTTGACCCCACTAAGTTTCAGTGATACAGTCTTGAGAATTTGGTGGCGGCTCCATAAACAAATCTCCTGCAAGGAGTTATGGGGGGCGCGTAATAAAATGTATCAGTATGTAGAAGCTTTTTGTGCATTACTGTGTTTTCTTTCACTGCCTAAAAGACGCATGATGCTGAGTGCAGTTCGAATCGGTAAGTGCTTATTATTGTTTTTGTGTTTTCCTGTTCAAGAAGGGATATAGTGATATGAACTAAATAAAACCAGTATATCTCTATATTTATATCTCGGATAAAGAAAAGCATTGTGAAATCACAAAGACGAGATACTTTTTTGGGTCGCCATTAAAGAGTTAGACAAATGAAAGGTTTGAGTGCTGATGATACTCACATTTAAATTATTGTTTACAAATGTGATAATATTTTACTCTAACTAAACCTTCTTAGTATTTATGGTAAGTTTACTACAAAGTGCTAAAAACATTTGAAAAGCTAGGTTTCTTTTGTTATGTGGGTTTAAGAAATCCATCAGTCAGTAAAACACTGTTTACTTAAAATGACTGAAACTACATTAAATTAACTGATATTAGATGATAACATTTTAATATTTAATTTTTATCTCTCCAGAATCAGTATCAGTACCAGTCACAAAATTTTCATATCATTTGAGCGGTAATATATGTAATATGTACCTGTAGTGATGTTATAGATGCTGCGTGTCCCTCCAGCACAGCGAGGGGAGCGCACGTCTGCAGACACCAAACCCTGATCATCTTATCACAGCTCCCAGCGGCTAGCAGGGTGTTCTCGTAATTCACTGCCATGTCTGAGATTTCTGCAGCGTGACCCCGTAGGGTGGCCAGCAGACGCCCGTCATCCGTGGCCCAAATCTTCACCAGACAGTCATCTGAACCCTGAAAATGCACACCACACAAGATGTTTACCAAACAATTCTCTGAAATGAAATCATACTGGTTTTAACATAAAACCGTCCTCACTTCCATCTCGGACTCTGCAGTTGATAAACAGAGGTCATGAGGTCAATGCAATACATTCCTGTTTTTCTAGATTTTGAGAATGAGAAAAGTGCAACAAACTTCTAAGACTGAATTTTGGAGGTGTGGAAAAATATCTGCACAGATTTCTTTGAAGAACTGAACGCAAGTCATAAGGAATACTGAAAAAAAAATATTTATTTATTATATAACTTTTTGATATATAAGTTTTCTGCTTTTTTCCTGATGCTAAAAATAACTTTTTAATAACATTTTGACAGCAAATTAAACAAAAGGGTTGTCTCTGACTTTTGCAGAGCACTCTAAATATAAATCACTGCATCACTCAATCATGTAATTAAATACAAACCTTTAAAACACACTTTTCAAAAGTATAGCAAAACAAAAGTAATAACTCTCAACTTCTAAGGATCAAGGATGTACTTTATGGATGACTTTATCTGTGCTGGGTTTCATTCCTTGTTTGTAGCATGAAACTGTTACACAGAGTTCATTTTGTTACAGTGTGAAAGCTACAAGCATAACTTCTGAAATAAAAGACTCACTGTGAAACATATTCTTGGACCACGTTATCAAAAATATTTTTGTAAAAGCACTTGACAGAAGCCAGAAGTTAAATGGTTTATAGTGTTTCCAAATGCTAAATTTTCTTCTGGTCTGTGCCCATGTTGGCCCTCTTTTGTGTCCAACAACAACATTTAGAATGATATGAGTATTTTTATGAAGTGATGAAAGCCTGCAATTATACTTTGGATTTGAAAATCAATTAGTAGCCATTTAAATGTTTTTGATTACAATTTTCATACTTTAACTCACAATCATATCTGAAATGCTGTTTTGGTAAAAACAGATTCAAGTGACCAAAGCATTGCATTTAGTATGATAAAAGAAGTGATAACTCACTTTAAGCCATATGGCTTAAGAAGTGTGTCAAGAAGTGACACTTAACATTTCACATACAGACATGAATGGGTTAACGTGTCTCCACTGAACACACACTCAAAAGGCATGCAAAAAGAAAAAAAGCAAAAGGAAGCTTTAGTAAGGGAACATCTGCAACAAATACATAACACTGTGTCATTTTCAACATAAATTCAATTTTATTTATTTAATTGTAGTTAAAGGCCTTTGAAGTAAGATCTGATAAATGCATTTCATTTCAATTCAGTTCTGAGAGTCATACTAAAAGTTCGAACTGAGACAAATTAAAATCAGCTCAGAATGACAGGAAAGGGAAAACGGCATTCGGCAAAATTCCACCTCAGTGTGAAAATCCTCTACTGGTGAATGTGCCTAATTAACAACAGATTAAATACCACACAGTCAATTTACTCTATCAAATATTTCTTTTTATCAAGGCTTTTCATTTGCACAATTAAGACAACTACAGCACTACATAAAAAATCTAAAATTCTACATAACTACATAACAGCATTTTAGACAAAAAGAACTGGATAAAATCTTTATTCAATCATATCATATCATATCTTCAGCTCAGATACTGGTACACTTTTCCAGATCCAACCACTAAGAAACACCATAGCACAGTTCAGCTTGTATTTTAAACAGATTTAATCCTCATCGCTAGACTTCAATGAAATTACCCAATTAATAAAACAAATCAAAACTTTTTAGGCCGTTCTACATTTGCTTTCATATACATCATTGATTTTTTTAACTTTTTAGGCAATGTTCTTCTGTCACCATGTGGAAATACGGTATTGTTTTGGTGCAGATCTAATTTCAATCACCAGAAATGATAGAGTCAAAAAATGTAAAAATAATTGTCAGAACAAAATTTTATACTTTCATAATTATACGTTTGCAGACAAAGCAAAAATATGTTTTCAATGTCTGAAGATAATAGTTTTAATTGATTTAATCATTTTAATTGAAAACACTCAATTTAATTAAATTTATGAAATACCACAACTCATGAAATGATCATGTAATGTAAAGGTCTCCTGAAAAAAGCAAGAAAACACTGTGATATGACAACAACAGTGTACAGTACTGTAGCAATTTTGGTGCTGCCAGTAAAAACAATACATAATATTATAACAAATACACATAAACATAAATGCATTAAAACGTGAGATGGTTTTTATTTGTTTTTACATTAGAGATGATTGACATTTTAGTGAGAAGAACCTATATTTGGTTTCTGACATCTCACTGCACTCCAGCCACGGGGTGACCTCCATCAGCAGCACCTGATTTAATTTAATGAAGGACTGATTAGATAAACTATGTATTAAATAGTAACTGTAAATAATGGACTTGGAAGATTTGGTAATAGTTAAACTAACACTACCACATTAAATCAGTTTATTTGTATTTATTCTAATGTTATTTAAGCAATGAATGCTTACTAGCCAGATTTATACTGAATTTTTCTCAGGCAGTCTCAGACCTTTCCAGAGCATTGCATATTTGCAATTAATAGTTATAATAAAGAACTTAGTATATGTTGTTTATACAGCTGATATTGTTCTTGTTTTGACTGTTTCACTCACTGAAATATTTCACCCGTTCCATTTACAATACTACAGCATTTATCACAATCACTGACGCTGCCAACGTCTGAAACCGCAGCAATGACAATTCTAATGACAATGAGCAAAGCAGCAGACAAAAGAGAACGATACCTGCAGCTCTCAACTTCATTTAACACTGATCTTTCACAAAAACAATGAAATATCAGCAGGAGAAGCCACAAAAACAATGCTATCGCTTCACTTGAATGTACTCCGGATTGACACCGCTGGATGTCGTAATGATTAAAAGTGTCCTAATTGAGCTGCAAACACGTAAAAGCAGCTTGATACACTGCACACGTTTCACTGCTTCAAATGCACACTGAACGTGTTAAAGAGCAGCAGCGCGGGCCTCAGGACATGTAGCGAGAGGCGCATTCCTGAAGACGCATGTTAAGCACAGACAGAATGCCAATGACACACTGGCTAATAGCTCTGGAATATGAAGGAGATGATGATTCTATTCTTGGCTTTCTGCCAGAGCCACAAAAGAAACCATGCACATAGAGACACACCCCCAACAGAGAGAGAGAGAGAGAGAGAGAGAGAGAGAGAGAGAGAGAGAGAGAGAGAGAGGGGAGGGATAGAGAAGGAGAAAGAGAAAGGAGGGATGGAAGGGAGGGAGAGATGGGAGGGAGTAATCTTTGCTGTTCAGCCATTTTTGGAGATTTAAAAAACTATTGCAAAAGAAAATGGAACCCAACAGTGCAGAAGCAGACATTAGCAAGAAAAAAAAAGGAAGCCTAAAAATAACGCTCTCACAACCTTAACAAAACATGACAGGGCTACACCAAAGGTTACGGTGTGAGAAAAGAAATTACACCATCACCACACAGGAATCAGGAGTAAAGAAATATATATGACATAGTTCAGCTGATAGTACTAAAAAAGTTAAGCAATCAACGTACATCGATTCCACATTCCAATACACTACATTACATTAAGTTTCCATTTACATACTTTTTACAATCAGTAAGTAAGGGACAATATCTCTGAAAAGCACCACAAATTTAATTCAAATTTAAAGTACAGTCTATTAATCAGTAAAATGACATTCAATGCAAATATTACATATATACAGACATCACTTCAGCTATTTCCATCTGCATCTTTTAAATGCAGCTAGTTATTATCTGCTAATAAAGATAAGGTACTGATATTAGCATGCATGTCAGTGCTAATGCAAAATGAAAAAAGTCCATAATCACAGTTACTGCCAAAGTTAAATAAACTGAATCATACATTATTGTAATGCAATTTATTTTAATCAAGTGCAGGATGCACACAATTTAATCAGTTAAATTCAATGTAGCACTCTTTTCACTGTAAGTGTAATCTTCAGAGTTGAACAAGACTTGTTCAACAGCAAGGCTGAGGGACTGATATGAGGCCTACATCCTGGCTTTAAGAGATTTAAGGGTTTTTTAATATAAAATCATTCAGAGGATAAAAGCAAGAATGCAACACACAACCTCATCAAGAAGTTTTCACCATCAGGTGCATTCAGTAACATTTAAACCACAGAATAAATGAAGCATTAAATCTGAAAGTTGTTCCATGGGCATTAGGTGTAACACAGGGGTATGTAAGGTCAAACAAAGGATGTGGGAACGAAGAGTTTGTTCAACAAAATTGCTCAGTTTTTTGACAGGGATGTCTGTGAACCCACATATCAGCTTCTCGCTCTCATAACTACATAACTAAAACATACATATGTAGATATGAAAAACATGAACAGTGAAAAAACTAATCCCCTGTAAAGGGGTTAGGAGGCAGTGTTTCTATATTCCTATAAAAACATTTTAGTGATTTTAACATAAAATTCTGGGCAATATGAGACTGAAATAAAAGGGTAACTGTTGATAAAGTAGTTAGCTCATGTAAATAGAAATCCAAAAGCTATGTTAATTTATTTGTTTAAAAAACTGTTGCAAGGTCAAAAGCACAGTATGTACAAAATTTGGCAGATATCTTCTTTTGAGACCCTGCATCTAATATAAACGCAGGTCATTCTTTGCACATCATACACATTCTCCTGGCTCCATAAGGCACATTGTGCTTGGACCCAAAATTGCCACTTGCTATGTAATATGTAGACCAGTGTTTCCCAACCTGGTCCTCAGGGCCCCCTCAGATGGTCCACATTTTTCCTTCATCCCTATGTGCTGTGAGTTGGTTGGAGCAAAAATGCAGATCATTTGGGTCGCTCTGAGGTCCGAATTGGGAAACACTGATGCAGATGGTTGTTTAGCTCGCATAGTGGTTACAGTCCACACAAGTCAACGTGTTCTACATATAATTCAAATTAAATGGAAGCCAACTGTCTTGGTTGCTAGTAATGATAATTTACATGTATTAGCAGTTTTTGCCCACCATTTAAAGGCTATTGCAGAAAGAATTCTATGCTGGTGATTTTGGATTCTGAGGTTAAGACTGTGTTATAAATAAGAGGAGCAGTTGAACATTTGTTTATGTCATTTTTCAAAAATTTGGTGATTTATTATATCCTACAGACTCTTAATCAGTAATTACAAATGATAAAATAAAGGTAACAGAGTTATTCTTAAGTTATATTGAGGAATGCAAGACTGGAACTGTCAGTGCTTCCATGG
Organism: Pygocentrus nattereri; assembly: GCF_015220715.1. Taxonomy (NCBI): domain Eukaryota; kingdom Metazoa; phylum Chordata; class Actinopteri; order Characiformes; family Serrasalmidae; genus Pygocentrus; species Pygocentrus nattereri. Next base: position 30,827,032 of record NC_051219.1, on the reverse strand, counting down.
CATCAAGCCTGTAACAATTATTATATAATATCCTAATCACAATTATTTAAAATGAGTGCAGTTATTTAAACTGAACGCAATATTTTCCCCAGTTGTTAGCTGCTTCACAATCAATGTCACGCAAAAAGTAAACGCGTTTTCATCAGGTTTAATCAATTGGGTTGAAATTGAAAGTTACGGGTATTACGAGAACAGCCAAAGTTGTGACTTTTAACTGGGTGCTACAACACGTTTGGTGACAGTTTGTTTGTTTATAGGTAGCTAAGTAGCTGAAGCAAATTTTAGCATGTATGCACAATAAGCATATTTTGCCCACAATTTTACAGGTTTCATAGAAAATGGTTTAACTTTAGACTTAATTCTGTCTTTCACACAACTGTACCATATCATTCCTAGTGTTAACTGCAATGGAAAGACAGCCAATAAGTAAGAAAAGTAATCAGCGTTCCTGTTTAGATGCACAGCTGTATAGTGCTGTGATTTCATAGGTGCTAAAATCGAACAGGAAAAGAAAATCATTAATCACAATTATATATATGATTAATTCATTAATTAAGGTCTTAATTATGACAATGTTTTTTGTTGTAAACTCTACAACAAGGGTTTTGAAAATACTATCAGAAACTTTGTGTATCGTGATTTTATTTTCCCTGTAATTATTTTTCCATTTTATTTTATTATTCAGCACCTCACATATTGCATGCCACATCCAATTAAACAGGGCCAAGTACACTCAGATGGACTCCCAGTACTGTCAGGATTTAAATCACAATCTTCCAACAACAGGGTTCCTTCCCCTAGTAGTTTCTGTCCTTCAAATTAATAGCCAGACAGTAAGCCTGAAGTTTATGATAAACATGCACATTGGTAGAAACACTTCATTCTTCCCTTGATATCCAGCATAAAGAACACTTTCACCCTCTATAATTCACTGCTGAGAACTGCAAGCTCATCAAGTCTTCAGATACCTCCATCACCAGAAATCAGAAATTCTTACAAAACTGGAAAACTATAAATAAAATTGCAACACCTGCCAAGTCAAACATCATGCTTCAATCCTGGTTAAATTCACCAAGTGTCACAAGATTTCCCCGGCGTCATGAAATGTAAAAACGAATCAACAAAAGTATGTAAGAAAATAGAGAAGCATAAATACTATCCACAACAACATCCGACAATCTCATCTCAGTGCAAATAAAAAGTGAGCTATTTATGGAGAACAAATTCTGTATTCTCTACCAGCTATATCATTTTCCTGATTTTGGTCCAAGAGAAACTCTGTGGTTGGAAAACACGAACGCAGACGCACATAAATGCACCCACACACCATTTGAAGGATCAAGAGCGACACAGGATATTGAGCAGCGATCTCTTTCTCTAAAAATTCCAAAATCGACTGGAGCATTACTCTTCAAAACTGCACTACAAGAAACACCTCTGCTGTGAATGAGTATCAGATGCACAGCTGTATAGTGCTGACAACAGCGTGTGAAAATGCACAATCATAAATAATCCAATCTAATTTCATCTGCTTCTATCAGTCACATTACACAATCACAAACGCAGGCGTATACACACAGCAAGCTTACCGTGAAGATTCGGCGGCCTGTCCGGTCGAAGGCAACACAGTACACAGAAGACAGATGTCCCAGAATCCTCTTGTGCATCTTCATGTGTGAGTAAACGGCTGTGGGAACTAGCTGACCCAAACGATACGACCCATTCAGCCGCCGACTGTAAGCTGTCTCCACTGTGTGCGCACACAAGAGAGAACAGGAGATGTTTCAGATGCAGACATGGTATATGTGTATATACAGCTTATAGTACTGCGTAAACATTTCTGTGCTGTGCAACATTCTTTAAAACCATTTACTGAGGGGTGAGTGAGCTTTTAAAAACACTGTATGTTGTTAGAATAAATATAAATAAACATAAATACAGTATAAACTAACATGAATTTCTTGTTTTCAAAATAGTAGTTGATATCTTGTGAGCTAGTTTAGAGAACACATTTTGGTTCCAGATTTCTCCTAGATGCCCCCCAGCTACACCATGGATTTATTAAAGTTCATCAGCACATTTGATTTAACATAATGAAGTATTGATAACTACAAATACCACTGGGATGCCATGAGAAGAGGTTTAGAAATAGTTTAACAAACACATTAGCAGACACAAAATCACTATTTGCGGTGTTAACGTTATTTTAATTTATTAGAATAGTAGCCAAGCAAAAAGCAGAAAATAAGTTCAAGTTTTAAATTTTAATAGATGTTAACAATACCATTTTTAAAAGAACTTTTACAGGTGCCTAAAACCTTTGCGCAGTACTGTCTATACAATACAATGTAGTGGCTTTCTACTCTGATGAAATTACATGTTTTACTGATTCTTTTTAATAAAAATAAGTTTAGCACAGAATTTCTAATCATTTGCCATACTGCAAAAATATCATAAGATTTTTGCACAGACAACATTTTTATTTCTTTTCAATATAATAAACTATGCAAATAAACAGTAATTGTGCATTAAAATGTGAAGACGTAATGTGTAGAATTTACAAATCAACATGTAAACTGACCAGAGGCACCCAAACTTTTGCACACACACACACACACACACACATATATATATACACACAAACACACACACACACACACACATATATATATATATTTCCAGCAGCTAATATCACTGAAAAAGTGGTGTACTGAACAGACTTGATTCAAATACGTACATAATTTTGACATGAATAATTATAATTCAGTTTACTTACTTTTGTAAAATGTGTGGAATGTAATATATTTTATTCAGGTAGAAATTATGCACACATTCAAACCAAAGCATCCTCTTTTCTAGTGGATACAGCTAATTTTAAAGCTGCTATTCTAGCCATACAGCCACTAACACTTGAATGAACTGACTTTCATATTTATTTTGGTTCACTCAACTACAACAGCCAATCAGAAGTGGCATACCAATGTTGGGCGGGCTTCCATAAATGACTGGCGGCTCGGGTGGCCTGCCACAGTGCAGGGCTGCGAGGGCGGACCCCTTCCATACCACGTGCTTGCAACCTGTCAACACACACAAAGCACTGTCAACAAACACATGCAGAAGGAGTGAGAGTGGGCACAAGGCTTTAGAGGCACGTACTAATACTCCAACAGTGCATTCTCATTAATATATGCATGTTTTACTGCTGCTGTTTCTATCATGAGAATAATGCATACTTACAGAGAAAAGAAAAGGATTCTGAAATGCAGCTATTAATATTTAATAGATAACAAGCTACAAGTGCCTACTTTATAATAGTACAGTATAACAGTCTTACACTGTTACTATGCAATTACCATGCTAAAAAGCTGCATTTCCATGTAACTCCTTAAACAGCAGGCATATTATTACTCACTAACTACTAGGGCTGGGTATAATTCAGAATGTTAGAATATCAATATCAATACCAATACACATACCTCAACGTCAATACTGATGCTTTTTTCAATACGTTCTTTAAAATCATAAACCAAAAGTGTGTTTGGTTTAAACTAGCAGTCAGTTATGGAAGTGGGTATATTTACTGACTGCAACAGACTGCACACAAAGCAAGAATCACTGCAATGTAAACAGCCAATTACCAATCTGGATTTTACAACACACATGCTTATTGGTTTAAGGATGATAATAAGACCACTTAGTTATTGAAATCTGACACAGATACAGAGAATTTGCGCTACTTTATAGTATTGAAGCAATTCAGTCAGTACCATAAAGTATTGAATTTCAACATCTTGCAAAGCAGATATCTGTCAGCATGTGTTAGAGAAAAAGAGAGAACACTCACTCTTATTGGTGCGCAGAAGTGACTGTCGTCCGACTCCCAGTAAAGAGTTAACTCCAGGTACGCTGGCTGGCACCTCTCTCTCCAAAAGAGGACCCATGCGCTCACACACTTGCAACAAGTGATCTGGAGAAATGTGCCTATACAGCTTCACCTGCACACAAGCACACACACACACACACAGAAACATCACATTGCAGACATGCATTACTATTACAGCACAAACAAAACAACGTCCTGCACATCAGTCCCACTCACATTAGCTCCAAGTCATGATTCCGATCATTCCATAGAAAAGATGTGCAGCAAAAAAAAACCTAATTTGTTAATTAAAACAATAAATGTAAATAAATGTGAATTAGTCCAATTTTCTTTTTAAGAGGGTGTTAACACAAGCATTGCCCCAAACTGGATGATTTTGATCTTGACATCTGGAGCGCAGGCATGCTTTGTTTAATATTAGATTAAACTCTTAAAATCTTGAATAACTGTGTGAACCTGTTTTGTAATGTTTTTCAGCATCAGTCTAATCCGTCTGCAGTCTCCAGGCTGCTCTTTATCTGCCAGTTCAGCAGCCGCTTCCAACGCCTCGCCAGTAATTAATGTTGCTTTAATTGCATTTAGCATTATCCTATTGGTCCACATACGCCAGCCCCCTGCGCCCGCACACACACAGTGAGAGTAGAGCTACTGATGCTGATTTGTATCTTAAGCCCAATACAGCACACACATACACACACACACACACACACAGGCGCTGAATACTGCCTGTAATGTCAAACCAAGAACTGACGACATGCATATTTAATTAACCAGTTTTATTCCTGCACTAATGATAACGATTGCATTAAGGCAGGACGCGCTTGAACGTGATTAAAATTGTGATCACTGCACGTGGCCACATTAATGAAATGTGCATTTCCATTTCAGCATTTCATTTTTATTTTTTAAATATTTTATCTGACATTAACGTCATATTTAATCACAGTCGTTATTACAGTCTAGCTTAATTAACAGTAATTATTAAAGTGAATTTATTATTATTAATGGTATTACTGTTGTTATTATTACAATTAATGACGTTATTACTATAACTAATAATGCTGGCAACGGAATAATATAATCGTTATTATACACATTTCACTAATATCATCTTAATTAGTCATTTTAAATGTACTATTATTCTCATTATTACTATTACTATTATTAGCATCAAACCGTTACCATGCTTCAGCGAGCTCACTGTATTCATAATCGGGTGCCATGCGTAGAAATACGTGATGAAAAATAACGCTATAAATAATAACCGCTATAATAAAATAGCGCCGACCGCAGGTGCTGTTTCTGCTCTTTCTCCACGAAATGATGAGGCGAGCTTCAAATACAAAATCCGAGAGCGACCCTGAATTAACTACAACACACACACCTCCACACACACACACACACACACACACACACACACACACACACACACACACACACAGCCTAATCGTTCCGAGTCAGCGCGCGCCACGCGCACGAGACGCGTTCAAATATTTTTTCGCAGTAACGCTGCTGTCCACAGCACAAATCCCCCTCAATCCCACCCGAGAGAAGCGGAAAAACACGCCGGGTGTTGCTGTCTGTAGCAGCCCGTGAGATAAAACAGTCCTTCAGCTGTGTTAGTTACGCAACTGATATTTCTGATGGGAGGAGGGGCACAACACAGGGGCAAAACCTCCAACTTTTTAAAATAAAGAATATTTTATCATGTGCACCCCAAGCAGGAACCAACACCGCCTTCCTCAGAGCCCCTGAACCGGCAGAGCAGCGAAAGCGAAAGCCTATAAATCAACGCGTTGTTTTTTAGCTTTCCACAACACTAATTAATAAACTAATCAATATCATATCAATTCTGTTTTACCTCTCGCCTGTGCAACTGTCCTCCTTAAGTCTCGTGCTGGCATCCCAAAAAGAAGATAATTTCCAAGTGGTGAGATATTAAAAAAACACACACACAAAATAAACGCGAAAACTCTTACAGCCCTTCTAAACTCCCACTCCTCCTGCTTTGTACATTCCCGTGGTAAAAATCGCAGTTTAAAATGTGATAAAGTGAGTAAAGCATGTGTCTTTTAGTCAATGTGGCTGTGTTGCATGGAGCAGGGCGCCTCCATCCCGCCCAGCTCTCTCTCTCTCTCTCTCTCTCTCTCTCTCACTCTCTCACACACACACACACACACACACACACTGGCGCACTGATCCCTCCTCCCCAACACACACTGCCCCTTACAGCACAGCGCTCATGACGTATCTTTATTTCTACTACATTTTCCCCCAACTATTTAAACCTATGGTCACCAAACGCAGCCCTTCGGGTCAAAGCGAGTTCAGGGCTTTGCCTCTCCCGCAAGTGCGAGCCTGCTTTCTCTCCCCTCCTGACTTTTTCTGCTTCTATTCTGGATGTGGTGTTTTTTTCCTCCTGATTTAAAAATTGCGGGAAATTCAATTTCTTATTTTGCCCTCTAAAAAAGTTTTTCTCACTTATAGGGAGCCCTTACCAAATTTTCGTAACTCCCAGGGTGCTCCTTTCCAGTCCAGTCTATCCTTTTGGGTAGCAGCTGTAATGGAAAAAACAGTGCTGTAAGGCTGGGTTAGGCTTTAAAAGGTCAGTGGATGGAATTTGTAAGGAAATTAAATCAGAAATCAGCGACGAATTAACGCGCTGAACTACAGTGCGGCGAGATGCAGCGCCGAGTAGCCTTGTGCAGCTTACCTCCTTCTCCTGAACCTCCCGTATGAGGGTCTGGAAAGCACATAAAAACGCTGAAATATGCCACGAGCCCGTGCAGGGATGTAGTTAATAATCTTAAATATCAAAATCACCCACCTCTGCCGCGTCCTGACAAGGTCCAGCTTCTAAAAACCGGGCTATTAGGAAGTACAGTTCTATCAGGGAGGAAGAATACATGAGCTACAGCTCTGAAGAAGGGCGCTGTGGGAACACAGATATTGTTTTAAAAATATCCCCATAGCAAACCTCACGGCGCCTTTACTCACCAGATTTCAACTGCGCGACGTGTTTGCTGTCAGTGGCCATGTTTTTCACGTTGTTTTGGGGCTGAAGGAGAAGGTGCGTGTGGCCGTGCGAGTGGTAGCTCGGCTGCCCTGTAGTTGTCAGTGTTTGTTCACCACCAGGAAGAGCTGCGCCTCCATTCACCCAACACACACACACACACACACACACACACACATACAGATACACACTCACACACAGACACTCAGGCAAAGGCAGCAAAGAAGTTCCGGCTACATCTCTCAGCCTTCCGCCCTCCGACAAATAGTCCCCTCTCCAACACAACATGCCCCCGCGCTCGTTCGGACAAACCGCTCAGCTTTGAGTCACATTCAGACCCTTTAAGGCACGTTTTCGCCTAATAAATAAACTCACGGATGTTGAGGGTCCCCTTTATTCTCAACGCCCCCCTCCCTCCAAAAAAAGCGCGCAGGGATATCAAGCACAGTCTGTTACACACATATACACACAGAGAGGAGGCTACGAAGTCGAAGGAAGGCATGTCGCAGAAGTGGCGTTTATGTTCTTACGTTGATAATGTTAAAGTCTTATTTTTAACTAATTTACTGGTATATACGTGCTAAGATTTTATTCAGATAGCGTTAGAGCAGCGCGTTTCCTCCTCACCGTGTCGACCACGCAGCCTCCACAGCGCTGCCATGTTGTCTTGGACTACAATAATAAGGCTTAGTCCACAAAATCTACACCACACGAGCATTCACTTCACATTTATCTCCTTTTTAGATACATGGTTGGCCGTAATGGGGCCGGAGGGTTTGCTAAGCTTCGGGAACCCAACCCCCTTGGTCGCGTTTTGGGTTCGGAAGTCCTCCATTTCTTTCCCAAATCCGAGCAGGCAGGCAGTAAAATGGGGGAAGGGTAGTAAAACAGGGGGAATGTAATGAATTAAACCTCGTCAGTTACAGGAACCCACGTCTAATAGCAACAACAGATGATGGACGACGTAGATAAACACCAGAGAAGCTTTTATTACATGTTTTTTTTGCGTTTACATGACATTGGAGAGTGTGTTTTTGGGTACCACATGTAATTCCTATAAAAGCTGAAGTGTAATGATTAGACAAATCATATTTATGGCACAGTGGTTCAGTATTGCTCATTATGAATCACCCACTAAAATGAATGTCATTTTCCTAAGCTATCAATTCAACAGAATATAGCACAAAATATATACATTTTTAGTTGGTTCTAGGCTCCTGGGTCATACAAGAACTTTAAATGATATGCCATTAATTGTCTGGGGTGAATAGGAAAGTACCAACATTAGTAAACAAAATACATTGCATCATGTATCATGAAATGTATTAGCCCTTAACAGTTAACTATATCAAAGGTGTAAGTCATGACATGCCGACTCCTAGATGTATCCTCTGAGCTAAACTTCAGGTACACGTTTTTGCCCTAATTGTCCAGTTACAATTTTGTTAGCTGTTCTGTAGTTAAACCTTATGAGCTAGTTTTTGGACACAGGTTATGCCTCGTTTTTACATGCTGAAGGATTTCTAGTGGATAATCTCCACTGACATTGTAATTCAGGTCAAGACTAGGTGTAATCTGTGTCTGAGAAAACCAGGCCTATGTCACTTAAGGGGAAGGCCTCGTTTCAGGCTTTTACTTTGAAACTCGCAATGCACCTCTCTGGGATGCTGGTGTAAACCCCTGTCTTGCTCAGACCTTTGATCAGTTTCAGTTCAGTTACGAGTATTACCTCATTCTTTGGAAAGTTCTCCCTTAGTCACATTGAAGTTCTGTGAAACTGGTGATGATGGGAGGACGAACCTGGAGACCTTGCAGAGCATTTTCATTGGTCTTTTTAATTTTGTGTGTTTGTTAGAATTAAAGAGAGAGACTGAGACTCAGCGACAGTAGCAGACAGTACACATAACAACAGCTCTGCACTGAATTTACCAGATTCAAAGCACATATATAAAGTATAGTTACACCAATGTGTCATTTGGATTACTTACTTTTGATAATACTTGTTTTGATATTTTTTTTCTTTTGAAAATGGTGTACAAGAAAGTGGTACAAATATTTAAAACTACCCTCATCTATGCCCATTTAGTGAATTGTTGACTGAAAAATCAAATTTAGACATTTTTCTTCTTATCTTGAATTTAGTTCACTAGTCAAGACGTGTGGGATCTTTTATTTTATTTTTTTGGCTACTAGGCTAATTAACTACTAGGCTAATTAGGCTTAAAAGCAGTGCAAGTGTATGTGGCCAATGTTTTTATTAATTTATTTATCTATTTACAGTTACATGGACTTCAATTATATTAGCCACTTAGCTCAATTGTGAAACTAAAGAAGCAAACACTACCTGGCTGATGCGCTATGTTTGGGTTAAGGGGGGATTTTTTTGGTGAACCATTCCTTTGACAATCCTAAGCCACATTAATTGTTGTATATCTCCAAAAATGCTCATGCCAGGGCATTATTCTAAAGAACCTCACTCTCAATATGCATCCTTGAAACATTAGATATGTTAGGTTGCATATATTGACCCCTTAAACTCTTCAAGTCATATTACATTAGCCTTGTTATTCAGTAACTACATGATAAAACTGCAAATTGACTGAGATATTCTCCATTCTTGCAAATGCGAAAGGTAATAGAAAGGTAATAGATTCAAACAGTTGTTTGATTCAAAATGCTTAGTTCTAGAGAAACTTACCAAGTTACTGACGCCATTAAGAACCAGATACCCAACGTGTGTAATGACCCTATAGTCTACCTCACAGAAAGTTATTACACAAAATGATCATTAATACACTGCCTGATGCCTTATTATTTTATTATTTTACTATAGATTTGCGATAAAGTTTTAACCTAAAACACTTTTTCATCCATTCAAGGGTGTTGTATGACAAAATAGTCCCCAAAGAAAACTTTATTTTTCAGATTTTCAGACCACAATTTGATTTTCATCAACATTACATATAAGATTCAGAAGACACAAATCATTTTTAATAGTGAATAAAATGGCTGTATTTGTATTGTAGTCATTGTGACCCCTGGTTCCTATCACTGTAAAGAAATCTGAGTCTGTAGGTTGAACCACTTCACATCAAACCACTCTGAATAATCTTCATGATTGAACTATGCTGAAAGTTTGAGTTTTAAAAAGACTGAGGAATGGAAATCTGGACCCAGTGAAGAGCTTTTTAATCACACATTCTTTATTTTAAATGATAAAACCACAGAAAAAAGCATGCACCATAAACATGTACACTTGGTTTGTATTTTTACAGATAAAAAAGACTTTTAATTACACTGCAAAGTTTCAGCTACAAAAAATACTTCATGTGGTAACAAGCAATTTTACTGGTTTCCTTCATGCTTTAAATGGAACAATTCAAAAAGCACATTTTTACTTTAGAATAACAAAAGTACTATCTTACATCAATTCAAACTTCTACCCTGTTTCACCTGTTACATTGGATGCTTTCACCACAGGCTATAGTCTTGTTCTGATCCTAAAAATAAAGGCAACATGAAAGTTGTCAGATGGTGTTTAATGGAAATACGTCTATTTATTGTAATGCAAAATCAAATCTGTGTATTCTGTGTACACTCCTATATCAAAACCAGCTTAAAGTAAGAAGGCAAGGCCATTGTCTGCTGATCACACACTTTGGGTACAGGAAGTATGTAGTAGCTTTGCTCAACCACTGGAGGTCAGGATCACTCAGGTGTCCAAAGTGCAGAGGCCAAATAGGGGTCAAAGGTTACCAGGCCAAACACAATGCTGGATTTTGGTGTTGCCTTCATGTCAGGGTGTAGGGGAGGATGGGCCAGTTCTACAGTTGTAGATTCGCTGGCTGGTGAGCGAATATGTCCGGTAAAAGGCTGTCTTTGGTTTTTAGTTGCATATGTTAGGCGCAAAGCTCTGCCTAGATGAACCTGAAGGTTGTTCCCTAATCCACCAGTCTACCACAGCAAGAAAGTACTCTGGTCTTCGTAACCAAACCCTTATTGTATTTAGTGTAATGCGTAAGAATTAAGAGTTCATTTATGTCCATCAGTGGGTAGTAACTAGTTACATTTAAAATATAGGTAGTTTACTTTACTCAGTCTTATGCTGGTGATGGCATCTATACTGATTTTGGTCATGCCTCTGACTTTGAGGTTTATGACTGTATTTTTGACCAAAAGAGCATCAAAAAGAGAAGAATAACACCTAACAAACTTCAGTTCCTTGAAGTATGTTGAATGTAGTAAGATGTTTGATTACAGTTCTAGAAAGTAGTTTTTTGACCTGATACTTTTGTACTTCTTTTCAAGTTGTATTTTTGAGAAGATATCCTTACTTTTATTGGAGCTGTTATTTCATGGAGGTAACAAAACTTTTCCTGAGTGTGGGTTTAAGCTACTTTACCCACCTGTTAATATGATTCATTCACAATTTTTAGCCAATGTGATTATTTAGTAAAGAGCGAATGGCAGGTTTTGGGTTGGCTCCTTTTGTTCTGAAAAAAAGCTGTTTCGCCTTTAAAAAAGCCTTAAATCTATGAGTTACATGAACTTCTAATAGTAAGTTTAAGGTTACCAGGCCAAACACAATGCTGGATTTTGGTGTTGCCTTCATGTCAGGGTGTAGGGGAGGATGGGCCAGTTCTACAGTTGTAGATTGAAGGTCAAAAAAGAGAAGAATAACACCTTTTGTTCTGAAAAAAAGCTGTTTCGCCTTTAAAAAAGCCTTAAATCTATGAGTTATGTGAACTTCTAATAGTAAGTTTAAGGCAGCCCTCGTTTTTCACAATGTAAGCTAAACTCAGAAATACAGGTCTGAAACTGTCACTGTAGAAGTACCACTCTTGTCACTGGGGTGGAACCCTCAAGGGTACATCTCAGTACCTTTAGTCAGGGAACAGAATTGTACCATAATCCACCTAAATTATATTTTCCACACACCCTGTGTGACTCCACACACCCTGTCTCATCTCCAGGCTTTTTATTGTTCTGTTTTAAAACATTAGGTTATGAAAAGACACAAATATGTATTTTTCACCTGGGAAAACTTCTTTAATCTACAAAATTGGATCTTAAGACCAATGTTGTACCTTTGAGCAAGCAAGCAAGCAAACCCTTGAGGGAACATTTAAATAGTTTGTCCCTTGATGAATGAAAAAAGTACCTGCACAGAACCTTTATTTCTGAGTGTACATGCAAGACGTGATTATCATCTCATGAATTCTGTTATCTCACGGTAATTATCTCATGTATTCCGCTGCACTGGTTAGTTTTACAGCTGTAATTCCATGGTAAGAGTTATAGTATATTGTACTAAGAAACAAGCTTTACAGTTTTGCAGTTTTGTGTTTGTTGCAGACTCAAACCTGTCAAGACTGAATGTAATGGAAGTGAAATTCACTACTGAAGAATACATTAAACTGTATATATATATATATATATATATATATATATATATATATATATATATACAAATACAAAAGCAAAATTACAGAAATAACTGGACTGTCTGGCAAAGAGTTTAATGGCTTAATTCTAGCTGCCTATGTGTTTACATTACATTTACCTTCAACTGTCAAACAAATATAATTTGACTCCTTTATGATCACACTTAAGTGAACTGTGATCTTTCAAAAGTTTAGTATCCTTCAGGAATAGTTATAGTGTACAACAGGGCTTTACAATATATTGTCCTGGCCTTTTGAGTGATCTTAGGTCTGTCCAATCAGAAACAGCCTTTCTATTTCCCCTTTCTGTTCCGATCGCTTTGTGGCACTGCTGACCTTTCACTTCCTGACATCAGCAGTTGTATTTAGCGAGTGTGTATGTGTGTGTGCAAGTGGTTGTTCAGGATCACATGTGTTTGTGTATAGAGAAGCCCAATGAAAGGCCTTTGTGGCAATCCCTCGGACCCTCAAGAGCTTTCCACCGAGTTAAAAATACAAACTCAACCTAAACTGAGGGCACCAGGATCTTTTGACTGTTTACAATTAATGCTTCTGTTCAGGCCACAGAATCTGCGACATGAGCGGCTACGAACAGCACAGAACACGCAGAGAGCATCTCTTTGTCTTTTATTTGTTTTTATTTGAAAACATTTTTCACAGACAATATTCCAAACCAAGCAGGCGGATCTCTAGAACCACGTCAGAACGCAACTCTCAGAATCTTCCAGCACCCCTCGTTTATTGCTGTGGTTATGTGCCGTTGTTAAGGGTCTTATTCAAATTAGCAACTTTAAAAAGTCAGAAACGTTCACGAGTCCTAATCCGCCCAACGGAAAAAAAGAACAATTTGGAAAATTCAATGAACTTCAGTGACTTTCTCTTATTCTCATTCATTCACACATATTGAGAGGTTTTCATTGAAAAGTCCTGAAGACTTCCTCTACGTACTAAACTCATGAACCTGAATGTCCAGACTGTTTGTTCAGGGCACTTAGGATACGAGTTCTGGCGGCACAAATGTTAACCACGCACTGTTATGTTAATGGACGTGATGCAGGGCACGGATTCCATTGGACTAAATGTTATGAACTGATATGGCAGCTGCTGGTGAAACATATAAGAAAAAAAACATTTTTTCTGTTGGTAGATCAGTCCATCTTGGTGGCAAAAAAGGAGAACCAGGGAGGCGAGGGACTGAGAGGAGTGTGAGTTTGCTAAGTAAATCTACAATGACAAGTCTAAAAAAAAAAGTTAGCATCTTACAAAATACTCAATAAAGAATACAAAAATTGTCTTTCGATTCCCCAGAAAACCAATTAGAGTCACTCCTTAGTCTCAGCCTCAGCGGTCTCAGACTCCTATGAGAGAGAGAGAGAGAGAGAGACAGACAAAGAGAAGACAGTCATTTGATTGATTTGATTGCCGTTGTGAAAAATTATTAGTATTTGTGTTAGGTTTATTGCCTGACAAAATCAAAACCACACAGTTAGTACTTCATAATATATATCACACCTTTATAAGGAGAAAATCAAGTATTTACCCAACCACTGGATGGTTACACTGAGATGTAAACAAAGTTAGTTTGATGTGAAATGAGCCACTGTAGAGAAACTTACCAAGTCAGAATTGTTTACAGTGGTGGTAATAGGAACCAAACGTCTGAAGAGTTTAATGCTACACACAAAAACCTATTGCACTAAATGATTCTAAACATGCTCCACAATGCCTGACACATTGTTTAACCATAGTTTTGAAATGAGCTTTTGGCCTAAAATGTATTTTTAAAAGCTATTAATGGCACAGAAGTGTATGTAGGCTGTTTTAAGACCAAACAACAATCACCAGAGAAAATATATTTTTTTCAGATTTGCCACTCTTTTACTATTATCACCTTTACATATAAAACCTCTAAGGACTCATTTAAGATCACTGGTCATTTTGGATAGTGAATAAAAAGGCTATATTTGCATTGTAGACATCACAACCCCTTGTTCCTATCACTAACCACTGTAAAGAGTCAGATGTAAAAAAAGAAATTGGTGGAGTTCCCATTTAAGCAGCAAGAACCATGGACTCTAAAGCCTGTACATGATTTAGCTTTTACTTGTGGTAACACCATCTTAAGCCTTGTAGTTTTTCAGAGTGTGAGATTTATTGAGACTCTGCTCTAACAAAATTTGGAAAGCCTTCTATGAATGGTGTACAGTTAATCATCTTATTTACTACAACTTAATTTATGTTTCAGTCAGGAATCACTGCAGAATTCATGTCCATTTTTGTTAACACAACTATAAAGCTTTTAACTTTTTAAAAATTTTGTTAAGAATTGCTTGCACCACTGGTGCTTTATGTCTAGTGAAATAACACTTTTAAAAATAAAGGTGCCAGGCAGCGTTTGTAGAACCACTTTTGGTTCTTCAAAGAACCTTTCAACTGACACATCTGTAGACAACCATTCCTTTCGGTGTAAGTGTGAAAACAGTGAGGTGCTTCCACATAAGGCATTCTAGAAAGCCTTTAAAAGCTTATTAATACTTACAGTTTTTTAGCAAGCAGTTCTTTAGGGGACCAAAAGTGTTTCTTATGTGGCATCACTAAGAGATCCTGTTATGGCAACCCTTTTTAAGAGTGTGGATTTGCAATCTAAATAAATTTGGAACTAAAACAAGTCTGCATTCATTTTAAGGTTAGTGGGTCAAGACAGTAAACAGCTGCAAACCACTGAACACAGGACAATCCAAAAAGTGCTTCCAGGGCATTTGATCTAATATGCTCTAATCATGCCGCTGAAACCGCATGAACATGCATGCTTAAGAACTAGGCCAGCTCTCGTGATCTGAAAGGTGAGTGACCTTTAGCAGTCACAGTTATCACCGGTGATAATGAAAGCATGTAGATGGCAGTGATCAGATAAATAGTTGATGGTATATGGGCTAGATGGGTTAGAATTAGCATCTGATCTAATGTTGTAACAAATGTTTCTTGAAATAGCAAAAACTCGCACGGTGTGACTTGATGTTAGCTGTGTACTTCATCCTTTGGGGCAGTCCCTTAAGTTTTAGATAGGTACACTCCAAAGTACTAAGTAATTATTTTGTATTGTGATGGTAAGTTCCAAGGCATTGTAATTGAATTACACTAACATTAGTAATCTAGATATTAACTGGGAAAGAATGTAGTACAAACTCCACAGTGCTGTGCAATTGTTTTGGGTAAAAATGATAGAGTAGACATGAAAAAATAAAATCAAGTACACGAAGTACTGCATACTATGTACCTATTACCTTCTTAAATGTGACACTACATTAAAATTCGGTGTATTCTGTACGCACTACTTTGTTACTCCTAATATTTAACATTTTATATTACGATATTTTATCTTTATTATTTACCTTCATCAGTTTAATGGAGAGAACATATTTATAATTTCAGTGTGATTTAGTCAGCTTGTCTAGGTGCTTATTATTGTGTTTCTCAAAATAATAAACACAGCACTCTGGCGATTGTACCCTACATTTACTCAGTTAATATCTAAGACCTGTTTGGTATTTCAGGGTAATTTCTTGGATCGTGTTACCCAACACAATTATCTAGTACTGTGGGGTTTGTACCTCACATGTATCTGCGTAATACCTAGAACTTAGGGGACTGTGAAAGCATACTTTTAGATGCTTTAATTAATAATAGCTCAGTTTAAAGCTTGGAGGTTTTTAAAGAAAAATATCAGATCATTATCAGCAGATATGGAAAGTTTCAAGAAAAAGAGGCATCGTGCCATCTCTGAAAGCACACTGTAAATTTATACTATTTAATTGTAATTATTTTTAAAACAAGCAGAAAATTTGGATGAAAGTGCGGATTCAAATCTTTCAATCTATACCACATCTGCATTTGTAAGTATAAAAGGAGATACTTTAGAATAAAAAAAATTGTATTTGGATAAAAAAGTTACTGTCTTGTCTTGGCTAGTCCTGTTCTTTAGCTTTTACCCATGATTTTCCATTTCTTGACATAAAAAAAAAAAAAACAACAGAAGCACATACTCTGTAAAGTATGTAAATCAAATGTTAATCAAATCCACAATGTTTTGATCTTTGTTAAAGAAAACTTTTAAATAGAATAGCAAATATAATAACTAAATCATTTATAATGACAGTAATAATGCTAGAATTCTACAGGTTAAACTTTACATTTCATGTAAATAGAGCTGAGCAATTTTGTGACTCTATATCCAAATATAAGCAATACTGTGGCTGCAATTTAATTTGTGATTATTTTTTATTAATAAAGTTTTTTTTTCAAGAAGACAAGCATATCTATTTTTTGTTTTCCTTAAGGCTTGAATCCTGAATGTAGTGCATCACTCTGCCAGTTACAGAGATGTGGGTTTGATTGCTTCTGACTGGTTTAACTCCACCATGATAAACTCATATTATTAGGCTCAATGTTCCCTCTCAAAACTTAAGACATCTTTGTTGATATCAGTCTTCAATTAAATTTGCAGCTCCTGTGCTCAGAAAATTGCATTGCAGTTTCTGATATATAAAAACTATAGTTTTTTCAGCCCTAGTTATCAATCAGTGACAATTGTATGAATTCATTTTATAAATTCCCTGTGATGTGTGTGATAAATGAACTGTGCAAAATGTAACATATAACACAGACATACTTTACAGCTGAACACATTCACACACACACACACACACACACACACACACACACACACACACACACACACACACACACACAGAGAATTGTCACTCTTCACACTCTCATACCCTTTTTACTCTGACTGTGTCCCACTGTCCTCTGACGGACAGGAAGGTGAAAGAGAGACTTCTTGGGGGTGACACAGTAACAGATGAGCGAGAGATGCAAATCTACATGAGTGAGAGTATGTGTGTTTGTGAGAAAGAGTGGGTGAGGAAAAGGAAAATTAGAGAGAGGGGTTATGATTACATAATGAAGGTTAACAATCATGAAGCTCTTAGAATAACAGAGACACTAAAACCAGTTTCCTGTTGATGTTATTCATAAAATATCAGGCTCAGAGGACGTAATTAAGAGGCGTTCATGAATTTAGCGCAAAAGTGGTCGGGTTTGATAAGCTGGAAGTCACAGCAAAGCATTATTTTAAGAAAGACGTGTATCAAGCACAGTTATGGCAAGCACTTATCAGTACCATCGCCTAACTTGATCCTGTAACTGATATGTCGGTTTCAAAAGTACTGCAAAGGCAAACTCTTGAGAGCCTTCTTCAGAGCAGATGCAAATGTTTAACAATGGTATGAGTTTCACTGAGCTTCTACAAAACAAAATTACTTGCTCTAATAAAACAAAATTACTTGCTCTAATATATTCCCAGCCACCAAAATACTCTAATGCATTTATTTGCATCAAGCAGCTCTCATTCTTCAACTTCAAAAGAAACCTATTGTTGTCTATCTCTCAGTGATTACATCTGCATGAAAAATAACCTAAAAAAGTTTCTTTGGGCACTATATATAAAATTTTAAAATGACCTTAGTGAATAAGAACTTTTGAAGAAAATTCAAAGAAAGCTGTGAACTGGTATCCTTGTGGTAGCAAAGGTGATCCAGGTTGATCCAACCTCAGGACTAGCTAGGTATTTCAAGCTGTGCTGCTGTGCAAGGTTGTGAGTTTAAATCCCAACAGTTACTGGGTTTTCCAGGGCGAGGCACTTAATCCTTAAAGCACTTTTAAGTTGACTCCTTCACAATGCAGCTCAGGTTAAAAAAGTGCACAACAGCAACTATCTTACCCCCTCTGCCTTGGTCTCTCCATTCTCAGTAGGCACCGCCTCCTTCTCCTCCTTCTTCCCTTTGGCCCCTCCTTTCTTTCCTTTTACAGCTTTATCATCAGCTGGTTTCTGCAATCACCAATCAGGGCTTAGTGTCGTAACAGCATTACTGAGCAAAGCAGTGCTAAAATCACTCAGAAGTGCCAATGAAGTACTTCACATTGACATCAAAGTCTGGTGACTGTAAGCAGTGATTCAACTGTCATGAGCTAAAGTGTTTATGTGTATGTGTGTATGTGTGGGGGGGTCGACTTGCATGGCAATAATAAATTATTAAAAAAATGTATTGCACTGTAGAAAAATTCACTCTAATTTATTGGCTACCAGTTGCATTACAAGTTAGTTTCACAGTAACTAACTGTAGCATAATGAACAGAAAATAATTAACAGAAAATAACTGTATACTGTGACTCTACAGTCACCAACCACTAGTAATTACTGTGATGCAGCTGTATTCTGCTGTAAAAGGCAACAAAACCATTTCTTGTTTTTCAACATAACTGTAAAAGTAATGCATTTCAGTAAACAGCAATTTACTGTAAATTGTATATGAAATACTGATTTTTAATTTTACTAGACAAATAAATGTTTTAACTGTGTTTAGAATTTCCACAAACATTACCAACAACTTATATCTTACAATACCAGTAAACAACAATTCTGTCAACACCTTGGCTGACAGCAAAACACTATATCAAAACTAAATCATAAAACATGTTTTTATGAAATTTTTTACAGATTTTTAACTGTCATATCTTGTAACACTGTAATGCTTTGTGATACAGCTCAATGTCAACCTCATAGTAAGTTGTTGTGTTATTGCAGACAATATCTTAAGATGAACTGATTTCATAATAAAATTATGAATATAGTATTTTATTGTGGAACATATAGTATAAAAAATGTGAGATCGTGGCAATAATTTAACAGGGCTATGTTTATTTAAACCAATTAAATCACTTCCCAGTATGCTAAAATGCTATATAAAATGCTAAAGGAATGACACAAAGTGGCTAATTTCTTCAAATCCAGAAGACTACAGCGGTTTGCTCAAAAAGTACTCAAACCCTTTTACTTAAACTGTCTTTGAAAAGTATTTAGTAGTGTGTTTTAATGAGTGTCACTTGTGCCTCTTCACTAAATTTGTGAATATAACTGAAAACTTAAGGTAAAATAATGTCCAAAAAACATCAGCCATTACATAAAAACTGTAATATGAGCTTTGCATAAGTGTTCAGACACATGAACTCACTACTTGAGGGAAGCTCATTTTTTGGTGGGAATTTTGACAAATTATCTCCCCAGTGGTAGTCGCCGCTAATTCCCACAGGCTGCTTGACAGTTTTCCTGTGGTATGTCACCATTGGGAGTATGATGGTACAGAACCTTTGGCTGCAATTACAGCTTCAAGTCTTTGTAGGAGGTTGCTATGAATTCTGCACATTCACTTGGTGATTTTGTTTTGTTCCTCTTAAGAAAATTGCACAAACTTCCAAGTTCCATGGCCACTTAGAGACAATACTTTTTAGCACTTGCCACAGACTCCCAATGGAATTCAGATCTCACAAACATTCGCTTCTCTACCTGAAGCCAATCCAGAACAGTCTGTGCCTTGTACTTGTTCTGCTGATGAAATATATTTTTGTGATATTTACTCAATTTCTCCATTCATCCATTTGCCCTTAATAAACATTGCAGTCCCTGAAACACTCAGTATTTCAAACCAGAAAGATTTAGCTTTGTCTCTCCTGGCTATAGCTTTGTCACATTTTTTCTAGATCAGGAAGATGTTTTGTTTGATTCTATGTGAGGTTGCTAAGCCTTCCTTCTAGGTACTCTGTCATAGAGGCCACCTTTATGCACAATCCCAGCCATTCACACTATTGTAAGTCTTTTAAAGGTGTTGTTGGATTCACTGTGGCACATCTTAGATTTTAATTAGGCACTTTGTCGCCTCTTCCATTTAGGCCATAGGTCACTAACTGGCAGACCACAGTCACAGACCCAGACGCTGTCCTACGTGGACCTGGACCTATAACTGATAAACTACGGATAATTAGTTTATTTCGACGGGGTCAAACAATTTTAATTGGCGTATGATTTCTAGTCATTACGGTACCAGTTTAGCGCCCTGGGAAACTCATAGACCAATCGCATGTGTTGTAAATATCACACATGATGCTACTCAGCCAATCAGATCTGTGCATTGCGATGAGCACTAAGAGACATACACACAGGGAAAGAACGAGGCAAGACATGACAGTTGCAGAAGAAAGTGAGGCAGATTATTTTACTTGTGCTCTAAAATGAGAAAACTGACAATAAATGTTATTGAAATATTACTGAATTGTACTTTATTTGATTTAATATTCAGTTGTCAACTACATAAGATGTTGATATACCTATTAGGCTACTTCAGTATATAGTATATGGCACTGAATCATAATACAAGTTAGACATTATGATGTTCCAGACCTTTGCTTGAGGACATTTTATTTAACTGGCCCTTACTGAACTTTAATGAAAGATCACTGATTTAGGCTACTTCCATTTCTTGATTAAAGAATGCAGAGAGCCTTTGATTTTTGACACACTTTAAAAGCTCTTTTTTGTATCCTCATGATTGACTTTATGGTTTTAATCCCGAAACCTATTAGTTAATAATGAACCATTATTAATGCACATAGGGAGAAGCCAACCAAACTAACTAGATGTTGGTTAAGAAAGTATTTTGCACCTGAATTACCAAAGTGAAAGGTTCACAAAGGTATATATGCAATGCTCATATTTTTTTAATGAAATTTAATGTCCCTTATTTTGTCCTTGGAAATGTTCAGAAAAGCATCAGATTTCGATTAAAACATTTATAATTAAATATCACCTGTACACCACAGTTAGGATCTGAATACTTTTGCAAAGCACTGGATATAATCTTCCCTATGGAATACAAGAATGCCATATATAGCATATAAAGGATGTGCTAGAATCTGATTGAATACCCTAATATGCCAAAGAGACCTAACATCTTGTCAAATGAACAAATGGCAAAACTCAGGATAGATGCAGAAAGGCTAAAGAGTTATCTGATCTATGTGCACATGCACATGAGTTTATGCATATATGCATGTGTCTCTGAGTGTGTGTGTGTGTGTGTGAGTGTGTGTGTGTATGTGTGTGTGTGCTGTTACCTTAGCCGCAGCTTTCTTGGGTTTGGGCTCAGGTTTAGGAGGAGCTGGTTTCTGTTGGTCAAATAAATGCAGACATTAAGGAAAAAATGTCACGTTGCATTCAAAACAATCAATGCATTCAAAACACTAATCAGCTGAGCTGACCAACAATCTTAAAACATCTACTACATAAATGTTGTACTCTTCTGTACTGTAGTAGTTTTTTCACAGTTTTAAAGGCTTTTAACTGAAATGCACTAATAACACTATAAAACATCCAACAACTATATATGGTGTTACTGACAGTATGTGTCGTTTTCCAAACACATGAGAACACACATATTACAATCTGATGTCATATGATTAACTATTCCGGTTAGATCACACAAAGATAAATAAATGATAAGTATTCTGTTATGAATATAACAAGACGCACTGCAAATCACTGACATGTATGGCTAAAGTACTGGAGCAACATATACAGTTGCATGGAAAAGTTTGGGCGCAACGGTCAAATTACAAGACTTGTTGAAGTGAAAATAAGTTAATACATCCTCTACCAAAAACACCTTTCTGCATGTTGTGCAGTGACATTTCCTTAAAAAATGCCATATTTATGTGTGTTCTTTGTTGAGGATGTCTTAACTTATTTGCACTTAGAAAATCAAAAAACATGCAATTTAAATGGTAGTCTTCTAACTTTTGCACATGACTGTATATGCTTTATGATTAAAAAGGTCAAAGTTTTAAAATAATTTTTTTTTTCCTACTGCACATTTTATGTTATGTAAACAGATACTGCCTCTAAATGGAATCACTCCACTCTTGGTGCTAACAGTTTTGCATGCACTGAGCTATGGATGCTAAAACCTAAATGTGTTTACCTTAACCTTGATACCACATACTAACTGCTGTGGAAGTGGAAAATCTACCTTTGCGATAAAAACTGAGCTTTGTTTGATTCTGCCAGTTAGTCTGTAATGGCTTTACAGTCTAAGGCGTTTATTATTAAGGTACTAATTTTAAATACTTCTCTCAGAGATGTGGAAAAAGCAGCTCAAATTTACAAGCTGCTCAAAACTAATTAAAATATGTTATTTGAAATAATGCCCTGTCCATCTGTTTAATTAGACAAATGTAATGTTGCTGTTACTTAATACTGAACTCAATTCCATAAACTTGAGTATATGCAGACTTACCGAGGACAGGCGCTCTGACCTCCGGGTGGGCTGAAGCAGTAGGAGAGAAAAAAGTGTTAGCAAATAGTTTATTGACTGAGAGCTTTCAAAAGCTATTAGCAAGTAGACGAATGCACTGTATATGAATTGTTCTGACAAAGGTTGAAAGTTGGTTTGAGGTACGTTTACAATCAATACTGCAACATCTCATCAATACAAACCATAATTAGCATGATACAAGGAAATGCCACAGAACTTGTTCTGCCTGGTTTAAAATTTGCATAGTTATATTTTGAATGATTGTATATCAGTAATCATTTGAATTACATGTCATTTTCATACCTTTATCTACAATTAAATTTGTTTCTTCAGTAGCTTCATATGAACAAATCACTTTAATATAAGCGATGAAAGCTCACTTTTTAGCCATAATATTTGATTGATTGGAGGAAGCTCTTCATTTTTGAACACATATGAACCAAAGGCCATTTAAAATGTTTAAATCGCAGATATTGACATTGATGGGTTAATGTCATGCTGCATAATATGAACAAATAACAAAATAATATACTATGATAACAACTGTATATAAATGACACTCAGTCAAAATATGATCAAGTTTATTTTACAATTGTGCAGTCGTATGCAAAAGTTTGGGCGCCCCTGGTCAAATTACTTGAGAGAATATAGTGGAAATAAATACACATCCTCTACACAGAACACAGTTCTTCATATTTAAATGCACAATTACTGATTACTCTGGATTTAACATACTGAAAAAGAAACTTTGAAATATTGCCTGTTCAACAAGATTTTATCCAATATGTTAAACTCTGTATATAAACAGAAATTGTCCATTAATAATAGAAAAAAAATGTTATTTTGATGTACTTGGTTTGTTCTTTGTAGAGGGTGTGTTAACGTACTTTCAATTTGAAAATCAATAAAACATGTAATTTCCTGTGAGGTGTTGAACTTTTGCACACGACTGTATGTATGCAGTGGGGAACTCACCTCCTGCTTTGTAACTTTAGTTGAGTCTTTCCCCTCTGCTCCCTCAGGTGACTGAATGAAGAAACACACACACACATTTTGTGCTATCTCTTAAAATGTTAAGGAGCATTTGGCAGCATATTATTATATAAGTATTGACTTTTTTATTCCATACGCAGTATGCAATGAATTTAAAATTCCAATTTAAAATGATAAATCTGTCGTTTCCTGTTGTCCACTACAGTGAGATTAAGATGTAATTACAGGCTTTATTTTCTAATCTGTTCTGTGTTCAGAGATCATTCTTCTTCATCTTTTCAGTCTATATAAAGGTTATCTGAAGTGATTAGATATAACAAGATATCTTAAATACTATAAGATAACCTTGCCAGCTGTGAGATTTCCTTTTTCCTTGGCAAATCAACCTGACATTAACATCTGGACTAACATTACAAATATATGTATTGATTTTAACCATATGTCTATGTATGTTGAACTATATGAATGTTTTCTATGTAATTTTAATGCTCTAATGTTTATATTTTGTAATATTTTAGTTCAACAGGGCTACAGAGCTTATGAAGCTATAACCCATGTGTAGATTAGCATGACACATAGCAAAAGTATTATTGTTTAATTAAAAAAATGAATTTGAATAAAATGTTTCTCCACAGTTTTTGTTCAGTAGAAGTTCCAAATAGGTCCTTATTCACATAATTCATAAGTCTGATAATAACCATCATTCATAACAGCCTACCAGTCAAATAATACCTAAATATTAATATTTACTGTTTTGGTCAAAGGTCAGGCATCTACAATGTGTCCGTTTTGCATCTGAATGGAAAAGCCACTGATATGTTAAGTTATAGTTATAAAACTGTTAATATGAGGATTTTTATTGTATTTAATGAGAAATCCATTCTTTGTGAAAAACATACTTCCAACTTGGATAACTAACTGCTGAATATGCATGTTTTGGGCCCTTTCACTACAGAGAAACTGCCTCTTATCTTTCTTCTTTCACTAGTGTAAGAACTCAAAACATTTCATAAGTAAAAATATAAAACTAAATATTATCATTTCAAAGCTGTATTGAGAAATACACGTTCCGAATAGTATACTTAAGTTTAAAACTGCACCAATTTGTCTCCGTCATTGTCTTTTCCAGGGGTTTCTCATCTGCTTTCTTTCATGGAAAGACCTGAAACAGTTAATGCTGAAGTATCAGTAGGGATTGTGCACAGAATTGTGCATTTTTGACACATTATTTAAGTTTTGTGGTAAAAAATGGAGACTATCTAAGTTTTTATCTGAGCCCATCTGCATTTCTGTTATGTGTTTATAAGACCACTATTTTGTACAGGTTAATGCTACTAAACCTGTGCTGTATATAATTAGAGCTCACACAAAAAATATGAAAAATATTGAATCTAGACCTTGGAATCAAAAATCATTGATACATTCAGTCACAATGTACTTTTCTAAGGACTGTCACAATATGCTTTTCCACAAACTACATACTTCACAGCTAACTGAACATAATTAGGCCTCTTTAATTGGATTTAGTACACCACAGTTTGTAAAACACTGAAAAAATGTACTTGTAAGTTTATTTTTTATTATAATAGTTATTTATATGGGTTTTATTCATTCTGTTTCAACTTATTAAATCTCAGAAAATATAAATATTGTGATACTGTGAAAATCTCTAAGTATTGAGAGATGTTTTGCCATATCGCTCACCTCCATTTCTATTCATAAACGACAGTTCTTCAAAGTTTTCTTAGTAAAGAGAATGGTTTTATTTAGAACCTTAGGTTCTATAAAGAACCATTTCATGCTTAGATAGTTCTTTGCATGGTAAAATGATTTATGGAGAGTGTGTTGAAAATGGTTCTATACATAACACTAAACAGGGTTCTGCTATTGTTACGACGTCAAGTTGTAACAATAGAACAACCTTTTTGGTGCTACATAGAACCATTTTCAGGAAGGTTCAATGTAGAACCGTATCTAACACAATCTCCATCAATCAGAAGTACCATTTCACTGTGCTAAGATCCACTTAAGCATAAAATGGTTCTTTATATGACGAATCGCTTTTACAAAAGAACCCTTGAAGAACCATCTCTTTTAAGTGTGTAAATGTAGTGAAGTGCATAAAAGTGAAAATGAAAAATAATTGTGCATTATTATTTAAGCTTTTTTATTTTTATGAAATCAGTTAATCAAAACTCAGAATAAAAAATAAACATCATGATATGTATCGTATGCTGTGAAAATGTTCCTATGTATCGTCCTACAATGTTTTTGCCATATCGCCCACCTCTAGTTCCACCCCCTCAGTGAAACACAGCTACCTGTGTGCTCGAATGTGTATTAAAGTGAGCCCACCCATAACACTGGAAGGTTTTATCCCCCCTCTACCCGATTCTATCTTGTGTCCACAAACCCAGAGTGCTGTGGAATTATTCTCGCGTCCATGTGAGCTGCACTTTCAGGGAAGAGCCCTGACCTACAATGCAAATGTGTTGGTGGGGGAGAACTTGGGCCTATTTTTCCCGGAGTTACAGCCTCACACTCGCTCTCTGTACGCTGTAACATTGTTCCAGCTTAATCCACACTCCGCTGTTTAATACGCTGGAACCAGCCAAGGGTTCTCGCTGGTTTAGGCGTCTGTATGGTGCGAGGCTGAGCTGGAGTGGCACTCTCTCCGTCGTGCCAGTTGTCTGTGTGGCGCGTCCCCGCGCTTTTCGCGTTCCCGAGACGGTTCAGTGTGATTGACGAGCCGGCTGGTTACATACGGGTCTGCACCGCAATGGGGGGAGGAGGCGAAGGGTGTCGTTCCGAATAGGGCTATAAATAAATAATACACGCCTCTGTCTATCGACGAAGGTGAGCTGTTCGAAGATGAGCGTTCCAGCATGAACGACTGCATTTCGCTAAGTCGTAATGCGCGAGAGCGGAGCGTTCGGTTTGATCCGGCCGGATCACTGAAGCATCACCGCCAAGTGACATTCAGCGCAAGTGCACACGAAGTGGCGACTATCCGGCTAATAAAACAACCAACTATCATGGAGGAAACCAGCAACTGTCGACGACGACTGAGTAAGACGGGAAAAACCGAACGTTATCAGGGCTTTTGTGTGTGTTATTTAGCCTTATTTAAGGACGGTGAACGATTTCACGACGCGAAGCACCCCGGGCTTTTCCCCCAAACTTAATCTTTGCTTACCTGCTCGACATTTTCGAGACATGGTCACCGGAGAAAACCGAGCCCGCTATTCCCCTGAAATAGAGGAGCCGATGAAAAAAAACAATACAAATAAAATTGTCTTACCTTCCTCTTGGGCATTTTGCCTATTTTGTTTTCACTTGGTTTAGTTCAACGAAACAGGTCTGTATTGACCCGAGAGGTGAGGGAGTGAGTTTGTAACTACCACGGAATACTGGATCAATATCTAAAACACCTCTGGTAATAACATGTTAATAGTATGCAGAGCCGAAACCCCGCCCTCGCTTCCTACCATTGGCCAGTCCCCTTCGTACTTACCGGAACGCCTCGCGGCGATTGGTTTGTCTCCCAGATATGTAAATTTGTCAAACGCAGACATTGGCTTACATCTTGGAAGAGGTTTCTCGACGTCGCTGTGATTGGTTACGCGCTTTTTCTATGCAAATCAGAACTCGGCACATCGGATAGGTTTAAAGGGCTCCGCGAGGCGTTTGATTGAAGGACGACGAGCCAATCCACGCGTGACACCGCGAGCTCGGATAGCTGGGAAACGTATTCCTAAATAATAGCAGTTCTTCTGACAGTAAACAAAAAGAAACTAAAGAAAAAAACGTGGGGAGAAGTGTTTTAACACTCTCGTTATCAGTAGCTTCGCCTATCCCCTCCTTTAAGTTGCTAAACGTATATAAGCTACATTTGGCCATCAAGCATGAAATAAAACGCGTATAACGAAGCACCGACGTTCACCTTCATCCGCTGCTGTCTTCTCGCAGCAGGAAGGGTCAATGAATTCATCGACGGCTTTGTGAATTACAATCGCCACAAAGGGGTCTGAAAGCAGCCTTTACGTTGAAACCAAGGCGAATTGTGATATCAACTGCTTAAGTGGCATCACAGAATGACATGACCCTATGCAATTCACATGTAACAAACGTCTGATATAAAAGAGTGGTGCTCTTCCACAATGACCTCACAATGGACGACATTCTATGGTGACCTCACAATGGAAGACTTTCTATAATGATCTAACAGTGGAAGACCTTCTATTGTGACCTCACAATGGTCAACATTCTATAATGCCTAACATTATAGAACATGCATGCACCTCTAGAAGCCTGCTGCAGTCCCGTGGTGAACAATCAGAGGCTTCCTGTGCTTGGGTGAATGTGTTTGTGTGCCTCTTCCCAAAGCTAATAGCCCTGTATGAATTTGATGATGTAGATCAGTCCAGTGTCCTGTACAGAAAGGTGCTGGGTAAAAGCTTTATGTATTCCAGAACCAGAGTCCTTCTGGTCAATGTTATTTTGTGAATTGTAATGGAAGGAATACAAGCCACTATTACATTCTTTACTTAAAAACGTAAAAACAGGTATACTTTACTACACATATACAAAATGATCCAATAATTAAAAACAAATAAACCCCCCAAAATTTAAATGCCACAAAAAGACACTGAACACTGATACATCAAGGATCTTACAAGGATAAATTATCCAAGCAAATCTGCAAATATGAAACCCACATGAGACATGTTTTCAAAAGGTTAGTAAGTGTGGTTGTTTTACATTCTGGACATAAATATGATTTAAGCATGATCATCATGCATTAAGGAATAAGTAAATGCAACAATTTCTTTAAATGTAAATAGCCATAGAGAAGTTTTTAAATTAATTTTACAGTCCAGAGCTTCAAATGGATTGGTCCTGCATGAATTTCAGTATTTAGCTCATGGCGACTATAATCAGTACAGAATAAATACAGTTCTCTTTCCAGGTTATTATTTCCACTGAGATATTTTAAATACATGTCATACTACCTCATTTCCGTTTTGTTTTTAATACACATGGATGTTGCAATACATACTAAATACAAAATTATATAAATTACATCACAGCTCTCTTTCTGTAAAACTAAACATATCACAAGTGCTCAAGCAAGGATAAAAGGCTAAAAGGCTAAAGTCAACAGAGCTCAAAATTTAGAACCTCCCCACATCCATACATTTGGGGTTTTACAGACCAATCAAAGTAGAAGGTAAAGTACTTTCATTTCATTATACAATATATTATTATCAGAAACAAACTGGTCATGAATAATAAAGACATGAAAAATATACTATTTCAACATATATCTAATGCTCCAAGTCATGATCTTACCCTTCATTACTGTTTTGACTCTCAATGAACATCTAGCCAGTTTCAATGGATGAGTGCACATTCTTTCAGAATATTTTGGCTGCTATAGTTTCTATCCTCAAACACATTTCAGTTTCATGAGTGCTACTTAACAAAGGTCTAGTTAGTTGACCAAAAAGTATAATTTAGAACACATGATGTTGATGAACAGTTGATGATCTTAACAGTGCAGTGTTGTTGGCATCCTGGGCCCTCACTGACATTTGTTGTGATTTGAAGATAACGTGGTGAATCAGCTTCAAAGGACATAAAAGACTAAGCTCTAGCCTGAGTGAGCCAGGCCACACAGTGGCCACTTAAAATGTAGGGCTCAGTTATAGATGTACCTAAAGTGATTATTATTTCTTCATTAAGTGTTTAATTTCCCTAAAAGATACATCACAAGAAGTTATTACACTAAGTGTTTACAAATACACTTGCCTGCTTTTGGCCTAAACCATTTTTAAAAATCTATTTATGGTAGAGAGGTATATATAGGAAAGAAAAATAAATAGAATGATATAAAGCATGATAAATCCATTATCAACATTACATATAAGAACTCAGAAGTCATTTGGCTCACTGGTTATTTTAGATAGTAAATGAAATGGCTATATTTAAGTGGTAGACTTCATGACCCCTGGTTCCTATCCCCACCACTGTAAACAAGGCATTACACTTCTCTACAGTGAATCTTCTCACATCAAACCACTCTGAATAACAATCTCAACAACAGAATTATACAAAAATTTCAAAATATCAGCCTAGTATAATCTCACTCAGAGCAGAAGTGAAATTCTTGGAGAAGCCTAGAGCAGCTCACAAAAAATAATCACACCATGTCAGTTTCTCAGTGTTTGCTTAATACAAACTTTGGGCCTAGAAAGGGTACAAAACTAATACATTCAACACTGTATAGTATAATGGTGTGTAATGAGCTTCATACAGGTCATGTTCTGCTAGAGCACATTACACAAAAGAAAGTTTCCTTGAATTACTCTATCAAAAGACTAACAGCAGCAGCTCTGAAGTATGATATCCACTGAGCTTGGTTTTATCTCAAAATATTTCATAAAGATGGAACCTCATCTACTTAAGTTTGAGAACATCTTTTTTATCTCTCTATATGTTCCAGGAAATGAACTGTTCTATTTGTGATGTTGTGAAAAACATCTCTGTTTCATAATGTGACCTCTTCGATATCATCATCGAATGATGTAATGGCCCTAACAGCAGGGCGACTCTCAGAAACCTGGAGAACACTCTTGCTGAAAGAGAGGGTGCTGTCATTGAGCCTGTTTGGTGTCTCCACGTCCCTCCGGCGTCCACTCAGGACTCCAGATATAGGTTTGGGTGTGCTGGGCGAGCTCAGTAGCTCCATCTTGCGGGATGGGTCAGGGGGAGGAGAGGAGGCTGTTGAGCCAAACAACTGCTGCATCAGGTTGGACTTCCTCTCTTTCACTAGTCCATTGAGGTCTAGCCCTGTATCTTCTTCACCTGGCAGCTGGCCATAGGTCTGGCTCTGGTTGTGATGACCATGGCCTGCTCTTGGGGCAGGTTTACCAAATGAGGGTTCGTAACTGCCAAAAGCAAAATCAAGATCTTGATTGGTTCTCTGCACTCTGAGAGCTCCACCCCTTTTCCCAGCTCCAGGTGTGCTCAGACCCTCCTCAGGCTGCGTGAAGCTAAAGATGGAGGCATTCTGGTTTTGTGGTTCGGACAGCCGCGGAGGAGAGCGAAGGCTTCCTGTCTCATCTGAGAAGAAGTCTGAGTCCTGTCCCTGAGCCTGCATGTCGATCTCATGCATCTTAGCCAAGAGCTGCTCTTTACGTCGGCGCTCGTCCTCTGCACGCTCCTGATTGGCCTGAATCTCCTGTTCTCTCATCCACTGCTCTTCCTCTACCTGTTCCCGAGGTTTCCTTTTCTCTTCCTCGCTCTGATACTGGCTCCTCCTCTTGCTGTTCCCCTCTCCTCTGTCCCACTCTGTTGCAGAGATGAAAAAAAAAAAAAGGATTCAGCAAAACTTACATAGTCAGGCTTCAGCCAAAGATATCTGACTATACACACAGGCATGATAAGGAGTAACAAGTCTATGTATCAGTAACTAAGCAATACACTTTATGGCCAAACTTGGCTATCACATCTATATGAGCTTAATGGATATCCCATTCCGAAACCATGGGTATTAATTTGGAGTTGTCCCCCTTTATGGCTATAACAGTCTCTGCTCTCCTGGGAAGGCTTTGGTGTGTCTGTGGGCCCATTCAGTTAGAACAGCATTTGTGAGGTCAGCAACTGATGCTGGACGAGAAGGCTTGGCTTGCAATCAACATTCCAATTCATCCTAAAGGTGTTCAGTGGAGTTAAAGTAAGGCTCTGTGCAGGCCACTGGAGGTCATCCACACCAGACTTGTCAAGCCATGTCTTTATGGACCTTTGTTTGTGCACAGGAACACAGTCATGCTGGCAATAGAAATGGCCTTCCTTCCACAATCTGTTGTCTGAAGCATATAATTGTCTAAAATGTCTTCATATGCAGTAGCAATAACATAACTCTTTACTGGACCCAAGGGCCAAGTCTAAACCCAGAAAACAGCCCGAGACCATTATCCCTCCTCCATCAAACTTTAACGCTGGCTATATGTCAAAGATCTGCCCATCAGACTGCCAGATTTGCACATCAGATTGCCAGATAGTGAAGTGTGATTCATCACTCTGGAGAGCATGTTTCCACTGCTCTAGAGTCCAGAGGAGGTGCGCTTTACACTACACCAACTGACACTTGGGATAGTGATCTTCGTCACGCTTGCAGCTGATTGGTTATTTACTGAAGCTCCCGCGCACAGTTCTTGTGCTGATGTTGCTTCCAGAGGCATTTTGTAAATCTATAGTGAGTTACGCAACAGAGCATATGCAATTTTTTCTGTGCTACATGCTTCAACACTCAGCAGCACTGCTCTGTGAGTTTGCATGGTCTACCACTTTGTGGCTGAGCTGTTGTTGCTACTAAATGCTTTCATTTCACAGTTGACTGTAGTGCAGATCTAACAAAACATAGATTTCAAGAACTGATTTACAAGTGACACACCAGTATGATCCATTATTGTGCCAATGTTTGTCTATGGAGATAGTATGACAATGATCTTGATTTTATACAGCAGTTAGCAATTAGCAATGCTTGTGGCTGAAACACATGAACTCAATAAGTATGGGGGGTGTCTGCATATTTTTGGCCATGTAGTGTAGTTCTGTTAACGCTCCAGTGACCAATATCACTACAGTCGGACATAGAGGAAGGGAGCAGACATTAGCAACCACTGCCTTCAGAATTTTCATGTATTTACAAATATTCTGACATTTTTGTCTTTATTATTTAAGGCTCCACTGTGTCATATTTCTTTTGTCAAAACTTAAAGCAGTAGAATTATTGAGTCAGAAGAAAAAACATGCTAAAATATGGCTGTGAGTCGCCCTTTAAACCCTGCAATTGTAATTTAAAAGTCAGAGATGTTGGCTTGAGGTTTAACTTATTAATGTCACGTAGTCAAAAAGAAGGCCTGGCTCGATGTTTAGGTCTCAAATGCAAAGGCCAGTCTAGTACCTGCACTCTTTTACTACGAAGCCACGCTGTTGTAACACGTGCAGAATGTGGCTTGGCATTGTCTTGTTGAAATCAGCAGGGACGTCCCTGAAAAAGACGTTGCTTGGATGGCATATGTTGCTCCAAAACCTGTATGTACCTTTCGGGATTAATGGCGCCTTCACAGATGTGCAAGTTACCCATGCCATGGGCACTAACACACCCCCACACCATCAGAGTTGCTGGCTGTTGAACTTCTTTGGAACATGTTGCAGGCATCAAATTCAAAATTAGTGAATATTTGCAAAAAACAATGAAGTTCATCTGTTTGAACATTAAATATCTTGTCTTTGTAGTGTATTTAATTGAATAAATTGAATATAGGTTGAAAAGGATTTGAAAATCATCGTATTGTTTTTATTTATGTTTTACACAACGTCCCAACTTCATTGGAATTGGGGTTGTATAAATACAATCAATCAAAAAGTATGTATTTATAAGCATAAATTAAGATATATTAAACTAAAATAAAAGGGGAAAAAGTATCCAGACACAGCAAATGAATAACAATCAGTACTTTGTTGAAAAGCCATTATGCAATTATGGCTTTGAGACGTCTACTTAGCTCTTTGCAGTATTGCTCTTCTGTTTTGCCCATTTCTGTTGGCAAACTCTCTTCAATTATCCAAGGTTATGAGGGTCTCTCTGTTAAACTCACAATTTTAAAATCCTCCGTACATATTTAAATGGGATTTAAGTTAAGAGACTGACTAGCCCATGCAAACACCTTCACCTTCTTTTTCAGAATCTGGTCTCGAGTTATTTTGGCTGTATGTTTGGGGTTGCCATCTTATTGAAACTTCATCTTTTCCCTAGATTCATTTTCTTGGCTGATGAGGTTAATTTCTGTTCAAATATATTCTGGTACATCGCTCCATATTCATGTTTCCTCCGATTACATATAATGCCCCAGTAGCATCTACAGAGAAGCAATCCCATATCATGACACTCCCACCTGGGCAGTTCTCTGTGGCTATACTGTTCATACACGCAAACTTTTTTGAGCTTTTGCTGGCTTCTTCCTTACCTTTCTTATCCTTAGTCTTAGAAAATGGTGTGAAATCTCATGTGGCACACTAGTCTTGGGACAATTTGTTGTGGTTCCATAAATTTTCCACTTGCACATTATTATGTTATTGACAGAGAGGTTTAAGGTGGTGCTGTACCTCTGTAGCTTTTTCCAAGTGTTGTTTAATAATGTTGTTCATAAGATAATCATGTTTTTCCACTCAAGTTTTTTTTTTTTAAATAATGTTGTTTATGCTCCTTCATTTTTATCATGATTTCTACTTGCATGGAGTGTTCTCAACCAACATAATATCTTTTCTAAAGACACCAGAGTATATAGTGACACAAGATAATTTCTTTTTGCAGAATTATAGTTCCAGGGAACAGAGAGGAAAATATTTAAATGTATGTATGATAATAATCTTGAATATTATATTGAACATCCAGCAAAGCATGAATGAAAAATGTAAGATATAAAAATGATAAAGTATGGCTTAAAAACGATCAGACCTATTTGAGAACTGTGTGGGTGTGCGTGATGAGCAGCTTGATTGACAGCTCTGTGTGTAACACTTCTAGCCTGATCTGCCACTCATACAGAACTAAAATCATTATTCAGCTTTTATGCAACCGTAAGTAGATGAAAAAAGTCACTGACGAACAGATGTGCACATGGGCGGGCAGACGAATGAACAAACACAGAAATGAAGCAACTCATTAAAGAAGGAATGCTTCAATGAACAACAGACAAATGTTTGTGTGTGGATAAACGAATGAACAAGCGACAGGCAGATACAGACAGGCAGTCTCGCTATTGATTATGTTGGCTTAGCTTTAGCTTGGTAAGTTTCTCTTCAAAACTTTTTGTGTGGGCGGGGCAAGAGACATCAGCCTTGTGATTGGTCAGGGGACACTTACAAAAGCATTATGCAAGATTAGCACTACCTAGTTTACATCAAGAGAGGAATATGATGAAGTATATTGGTCACTGGAACTAAGGGTATACTTAGTTTACTGTTTACCTGCAAAAATAAGATTAACCTAATTACAACAAAAACACAGATTTAGGTTCTCTGGGTATTTCATATCTAGACCATGATTGAATTTTTGTAATCTTTGCATATACATTTATAATATAGTGTCTGAATATTTTTTCTCTATCAGTTATTTTTTTATCTTTATTTTTGCTTGTACTTTTTTGTTAACATCTATAAAAACAAATGCAAAAAACACCATGAGTGTAAATTTGAAGTGGAGATATGCAATGAGAAGTATATTAAATAACAAAAAACATATGTGTCTGAATATTTGTTTTGCCTAACTATAGACAAAAATGTGAATTAGATGTCTTTTAGATAGGCCTCTAATGGTAACAGAATGCTCTTATCTGGGTAATAATTTGGAAAATATCCACAGTAAACTGTTAAACCAGGACATCACATAAATAAATCAATAAATCTTTTTTAAACCTGCTGTAAATGAGTTTTACCGTCAATGGGGGCTGTTACCGCAGTAGCTCAGTAGGCCTACTTTTAGATGCCTTTGGGTATTGTTAATTTTAAAATTTATGGTTGTTTGTATGGAGGCTATTCAGGTGCAATTCAATGACATGAGGTGCTGTGCGGAAAGTTGTCTGTTTTGCTCAAAACATACATGAATGGGTCCAAATCTAAGCACATGAAATGACTATGTTTAAAATGTGCTCAGTGACTTACCATCTCTTTGGCTTGTTCCCTTCTCTTCATCTGAATTGAATTCTTGATCTGCTCTCTGCTTCTCTGCCATATGTCTTTCTTTCTCTTTCTCCAGTTTTCTCTCTTTTTCCCTAAGTCGCTCACTTTCTTTCTCTTTCTCCCTCTCCCGTGCAAAGGCATGCTCCGTCTCTCTGGCACGTGCTCTTTCTCTCTCTCTCTCCATCTCCTGAATTCTCCATTCTTCTGCCTCCTTCTGTCTCTGTTCACTGCTTTGCAGCTCCTGCTGGAATGTTTGAAGAAAAAAAGGAGAGAAGAGTGTGAAAGGAAAGTACAGACAGAGAAGAAAAAGAATAAATGTAAAAGAAAGTTAGCAAAAACGTTATTTAAAAGTTCTGCAATTATTCCACTGAAGGTCACTATATGACGAAGCACATGCACACAACCAGAATAATTGCAGAAATCTCCCACTGCTTTCAGCAGAATCAGTGCATGTGCCTTTAGAATCATGCATTCATTCCAGATTCTAACTGCTTCTATAATGTAAGGAACTAAGTATGAGGTGTTGTAACTGCTACTGGACCAATTTATTAACCATCAGAACCAACTAAAGCATGGTTTCATTCAAAATGAATTCCGGATCATTATTGTTCACTGAAACAAGAGGAGAAATACTGTTAGAAGTGATAAACTTTCAATCCATACCACATTTGTGTTTGTATGTAGAAGAGGGGATATTTTATTATGATTTGAATTTGACTGTTGTGCATGTCTTCTTTTGCGCAAAAAGAAAACCATCTTTTATATTTTCCCCATGCTTTTGTAATTTCGTAACATTAAAATAAAAGGCAAAACATAAAATAATAACTCACTATGTAATGTAATCATGAAATTACATTTGAATAGTAAAGCAAAACATAAATATATTCTATGTTTCTAATCAAAGGTTTATCAAATTACAAAACACATTATCTCGTAGAAAGATATGATTTAATGCAATATCCGAGAAATTGCATGTGTAGTCTATCTAAATGTGCTAAAGGCTTTTATAAAGCAGTGAGTAAAGAGACCATCCTCACCCTGGGATTATCCCTAATCCAAAGCTATCTTTAACCCAGAGCTATGTTTCATGCAGCAGGATTAATGCATTAACTAGACTACTGGTCAAGCACTGAATTAACTAGGTTACACATTAATAGCATGTGGTAGGCTGGGATGCAGAAGAGCATGCACTTGGGTCCAACCTTTTTTATCCTCCGATTCTGATTCAGAGTAGGCCGTCGGACCTGTGAATCAATGGTGAGTAAAATAAGCAACAGCTTACAGTTAATGCATCATCTTAAAATTACATGCTAAGATTTGTTCCATCCTGAGTTTACTTCTTATTGACTTGCAAAATGAATTAAATAAAATATAAGAAAAAGAACTGACATAAGGTAAAAAAATAAATCTGAAGAAGGAAACAAGTGTTGTATTGATTGGGAGCACTCATATTATGCCATCCATCCATCCATCCATCCATCCATCCATCCATCCATCCATCCATCCATCCATCCATCATCTTCCGCTTCTCCGGGGTTCGGGTCACAGGGACAGCATCCTAAGTAATAAGGCCCAGACCTCCCTTTCCCCAGCCACTTCCACTAGCTCCCCAGGGGGATCCCGAGGCGCTCCCAGGCCAGCTGGGCAATATAGTCACGCCAGCGTGTCCTGGGTCTTCCCCAGGGTCTCCTCCCGGGTGGACTTGCCTGTGACACCTCTCGAGGGAGGCGTCCAGGAGGCATCCTAACCAGATGCCCGAACCACCTCAGCTGGCTCCTCTCGACGTGGAGAAGCAGCGGCTCTACTCTGAGTCCCTCCTGGATGACCGAACTTCTCACCCAGAGCTTTGAGGAACTCGCTAAGGTAGTTAAAATATGACCACATAACATTTGCAAACTTTACAGGAGAGACAAAAACATACTTTACTTTTAATGTAGGTTAATGGAACCAGACTCTTTTCCCAAGTCATTCTGGGTCATTTCTTTTTTTCCATTTGTCATGAAATTGACATACAATGTACAGGGTAGCATGCATTTTCAAAACTGAAAAACGTCAAAAATGGAGATAAGAGGTTTTCTTCTGACAATATCGATATGCATTTTCAGGCACAATAACCTTGACCCCTTCTAATAACTATTCTTAAGCTATAGCTTTTGAAATCTGCTTTTGCTTTGGCCATTTTCCTACTTTCTTCAGGGTTCTGTACCTTTTGGAAAGCCTTGGTAAATCTGCAGGTTAGATTTGAACACTGCCAGCTGGCAGGAGATATTGTTCAAATTTTTTGTACTGAGGCCAGTAAGATATCTTGACTTTGATACTGATTC
This sequence comes from Pygocentrus nattereri, assembly GCF_015220715.1. Taxonomy (NCBI): domain Eukaryota; kingdom Metazoa; phylum Chordata; class Actinopteri; order Characiformes; family Serrasalmidae; genus Pygocentrus; species Pygocentrus nattereri. The sequence continues at coordinate 30,789,419 of NC_051219.1, read as the reverse complement.
CCAAGCAATACTTTTTTTCAACACCTTCTTTTAAATTACACACTAAAAGCGAATGCTTAAACCAAAAATGTGTGTGAAGTGCTAAAACCAGGTGTATTAACTCAGTGGATGGCAGATTAATCAAGATTACATTATATTAATTTAGGCAGTCAGCAGTCCAGATTTTTGGAACATGCATGCTTATTGGCTCACGGTTGTTGAAGATTGCCGACTTCAGAATTGCATGACATGAAATTTTTTAATAGGGCATGGCAGAGGTGTGTAGGCCTGATCCTGAAGATCTACTTCCCTGGAAAGTTAAGTTCCAAACCAAATCTATTACACCTGATGTAGAAAATGAAGGTCTCTAGGAGCATTTGATTATTATGGTAGATCTCTAGGACCAGGCATGGGCACCCCTTCTCTATCATACTGAAGTAATTTGATCCATATAATAAAAGTTTCAAGTGTCCAGTCCTACTGCCAACAAACCATGCCATATTAGACAGTAGAGTTTTCCTTCATGCATAATATGAGTGCCCCTCCCATCGACCCACCACCGATGGGAGGGGCAGTAGTAGGGGTTCGGTGGTGTGTGGATTTGTGGATCGGGCAGTGTCCGAAGGTGTGGGTCTTGGTGTTCTGATCCTCGGTTGCTGAAACTGGCTTTTGGAACTTGGAATGTTACCTCACTGGCGGGGAAGGAGCCTGAGTTGGTGCGCGAGGTTGAGCGATTCCAGCTAGATATAGTCGGTCTCACCTCAACACACAGCTTGGCTCTGGGTCCAATCTCCTTGAGAAGGGCTGGACTTTAATCTTTTCTGGAGTTGCCCATGGTGAGAGGTGGCGGGCAGGCATGGGCTATCTCATAGCCCCTCGACTCGGTGCCTGTATGTTGGGGTTTTCTCCGGTGGACGAGAGGGTAGCTTCCCTACGCCTTCGGGTTGGGGAACGGGTCCTGACTGTTGTCTGTGCTTATGCACCGAACAGCAGTTCAGAGTACCCAGCCTTCTTAGAGTCCTTGGGAAGGGTGCTTGAAAGTGCTCCTCCTGGAGACTCTATTGTTCTACTGGTGGACTTCAACGCTCACGTGGGCAATGACAGTGAGACCTGGAGGAGTGTGATTGGGAGGAATGGCCTCTCTGATCTGAACCCGAGTGGTGTTCAGTTTTTGGACTTAGGCAAACCACAGTTTGTCCATCACAAACACCATGTTTGAACACAAGGATGTCCATAAGTACAATTGGAACCAGGACACCCTAGGCCGCAGTTCAATGATTGAGAGGGTAAAGAGAGAAGCTGAGCTCTCAACTGATCACCACCTGGTGGTGAGTTGGATCAGGTTGGGGGGATAAGATGCCGGTCAGACCAGGCAAACCCAAACATATAGTGAGGGTTTGCTGGGAACGTCTGGCAGAATTGTGTCAGATTGATCTTCAACTCACACCTCCGTCAGAACTTTGACCAGATATCGGGGGAGGTGAGGGACATTGACTCAGAATGAGCCATGTTCCGTTCCTCCATTGTTGAAGCAGCTGCCTGTAGCTGTGGCCGCGAGGTAGTTGGTGCCTGTTGGGGCGGTAATCCTCAAACCCGGTGGTGGACACCCCAGATGAGAGACGCCGTCAAGCTGAAGAAGGAGTTCTACCGGGCATGGTTGGCCTGTGGGACACCAGAGGCAGCTGGCAGGTATCGACAGGCCAATCGATCTGCGGCTTCAGTCGTCGCCAAGGCAAAAACCCGGGTGTGGGAGGAGTTTGGTGAGGCCTTGGAAAGTGACTAAGTCGGCTCAGAAAAGATTCTGGCTAACCGTCAGGCGACTCAGAAGGGGAAAGCAGTGTGCCACTAGCACTGTATATAGTGGAGATGGTGTGCTGTTGACTTCGAATGAAGACGTCATTGGGCGGTGGAAGGAATACTTTGAGGACCTTCTCAATCCCACCGACACGTTCTCCAGTGAGGAGACAGAGTCTGGGGACACGGGAATAGGCTTGTCCATTACTGAGGCTGAAGTCGCTAACGTAGTTAAAATATGACTTGGCGTCATATGCATCACGCCATTTGAACAACTGGATCACAAATTCATGTCTGTGGTACACTGGAGCCCGTTCTCTGCTGTATTTAGCACTTATGATTGAATGGCCTGAGACATATGCCCATGCCAGGTATAAATGGGGCATAGTGATAAAGTCAGTGTGCCTTTCACTTGAAGTCTATAATGTGCCTGGCATGTTCATAAATTTTACCTCAGTGTAATCTGAAGCAATGTCTGGCCATGGCAAAACTGAAAAGTCACTGATTTGAAGGCAAGATAAATAGCTGAGGAGCTAAAGTTTTGTCTCACTCATATTCATCAAAAAACAGAATTTGTCACACAGCTGGGACTCCAAGCTAGATCCCAGCACAACTCCCATATGCACCTGCAAGGCAACTGTGGTCTCTGCGAAAGTGAAAGAGACTTGCCTTCAGAGATAGGTAGTCATCAGCGTGGTCATCAGGGGGAAGCTCACTTCCATCTGTGATAGCAGGAGGAGGAGAGGGGAAGTCGAGTGACGCTGCCCTTTCCTCAGTCTGCACAGCTTTGCTACTGTTCCTAAGGGGACCTGAGACACACAAAATCACAAATACAAAAACGTTCACAAAGTTTGAATTAGATAAAAACTGTTCCTCCAAAACAGAACGAAAATGCAAATATAAGATTACGGAGGATTACTCCGTAATCATACCAATTATAACTAAATTGATTCATGCATGCAACTAAATTATAAAACTATATCAAATTATTTAAAAAACCTTTTCTCTTGGTGAAGTTTTCAGATTCTTTCTTTGAAGTTGTTCTCAGGATTCTGTTAGCGTAAATGTTCCTAGCGTCCAACTCCCTCTCCTTCTCCTAAAAGGCACAGATATATACCAAACACAAACAGTAAGAGAGAATACATAATATTCATGTTTTAACCATCAGAATGCAGCATCAGTTATCATGGGTAGAATATTTATAAAAATAATTTAAAAAATTACTCTAAAATAAAGGACAAGCAATCATCACAGCACAAATCAACTGGATTTACCATACAAAATGCATCAGTAGGGCTGGTTATCAAAATTCAATACCTTTATTAACAATACCCAGCCTTATGCGTCAGAACCTTTGGTTCTGAACTGTTGGTTCTGAGTGTGGTTGATGTGGCATATGAATGAGTAACACTCTTAAATACATAAATCAGTTTTATGTAGTGCTTGTACATTTGCCCATGAACAGCTATTGTGTTTATGTTCAGCTACCTTTAATTTGGCACTGAGTCTCTCCACTTCCTCTCGTAGCGTTTGGGCTTCCTGTAGTGCTTCGTGGGTTTTCCTACGCTCACTAGCTAGCTGCCTCTGAAAGCTCCCATTATTCAGCTCCATGTTCTTTTCCAACTCCTGAGAGTACAGGACAAAGTTAACCAATAATTATACGAATGCAGAGAAAAGAACAAAAAAGGAGAGAATAAGCCAGTAGGTTGTTTGTGAAATAGAGTGATGATTGCCACGGTCTGTTGATGCTGTTATTCTGAAAATTGGTATAAATGTGTTACCTAAAATGAGAAAGATGAAAGGGAGGGTCTCTGCTACTAAAACTGGGACACAGACATGTGTATGAGCACATACTCTGTACATACTACTGTTCCAAAGATTAGATCACTTGTCATAGTATTAGTTTTGTTATTTTATTCTATAAAAGTGAAGAGATTATATAATGCAAAGGGTACATCAAATGTATTTTTAGAAGTTGCTGGGAACAAGAAATTAAATACTGTAACTATCTTTTTTATAGTAAATGTTTGTGAAGATATCTGCCAGCAGATTTAATAACAACTTATTTAAAATTCTGGGTATTCGTTTTATTATTATCATGGATATTTATTTATTGACGTTATTTATGAAGTTATTCTCAAATTTCCTAGTAATTTTAGAATCATCTGCAACTCTGTTTATCATTCTGGAATTTTGTCTTTTTTTTACAGCTTCTTACACATTTTTGATAAGGTTGCATTATGTTATAAGCATTTTATACACATATTTAGGCCTGTAATTTTTTACATAATTGAGCTATTTTTACAAAATTACCTAATTAACCTGATCACAAATTGTCATCCATAGTTGGGTACGCCGCAACAAACAGAATGTGAAGTGGATGTGTTTTTATCTGTTGGGTAGAGGCAAATACATGTAAATAAAAAAAAGCAGAAAAAGCACTTTTTGTACAAAACCAGCAGAATTTATAACTCAGTAGTACAACACTTTTACAGCACAGTGAAGGGTAATGTTCGTTTAAGCTGTGTCTGTTGTCAGTAGGGAGTTACTAAGTGTCAGTAGCTAGAAAGCAAGACAGCTAATCAGCCCAGTGCTTCCCACAGGTCTGAAATATACAGTCATATTTGTTTGAATCGTTTTGACCTGGTCAAAGAAGATATTTTGCTGATTAAAAGCAAATTAACACATTGAATGCTTTTGCAACTTTTGTGTATAGTTTCTATTTATTTGCTGAGTTTATATGAAAGAAATATTGAAAAAAAAAATTTTGCACAGGTAACATACAGCAAGATTCACTCAAAAGTGGCCCCTTCTTCCTAATTTCACTCTGACATCACTTAAACGAATTGCTAACCCAATAGGTTCACACCATGAAGATGCGCCACTCAATACTGTACACCACCACCTGCAAACGGAGGTTACACAGGGGCATCCCAGCTTGTTCGAAGCTCCATATACTGAGGAGCATATTGCATGTTGTTTTGTTCAGATTACCATGTTCTAGTGAGAGTTATTACAGAATATTCAGGGCTGCTTTCTAGTCAATCTCCATGTATATAGCTTTTTCGCTAATATGTTAAATTCAGCAAATTTGACCAAGGGTACCCAAACACGATCATACCTGGAAAAACAACTGGGGGTGGAGGGAATGGGGGTGTTATTCTAATATATATGGATATTCCAACTCATCTCAGTGTTCTTTTTACTTATTTGGACAATCTAATAACAAAAAACATAATAAGAAATTATAATAAATTTATAAATAATAAATTTGAGCAGCTGTCAATTTACCCTTTGCTGTGGGGGGCACTATAGACAATTTGTACCTTAATAACTGCATGCATAAAACACTGAAAACAGTCATGTGTATTTGTGTGAATGAGTGTATGTACTTTGACTCTGCGCTCGCTCTCCTGTGCTTTGGCCTGAGCATGGGTCAATTTGCGGGACAGTTCCTCTCTTTCCCCTAGATTCTGGTCGTCTGCAAGTTGCTGCAGTTTTTGCAGTTGGCTGCGACAGCGCTGGAGCTGTGCATCTGCCTCTCTGTAGCTGCGCTCTGCTGTGCGCTCTCTCTCCTGACTGCGCCGCAGCCTTTCACGTAATGCATGAGTCTCGTTGTTGTGCCGGGAGATAAGCTGAGATATTTCACTCTCTGTGTCACTATAGCGCTGCAACGCTTTCTCGTGCCGCAGCTGCAGCTGCCGGAGCAGGCGGTTCTCACGTTGTAGCTCGTCGGCGTGCACCCGCAGTTCGGACAGTGCGTTTTTCAACTCACTGATTTTCAGCAGGCGTGCAGACAGCAGCCGCTTGGTCACCAGGTCCAGATCCTTTGGAGGGGTGTCTTTACTGATGCTCTGAGAGCGAAAACCACTGGAGCGCTGCTGTGGGTGATAGGCCTGAGGACCTGGACGACGAGGCACACCCTTACGCACACCTATAAAGAAGAACAGACATGCATATAAACATATATACACAAGCTTCTCACTAGGTTTAAGGATGTTAACAGGAAGTTTGCCCCCTGCTCCTTTTACTGAGTAACAGCCTCTACTCATGAGCCCTTACACTAGGTGCTGAAACACTGCTCTGAGGATTTGCATGTGAGGATGTTTGCATTCAGCCACAAAAGCATTAGTGATTAAATCTAGATGGCAAATGCCACTTTGACTCATTTTAAACTTATTGGATGGAGCTCCATTGATCCACAGGCCAATCTTATACTAACTCTCGCTGAGGCTTGGCACTGGACATGGTGACTTTAAGCTCATGTGCAGCTGCTCCAGAGTATTTCATTCTATTGGCAATGCTTTTCTATGGAGATTATACAAGTGTATCGACAAAGTCCTTTGTCAGCAACTGATGCACCATAAAGTAGGCAACTTCTAATTAGATGGGGTGTCTGAATACTTTTGGACTTAACCTGCAGAAGAAATGGAAAACATTCTCAATCTAACATTACTTAACATGATTTGAAAGGTCTGCAATTTATCTGTTCCTCATTAAATGTTCTCATGACTCCAATAGCAGCAAAAAATTTCAAATGACAGGTAAAATTTCGGGTAAAAATTTAGAAAAAAAAAATTCCAAAAGGTTTTCAATTGACAGTAACAAAATTTACATGTGCATTAGTCCTGAACTTGATAAGTGAGAACAAAAAAGCAACATGGGGAATTCCAACCAGGAAATAATTTCATGGTTTTGTTTTAGGCCTCCCTTGTGTCATCTGCTGGTGATTACTGGCATGGCAGGACATGATCTGCAAACTAGATAGAATCCTTCATGGCTACAAACTGGTCTTCCCAAAAATAAGAATAAAAAAGAAAAACATTCTTTTGAATGAAAGTCAATGTAAAATCGGCCCGTTCTATTTTATCACAATGTGTTTCCATTACATGCAGCTGTAAGGTGAGGAGTATTTTTTAAAATTCATTATGGCATTTAGTCAGGATGTAACGATAAATTAAGCCCACGATTTGATTCGTAATATGAGATTTGCTATTTTGCAGCAGCACATCTTACTAATGAAACTAGAGCAGGAGGACTGGGTGTGTGAACATGCATGGTGCTGCTGTTGATTGGTGCTGGTAGTCAGCAACCTTTGGTGTTCAAACAATGCAATCGGGAGGGGGCACTATTTAGTTTACTATGCATGAATCAATAAATTAATTCTTACTTATACGGATACTTTCTTATCATCTGTAACTACTCCCCAGTCAAATAAATAAAGTAACATAAGGCACTTGTGAGGCTGATGTTGGCTCATTTTTCGTGGCTGATGAAAGGGGCGTGCAGGGATGAGGACTCCATGACTGCGGTAACTTACAGTTATCAGTGAGTCTTTTTTTCTGTATGATGCATCATTAAGATCTTTGTTTTTAAGAGCTGCTGTCTAATAAGGTCTGTTTTCAGTGCCACTGCAGCCACCATTAGCTTTAGCAAATGTTCCTCTGTCCACTGCTTGGTAACAACAGAGCACTGTGGTATACATTCAGTATAGTGACCTACAGTGTTCACTAGAAATTATCAGTGGACTGTGGGGTTTTATAATTTCCTCACAATCACCCTGGAATTTCATTTTATGATTTGGGCCCTAAGAGAAATATGATCAACATATTCAGAAGTTCCCTAAATCGCAAATAGGGACCCATTTCATGGCCACAGCCATAGTATTTAGTAAGTTAGTGAGATAATCACATTGCAGAACAAAAGTACTACACACCATCATCATGGACAGGAGGAGCATGTTTAGTGCCAGGTTGCTGTCACAGAGCTGCTCAACCGTCAGATTCAGGAGATCCTTTATCCTCAGAGCCATCAAGCTCTTCAACTCTTCCCAGGGGGGCCAGAAGAGAAGGGTGAAGAGGGAGGAGGACTGAATCTGAATCTCATGCCTATCTTGTGTTTCTTTATCTGCACATATGTGCTGCACATATTGCACTTTCTGCATACCTCATTGTGCGTCTTGCACATCTGGACACTAGACACTTTATTTGGTACAATATCTGCACATATTTATTCATTCAGAATGGTCATTATATGCCATTACCTGTAACTTCTTGTACAGTCATTATTGCACTGCATCTCTCATCTCAGGTTATAGATATTATCACAGATTGTTGTATTTTTTCTATTTGTATGTATGCCTGTAGATAGGATCTATTCTTGTTATATGTCTACACCCTTATTACTATTACTGTACAGTGTTGTGCGTCGGCTACTGGCTGCTACATTTCCTTCGGGATCAATGAAGTATCCTTCTTTCTATCTATCTATCTATCTATCTATCTATCTATCTATCTATCTGTCCGTCCGTCCGTCCGTCCGTCCGTCCGTCCGGCCGGCCGTCCGTCCGGCACAACAAAAGTGAACACTGTGTTGGTTTTGTTACACAAGAAAGCATGGTGAGTTTTGTCTTTGTGATTTTCTCTTGCTTATGATGATGAACAGCTCAGAGATGTTTGGAACAAAAGATCTTTCTGATGAAGGTTTGTTCTACTGGGTAGTTTGTTTGTTGTTCATGATACATGTGGTTTACTCATGTGACGCTGTTGTTTAGGATGTAAGCATCCAAGCTGTTTACAGATATCATTATATCATTCATATTCATATGAATGACAGATTTGTGTCACATACTTAAACAAATGCGTACAATTAAGTTAGAAAGATAGGATCTTAGCAAAGAATTTGAATTGAGCAATGAACGTAGCCGACTCTAATTATAGTTTCAGTCAGCTAAAGTTGCTTTGCCAGATAATGAAGTATGTTCATGTAAGTCATGTTTGTATATGTTCATAAAGGAGCGCAAATCACTGACCTCACAATACTTTGTGAAACAATTCACTACATCATGAAATTTCACATTTTACCATGATTTGACTTGATTATTTTGGTCTGATTCTGCACTGCATGGTAAATTAAAAAGCAGCTATACAGCATTAGTAGATAATAAAAACAACAAACTTTTTTATTTTTACATTTGATGATAGCTGGAGCTACTTACTTTGGCCAAAAATGACGCATACTTATGGATTGTTCTAATAAATTATAATTTATTAGATTAATTAAAACATTCCACAAATTTATGCAGTTGAATCACCACTTTCAGATTGTTGCATTTTAGGTTCCTGGCATGTATCTGATGTACCTGTTCGGTGCAAGGGGCTGCTGGAGACCCTTCGAGCCCTCCCTGCTCTGTGTGCTGACAGTAAGGGAGACTGTGGTGAGAAGGACCTCTCAGACTGCGAAACGTTCTCATAATCATCTGAGTAGAAGGAGGCACTGCTATGTTCTCCCTCACTGATCCGGTCCTGATCCGGGTCCTGCTTTGGCTCTCGTGTTCTGGTCCGGGCTCGATCCAATGATGAGCTCTCAACATCCTCGTGAAACTTCCCGTTCTGTTTTCCTGGCTGGAAGGATGAGTCTGAATCCTTCCTGTCTCTGTGGTGAGACAGTGGGCTCTGTTCTGATTCCCTCATCCGGTTATCCTCAAATGAGTCCAGAGTATTTTGGGAATCCATGTCAAACTCTGTTTCACTCTCCAACCTACAGCAGTAGCACAAGTTTAGGTCATAGCAACTACATCCACTTGCATTAGCATTATAAAGAAATTTTATATTTATTTCTATATGATTATAAATGCAGTAAAATTAATTAAAAACATGTATTTTAACAAAGGATCCCTAAATGAAATTTCTCCTGAAAATTCAGGAGAACAATAATTACATCATGAAATATTGGTTAGAAATATTGGACATATGCAAACCTCTGCTTGATGGTAATAATCTTAAAGAAATTATCTGCCAATACCGATATGATTCTGATATCATGGATAAACAAGGCAGTATTTAAAAACTAGAAAAATTATGTGGCAAAAGTTATATATAAATGAAAGCAAAAAAAAACCCAGAGAAAATCACTTGGCTTAAATGCACCCACTGTAAGAAACTGTCTCTTATCACCTTGACAACAGATAAAATACCCCAGATGGCCACAATGCAGTCAAGAGACATGTGCGTATATGTGCGTGTCCACATCTGGCTTACCCAAGAGCTTTGAGAGAATCGTGACCTGACCCACACAATAAACATGAGCTCTAGGAGAGGATTCACAAGGATTTGTATCCAACCACGAACAGTCAGCATTATAACAGCAGCAAAAGCATGATGATGACGATTATTATTATTGCTATTATTATTAACACTATTATTATAACATTACTACAAAGGGTGGGTCTATGTAATATTACAATACTTAAAGAATTTTTCACAATACACAAAAACTATCAAAATATTCAGTTTTTCTGAAGTTTGATAAGTTGGAACAGAAAAAAAGTGAACCGTAGTGTGCAATGTAATAAAATAAAGAAAAAATGTATATGGTGACATACTGTGTATTGTGAAAACATCTTAAAGTATTGTGATATGACACTATTGCCATATCACACACCTCTATTGTGATGTGAGTTATCACAGTAACAATACTGTTGTATTGCCATATATAACTATGTAACTACAGCTTCTACACTGTAAAAAAAATAATAACAATATAGTAAATTAGTGGTCTATTAGACTCCAAAGTCACCTGGAGCACAAGATTACTGTGTTGTATTTGTATTCTCCTGTACACTTACAGTAATAAACTGTAATTAACAATAATCTCTTGTATTTCTACATATCAACTGTAAAACTAATGCAACTCAGCTGACAACAATTTACATATAAAAAAAATTACTAGACCTATAAGTACTATTTATGAACAAATGTATTCAGCATTTTTTGCATGGTGTATTCAAAGAATATGCATTTTAAAACGCAAATACACAATTTGCAGACAATTTAACTTCAAACATGACCAAAAACCTACATTTGGTAATACCAATTAGTAATAACATTTTGTCAACACCTCAGTGTATCAGCTTTTAAACAATAAAAAAAGTCGGTGTAGAACTTAAAAAGTCTTAAAACAATAAAACCTTAACCATAAGAATAAAAACACTTAAAATATATAGTTTTTATGTTTATGACTTTAAACTGTCATATCCCATAATGTTGTGCATAACATCTCAGTGTCAACCTCACAATAATTTGCTGTGTTAATACAAAAAATATCTTAGGTTCGGTTCAGACCGCGATTTTTTAAGAAGAAGAAAAACCAGGAGGAAAAAATTATAAAATAAGAGTCTAGTGATTCACATTTCCCAGCAAGTGTGTGTGTGATTCACATTTGCTGCAGTGTTCATTGTGAAATTAAAATTTTGTTTTGTTACATAATAAGAGCTCAACAGTCTGCCCTAGCAGCAGTGGCGGGGGGGGGTGGGGGGGGGGGGGTGGGGGGGGGGGGGGGTGGGGGTGTCGTGTGTATCGTGGTTCTGGAAGTCATGAGACCATGGACATTTGGACATTTGTTGTTTTGATCTAGGTTTCAGAATCATTACTCCTCTATTGATAAAATTATTAATAAAATTATGAGTATGGTATTGCTATTAATACTAACAACAATTTACCTTGGCTTTAGCTCACAGGCTTGTCTCCATAGAGAAGCTTTCTCTGAACACAATGCACTTCAACTATTGCTAATACATTCTGCCACAGTGAGCTTGTTCCCTGACTTTCATGTTTATTAGCTGTCATACAGAGTGACTCTGAATCTCTGTACCTGACAACAGAAATGTTTAGGATCATGTCAGCCTCAAGACTGTCGTCATAGTGAAAGTGATTAGGCCTAAATACTAACATTAAACACAACAGTACACAAGAGACGCACAACGGCTGGACTGAAATGCAACACAGACAAGTTCCTCACCACAGATTACACTAACACTCTGCTCTCAGGCCAATTTCTGACTCACCAAACCCAACAAGTCCAGAACATTCCATACCGTATCTACAATTGCGATGCTTTAGCTCAGCACAACCGGAGAGAGCAGTAAAAGGCAATGACTGGACAAGGCATCTTACAACAGTGACTGAAGAGATACTGTGCTTATTATTAAGAGCGTAACACCTTCGATACACTCTGCCTCTTCCGAGGGTCTTTACTTTACAGGTTTTTGTGGAAACAAAATATGAAAAACTAAATCAATAGCTTAGTTACAGTTAACGTTTTGTGTCATCTCAGCATTTTACACTAATTTAATTCTGCTTTTGTGATGTGTTGATGCTGATATGTCTGTGTTGTGGGGTTGAAAACAGAACCATGCTATTTAAGTATTAGGAGGCAGTTTTAGCATTATTTATATCTCAACTGCATAAGACTTCTAAGACACACTGGTGTACAGTCTTTTGTTTGGAAATCAAATCTGTCTCGTTGTGACCTATACAAATTTGTGTAGTATACAATTAGAGCAATGCAGGATCATGATACACAGAATATGAAATTCGACTCTAGAGCTCAGAACAGAAATAAATCTGAGTGAACCTGGGAATATGTGTATTGTTACACCCTTACTTATGAAAAAACTTACAGTCAAATCCAACAGAGGCTCATGCACTTCTTAAGTTGGGGTTTCCTTACTATAATAAGCCTCGTTCGACTCGTCTGTTATTTATCAAGACCTTCATGACTAGCATCAGATGTGGCAGAGCAGGGTATAAAAAACAGTTAACTAATGTAGGGAGAATGTGTCTGAGAGACTCTTATGTAGATAAATACGCTGGCATAACGTGGTTTTAAAGGGAGGAGGAAAGAATTGCCATCACACAAACGAGTACAGGTCCTTCTGTTCATGACAGACCAAACACACTGCCATTAAGAAGCGGCCTGCTGGCTAAAAAGCAGTCACAAGAAAGCTGCCAGCCAGACAGTGAATACCCTGACAATTGAAAGCTGTCCTTCTTGACTGTGGTACGTTAGATGTATTGCAGGCATTTCTAAACGTATACAACACAAAAAAACATTGACGAGTTGTGTCAGAGTCATAGAAGCAAACGTAGTTAACGTGATATAGCTTACCAACTTAACGTTACAGCAAAATGCTAGTTAGCCAGCTAGGGTTAGTTAGATTAACTTCCAGTGAGCTACAGGTGTCAAAAACAAAAGATGCACCATTCTTCGTAGCTTCAATTTAAGTCTTTATAAGAGATGGACTACGCAAACTGTATTAAATTACACGAGAAGAAATTACATGAGACAAAAGGCGAGTACTAAAGTCTTCCTGATATGAATTTGCCACAAAAAGAGAAGGTAAAAGCTAGTCTTGCTAACCAGCTAGACTGCTTGTTTATCACTAGCTAACAGCCTCTATACCTGTCTGCATGATGCTAACAACAACCAAATTATAGCCAGCAAGTTTTCCGCAACATGCATACTATGAGAGAAATAACATTTTTTTCCACATTTACCTTTTTCGTCTTAGGTATCCATGTGTTTTCCCTTGCGTGAATAATCAACAGTGGCCGGTTCGGCTAAGTGGCTAGCTAGCTAACTAACTTAGCCAGCTAGGATTATTTCAAACGTGGCTTGCTAAAGCATTATAACCAGTTAGAAAACGTGCAGCGCTTAACTGCGTTTTCCCTCACATTGAAAAAAGGAGAAAGAAAACGACGGCGGTCGTCTACCTATCAACTAAACGACTTTAAATGAAGTCAAATCCAGGCGACAGCAGGGTCTTTATTCAGTGAGAAAAACCGACGACAAAAAGCCACCAAGCTTAGAAACAGCGCCTGCAACTGTAACAGCGACGCCTCGCCATGGCAACGCCTGCTGCGCGCGCTGTATTATCGACTCACGCACCGTAGCAACCACAGAAAAGGCTAGAACAGCAAGTAACTAACTTACCTATCGTTTATAAATGTTTAACAAATAATTATTTTTGCTAATAATAACAACAAAAAGACAACTATTACTACTACTACTAATAATAATAATAATTATTATAAGTGAATTAAGTATTGTTTGTGATATATTGTGCTGCACTTATATATTATATTTTATTGTATTGCGCTGTGTATTGTACTTTATTGTTGAATGCATTGTGTATTGTAGTTTACTGTATTGTATTGCATTGTATGGCACAGAGTTCTGTGCTCAACTCTGTTCCTTTTTTCTGGTTTCTACAGTGACTTTTGTATCTAGCAGTATCTGAGCTCAGGGCTGTCTTTTTCTCTAACCTATTGGTAACTAGCAAAGATACTTTCTCTAGATAGAAAAAGCACTTGTTGTAAGTCGCTCTGGATAAGAGCGTCTGCTGAATGCTGTAAATGTAAATGTAAAATGTAATATGTATATATAATATATTAATAATTAAACTTATCAATAAATAATATTTACATAATATACAAGTAATATACAATATACCAGGAGACAGGCCAGTACACCAGGAGACGTGGAGGAGGCCATAGGAGGGCAACAACCCAGCAGCAGGACCGCTACCTCTGCCTTTGTGCAAGGAGGAACAGGAGGAGCACTGCCAGAGCCCTGCAAAATGACCTCCAGCAGGCCACAAATGTGCATGTGTCTGCACAAACGGTTAGAAACTGACTCCATGAGGATGGTACAAGGGCCCGACGTCCACAGATGGGGTTGTGCTCACAGCCCAACACCGTGCAGGACGCTTTGCATTTGCCAGAGAACACCAGGATTGGCAAATTTGCCACTGGCACCCTGTGCTCTTCACAGATGAAAGCAGGTTCACACTGAGCACATGTGACAGACATGACAGAGTCTGGAGATGCCGTGGAGAGCGATCTGCTGCCTGCAACATCCTTCAGCATGACCGGTTTGGCAGTGGGTCAGTAATGGTGTGGGGTGGCATTTCTTTGGAGGGACGCACAGCCCTCCATGTGCTCGTCAGAGGTAGCCTGACTGCCATTAGGTACCGAGATGAGATCCTCAGACCCCTTGTGAGACCATATGCTGGTGCGGTTGGCCCTGGGTTCCTCCTAATGCAAGACAATGGTAGACCTCATGTAGCTGGAGTGTGTCAGCAGTTCCTGCAAGATGAAGGCATTGAAGCTATGGACTGGCCCGCCCAGTCCCCAGACCTGAATCTGATTGAGCACATCTGGGACATCATGTCTCGCTCCATCCACCAATGTCACGTTGCACCACAGACTGTCCAGGAGTTGGCGTTTAGTAGCTTTAGTCCAGGTCTGGGAGGAGATTCCTCAGGAGACCATCCGGCACCTCATCAGGAGCATGGCCAGGTGTTGTAGAGAGGTCATACAGGCACGTGGAGGCCACACACAATACTGAGCCTCATTTTGACTTGTTTTAAGGACATTACATCAAAGTTGGATCAGCCTGTAGTGTGTTTTTCCACTTTAATTTTGTGTGTGACTCCAAATCCAGGCCTCCATTGGTTAATAAATTTGATTTCCATTGATGATTTTTGTGTGATTTTGTCAGTATATTCAACTTTGTACAGAACTAAGTACTTAATGAGAATATTTCATTCATTCAGATCTAGGATGTGTTATTATTATTTTCCGATCCGGTATGGCAATCATATTCGTGATCCGCATGATAGTTTTGGCACAAGTTGTACGCCGGATGCCCTTCCTGACGCAACCCTCACCATTTATCTGGGCTTGGGACCAGCACCAGAAGTACACAAAGTACACCCCTAATTGCCTCCGTCCGGCATGAATGAACTATGAGAGACAAAATGAGGAAAAAAATCCAGGAAATCTCATTGTCTTTTTTTTAAAGAATTTATTTGGAAATAATGGTGTAAAATAAGTATTTGGTCACCTACAAACAAGCAAGATTTCTGGCTGTCACAGACCTGTAACTTCTTCTTTAAGAAGCTCTTCTGTCCTCCACTCATTATCTGTATTAATGGCACCTGTTTGACCTCGTTATCTGTATAAAAGACACCTGCCCACAACCTCAAACAGTCACACTCCAAACTCCACTATGGTGAAGACTAAAGAGCTGTCGAAGGACACCAGAAACAAGATTGTTTTACTTTAAAACCGTGCACTTTTTTTTTAGAGTATCCTAAAGTTAGATCTTTACGGTTGACACTTTGGGCACAAATCTAATCCCATACTTTCTCTGTGTATGTGAAAATAGTCTGACTCTGATTCTGAACAAGGTCTACTCATTTGCAAACTACACTTCCCAGCATGCACCTGTGGTTCACTTCAGCGCACTGGATAAGCGCTGTGAGTTCCCTGCGAGCCTGTTGGGGGAGTGAAGGGCTTATTATGGAATAAATACCGGGGGCGCCCCGTTCACGCAGTATTAAAGCACGACCGCGGCTCTACAGCGAGCGCACGAGAGGCCGAGAGAAGGAGAGAGAAGGAACTACAGAAGAGAGAGAGAGAGAGAGAGTGAGTGAGAGATAAAGAGAGAGAGGGAGAGAAGCGGGATTAGGATGGTGATCAGGGTTTACATCGCCTCTTCGTCCGGCTCTCTCGCGGTGAGTCCGTGGTTTTTATGGCATGTTTTGGACTGACACCCATTCAAATTAGCGGACTGATGGTGTTTGGTCAGACTGTCTCTGCGGCGCTCTGATAACAGGCACATTCATGTAGACCTGTGTGTCATCAGTCAGCTGCGTTATACTGACATCATACTCTGTCAGGTCTTTAATGAAATATAGTTTTTGCCTTGAAGGGGCTAAGTGTGTGCGCGTGTGTGTGTGTGTGTGTGGGTGGGTGTGTGTGAGTGGTTTTAGCTCTTTGCAGGGAGCAAAATAGTGGAAATAATGACGTTGTAAGGACATTATTGGTGGGGATGATTAAAAATACACTAGTTTCCTTAGTAATAATTCCTTTATTATTATTATTTTTATTGTTGTTGTTGTTGTTGTTGTTGTTATCGCTACTACTTTCACTGTTGTGTAACAGAAATGCAGCTTAATGAAAATAGGTTTAGCTCTTTAATATGACCAAAATAATATAAATGAACATTCTGTCATTGTGGGGATGTTGTTGGTGGGTCCCTTGAAGAAAACAATGGTTTTTTACATGATTATTATTATTGGTCACACTTTATTTGCATGGTCCATTACAGATGATCTACAGACAAACGTTCTGGTGATAGTGAGTTATCAACATCATTTTTGTTAGGGCTAGGTTTCGGGATGGATTTAAAAGAATCTTCCACACTCAATGTCAAGTTCAGTTGCATGTAATAGATGTTTAATTGAATATTACTAAAAGATATACTGAGCATCTACAAGACATCTGCAGTGGACCATCCAAATAAAGTGTTACTGAACCTTATACAAGAGTTTCTCCATCATAAAGGAGAACTTGTGACCAGGTAAAGAACCATTTCAAATGGATCTTTGAGCTGCTGTGGTTCTGCATATATCATTGCCTTTACTAAAGAACGTATGAAGAGCCCCTATCATAGAAAACTGAATATCTGTGCTTTTTAAAATAAGTGTTTGACGGAGTATGTCTGTTAAAGTTTCAAAACTTGCTGTTCACTCCTCAGTTCATATAAGAAAACGAAGCTGCCAAAACGTTTTAAATGTATTGTTTTTCTGATGTCATAAAACCCAATGTATTTGTGTATGTCTGCCTACTGAGCCTATAGCACGTTAGCCCTGCCCATTCATGCTGATGTTAAAAGAAGTGTCTCAGGACCGGACTGCATCTTTAATGAGATACAAATTACAGGACAGCCAGTCTTCAGGCACAGTAATGACAACAGCCTGTTTAATTCTAAGGGATAAAGAGAGGTTGGAAAACCACACAAACATCGTAAGTGGACCTCCATAGAAATAAGACAACATAAATTGTAGGTTACAGGTTCTTTAAGGGTTCAGCAACTAGCTGAAGAATGTTTTCAGTGCCTTTTTCCTGACTGTAAAAATGGATAATTAACTTATATAACATGCATAATGTCTGTTGTCACTGTAAGTTAGACAGATGAATTAGATTAGAGTTTTCCACACTACTGTACCTAAATAAAAAAGTCAATGGACCCATCAAAGACAGTAATACCAACTAGAGTGTGTCTGTGTTTGTGTGTCTATGTTCGTGTGTGGCCTTTAATAAATGCCCTCAGTTCCCTTGAATACCTCTTTACATGCTCCACTGGGCTGTGTTCATGCTTATGGCTCTTCTGCTCCTATACAGTGCACTGTACAGAGTCATTATGTAACCTGAGATACTAACACGCAATCCCACTCAATCTCAGTTTTTAACAGGCAGCTCTTTCTCACATAATCCTCGATTGTTTGCTGGTCAGTCATGGTCCAAAGATTTGCCGTGATCAGACCTTCTGGTCTCCACTCTGCACTCCTGTGGATTACAGTGAGCAATAAACAGCGAGGGTGGCCAAAGTGCATGTTTACCATACAAACCAACCGCTTTCTCAACCTTTAACTACAAATACAGGCCTGCAGAGCAGTGCAGCTAAAGCTAAACAGACTCTGTTCTGCCATTTAGTCTTCATGATCATGAGAAATGTCTTAATCCATTCATCTCTGAGTACGGATTATCTTCCAGTCTTATGGTACAGAGTCTCCCTGACATTGATTTTTAGACCTCACGAATGAGCCAAGTAGTGAATGTCTATGCCTGCAGGGTGCGTTGGTGCTTAACAAATTATGATTTCATTTTAAAACGTTAAAAGGCCGGTATCCTTCATTTTTCTTGTATTTTATCACTTTCTCCCTGTGGTCCCCTTATGTGGTTTTATGTACCAAAAGTGCTAATTTTCCATCCTTATAATTAAACAGAATTTGTAGCTGTGCCTCTGTGACCAATATATGTAAATGAGTCCTGTTTTTATAGGCTGCAGTGCACTGTACCTTATTCAAAAAGCAATCCAGACTGAAACAGTCCTTATACCTGTAATGTAAATAGGTGGAGCTAAACTGCTGTAGGCTGAAAAGGTGGATATATGCAAATGTGTTTGTTTTGTGACATCAAAAAATGGAGAAGTAAAAACAGGCTGTTTTAGCAGTTTTGTTTCCATATATTGACTTTACAGACTGAAAAATATGTATTTTTACATTATATGGGCTCTTTAAAGGTTCAGGGTTAGAGGGTTAGGCTGTCTCTACTGCTTATCAGATAGAGGGGTTTATAGTAACATTGCTGTAATGGGGGCAGCATTACGTAGTGGTTAAAATGACTAATGCACTGATTTCCTTTGTCTCCATATTTCTACAAAACTTGGACTTGTTTAGCCTAGGAGCTATTTTTAGACCAGCACTCAAATTCTCTCTCTCTCTCTCTCTCTCTCTCTCTCTCTCTCTCTCTCTCTCTCTCTCTCCTCATCATCCCTTTCTCTCTTTCTGTCTTTCTCATAGAGGCCCTCAGTGTAGAAGATCTGGTCAGGAAATTAAACAATTGTTCATTGTCATTGTAAAATGTAGAGTTGTTTTTGAGTTTATTTTGTATACAGAAACATTATAGAAGTGTTTGAGTTATGCTGGTGTTCACTAAAGTTTGTCAGCATGGTTCTTATATTGACACACTCTCTCTCTCTCCCAGAGATACGCAATAAGTTGATGATAGATGAGCTGGTGATTAAGGAGATGTAATTAGATAGGGTGGTCTCTCTCCCACACAAACAGACACTCTAATTGAGTCACTATAAAAGAAGGTCAGGCAGGTGAGGGTGTGTGTGTGTGTGTGTGTGTGTGTGTGTGTGGTCTGAGATGCATGCGTTGATCCGGTATTTGCATGATGTGTATGAAAGGAATATTCAGAAAAAAGGGAGCGTATGGGTGTGAACAAAATGTTTGCTGACAAGAGACAGCTACATAATAACTGTGTGTGTGTAGTGAGAGAGAAAAAGAGAAAGAGAGAGAGAGACAGAGACAGAGACAGAGAGACAAAGACAGAGAGAGAGAGAGAGAGAGAGAGAGAGAGAGAGAGAGAGAGAGAGAGAGAGAGAGAAAGAGACAAAGAGAGTTACAGAACTGTACAAAAGTCTTAAGCGGCTTGGAATTTGTTTAAAACTATTTATCTGGGTAGCAACTTTTTTGTCAGCATATAACATTAGAATAATGTGCCAAATAAACAGAGATGCAATGAAATGTAACAAGACTTTTTTGTTGGTGTTTTTTAAAAAAGTTATTGATATGTTGGGTAGAAGAATAGAGTTATAAGAACACAGGCTACATTTCTCTCATTGCGCCTCAACCATCATGTGGATTTGTTCAACTCCATTAGCAGCACCTGATTTAAATTAATGAAGGACTCATTAGATAAACTAGGCTTTGGATGGTAACTGTAAATACTGGACTTCCTCAAGGAGAGCTTTGGAAATGGTCAAGCTCACACACTCATACACATCAAACCACAATGTACTGTTTATTTATGTATTTGTATAGATTTTAATGTTTGTGTTTTCTGAACAAATAAACATGTTTGGCCCAGATAAATAGCTGTATATATCATTGTCTCTAATGCCTAGACATTTTGCATAGTACTAAGAATAAACAGAGAGAATAAGAGAGAGAGAGAGAGAGAGAGAGAGAGAGAAATCCACAGCAGATAAAGCAAATTATGATCATGTGAGTGTAAGTCAAAGCTGTTGAATGCTTCTAATTTCCCTCACTGTCTGTGCTCTTTCTATAGGAATGATTCTATCAAATTACTTTAAGATCAGAGTTGAAAACGAAATTTGGACTTTTAACTGACTTGCACTTTAAACTAAAACCTTTTTAATTTGAGTGGCCCTATACCTAAATTATGTTTATTGTGTCAAAAACGTTTCAGTAGTGACTGTTTCGGTAGTGAAATTTTGAGTAGAACTCAAAAATGTTAGCCAATACATGACTAGCAAACACAGCTGTGAACAGTTGTACACACATAATGTCATAATTGTTTTTAAAAAAAATGCAAAACGTTAAATTGCAGAAAATATGTGTTTCAGTAGGGACAATTCTTAATGTTACCTAATCATTTTTCAGACTTTGGGACATACTTACTTCAAAATAATGGACTCTAACTGCTCACCATGTGGCCATGATGGACAGGGATGTGTCACTACCTGCTCTAAAATACAGGGGTATGGCTAAAATAAGGCTCCACTCAAGCCACTTTTCCACTGCATGGTACCGGCTCCACTGGACTTGACTCAACTCCACCCGCTTTTTTTGTTTTTTTTAGTTAATTCTGGTACTAGGTACTATTTCTGGTACCACCTCTGCCGAGGCTCGAAGCAAGCTGATAGATTGGAGTAGCAATGCTACAGACAGCTGCTGATAGATCAGAGAGAAATGCTAAACACATATGCTAAGATTAGCCACCAGGTTAGCGTAGTCTCCTACAACGCCATTTTAAACAACCACAATCATCTTGTTGTCTGAACTCTGATGTAGTTTCTCTAAAACTCTCCTGATTTTTTTAGCAGTCTTTGTTCTTACTGACATCAGCGTCTTCTGAAAAAAATTTTTCTTTACAAAACAGTTACATTTTGTGTTGCTCTGACGACCAGCTATATTGATAAGTGATACTTGTTTAATCCCACAAACAGGGAAATTCCACCTCCACATTTAACCCATCTGTGAAGTGAAACACCACATACACACTAGTGAATAAACACACACACTAGGGGGCAGTGAGCACACTTGCCCGGAGTTGTGGGCAGCCCTATCCATGGCGCCCAGGGAACAATTGGGGTTAGGCGTCTTGCTCAAGGATGCTTCAGTCATGGACTGGCGGCACTGGGGATCAAACCGGCAACCTTTCGGTCACAGGGCCAGTTCCCTAACCTCCAGCCCATGACTACCCGTGATGCACCGTATGAGCAGTGGAAAACAAAGTGGCTGCTATCAAAAGCGAATTGAGTCGTGTCGACCCGAGTCGAGCTGGTGCTATGCAGTGGGAAAGCAGCTTTACAGGCCACACAATTGTGTGACATGAAAACATTGGACAGCATTGACTTTTAAATAAAGTATATATTTTAATTTAAATTCATGACAATCTAAATCTTTTAACTTCACTTTAAAAACATTTTTAGAAATACTGATAAAATGCAACAAAATATTTATTTAAGCACAATGGCTAGGCTTAAGAACAGCTACCTCCCAATAGAAAGTACCCTACAAATGATGACTTTATCTTATTGCTATTTCAAGTAATGCCTTCAGTTTGAGTGAATCATAACATCACCATTGTAACTATATCAGGTGTGAATGAATTGTATTTTTTATACTTTTTATGGTGGGACTGCTGTATGAATTAATTGAGTGGTCTGAGTGGTCTGGAGACCAGGGTGCACTCATCATGAATTTTCATTTAATTTACAATCAAATTAACTGACGGTCTATTTTTTGGCTGAATTTAATTAGCCTTTGTTTTTAATGAAGCTGAAGCTCACTTTGGGTGGGCTAAATGAAAATATTAAATACTCTAGCACATTTCCAGTGAGCCTCCCCTATCCTCCCACTGCCCCTAGTCGACAGTATGTTAAAGAAATGGCTGCTAGTCATTAGGTTGAAAAACGCTGCAGTATTCTTGCAGTCATGGTTTGAAATGCTGGTCCATTCCCGGATGATAAACACTCAGTGTCCTGAAGTGCCCAGCCTTACAGCACTTATCATTCATCATGACTGGATTGCCTAATTCAGGTTAATGTTTCTGCATTGACCGTCTGGCCTTTGTTTACATTCTGTGTTGTCTCAAACAAGGAGATTTTTCAACACAGCACAATGAGTTCAAGTTGTTTATTTTGTGTCCATGTTGACACAAAAAATTTGGCATCTGATGCTTTGTCATGGAAAGTTTTGTTTATTCATAGAAGAGTTTGTAAAGAGGTCATGGTACATATCGTTGAGTTTAAAGAGTGGAGCATATATAATGAGTGTTTAAGGGGGTCATGTACGATAAGCAGCATTTATCTTCACTCCTTTGTTTTGTGGATTAAACAATAGCTACATTGTGTGTGTATGTGTGTCAACATAACACCAGCTTTTGTCCTGCATTCTGTCCATCACAGCTTAAAGGGGAACTCCAAAGATTTTTCAACATTTCTGCATAATTGAGTGCTTACGATGTAAACAAAGTCAGTCAGAGTGGTTCGAAATGTACCGTGCTTGAGAAAGTTTCCAAGTCAGGATTGTTCAGAGTGGTGATAGGAACCAAATGTCTTGAGGGTTCTAACATCTCTAAAACTACACCACAGAAAGGATTTACATTATATAGTTAGGAATACTCTGCCAGAGGCGTGACACATTATTTTACAACAGTTATGAGATAAGAATTAAAACTGAAAGACACAAAGCTTTTAATCCATTCATGGTGGTGTAGGGTGTTGTAGAGTAACATAATATATAGGATATAGATACTTATTTTTTATTATTTATTTATCATTATTGTATTATCGGTAATACATATAAAATACTCAATACACGTGTAGGTTAACTGGTGGCTTTAGATAGTAAAGAAATGGGTGTATTTGCATTGTAGACATTGTGACCAATGGGTTCCTATCACCAATATTGTGAAGGAATCAGTAGAAAACAGAGTCAGAGTCCGTTTTTTTACAATAAATCAGTTCACATCAAACCACTCTGAATGTTAAATTGAGAACAACTTCTTCCCTCACATAAACAAATCAAACATGCACACATCTGACCAAATGCAGACACATTCACTTGTAGATTCATAATACAACACGAACAGATAAACACGTGTGTGTGTGTGTGTGTGTGTCTCTTCCTCACAGTGAGATCTGCTAAAATAGGTCTGCTGGTGCCCAGCAACACAATCTGCACTGTCAGCACAGAGATACAGAGAGAGAGATAGAGGTAAAGAGAGAGAGGATGAGTAAGAGAGAGATGAACAGAGAGAGGCCAAGCGAGAGAGAGAGAGAGAGAGAGAGAGAGAGAGAGAGAGAGAGAGAGAGAGAGAGAGAGAGAGAGAAGAGGCACAGGTAGAAAAAAGGGGGAGAAATAGAGAGAGGGAGTGAGTGTGACAGATGGAAAGGGATAGACAGACATAGAGAAAGAAATACAAGAAGAGGGAGAGAGAGATGGAGAGAAGGAGACAGAGAGAAAGGGAAGGAGAGTGAGGGAAAGGGAGAAGGAATGAAGAGGAAGAGAGAGAGAGAGAGAGAGAGAGATTCCTCTCTGTTTTCAGTAAACTGGACTCTTGTCTACATGTCAACAAGGCACATAACTGCTCTTAATGCCTTCACACATTCTGGTCAGATATTTAGTTATTTACTAATTAATAGTTTTAAGTATAATAGTAGTAAAATTCAATAGCAACGCCCTCTTTAGCCCCAGGTGTGTCTATGTTCAGGATAATAAAATGGATCAGCATGTGGAACTGGAGCTAACTCCAGTTTGTATGTGTTTTTTTGTGTTAATTTTCAATAAACTATTATATTTTATAAAAAATGCAAAAGATTAAATGTAAGGATCTTAGTATCATCGCCATAAAACGACATAACTGCCCAGGCTGAGGGTTAATAGTGGTATCACAGAGCTATTACAGTACAGAGGGCATCCCACTTAAGAGATTTATACAGTTCCTTTTCCCGTATACTAATATCACTGCTGCTCACACATGCAGACTTATGGACATTAACTCTCTTGTGAATAGGTGTGTGTGCGTGAGTAAGTTTTTATCTTCTAGAGCACAAAATGAGCATTGTATTAATGTGATGTGTGTGTGTGTAGTCCAGCTGCTTCCTGTCCATTTTCCCTCAATTAAGCCTTCAGAAAGGATCTTCTTCTCTTCTTCTCATCTTCCTTCTTTGATTGTGAACCATCTTTAGAAGGATCATTATACCAAACTAGTTAAACGTTATGAGTTTAAAACACATATTTACACTGAATTAAAAAAAAATCCATTTGCTTAGACTCTATACCTATATATATAATATACATATATATTGAGGGCTGGCAAAGTTAACGTGATAAAAACGCATTAACGCGTTTTAAATTTAACGCGATTATAAAAAATAGTGCCGTTATCGCAAACTCTATTTGGCCCTGCGAGTCATCCGTAGTTCATGTTGAGACTTGACCGTGCGCGGCGTCTCTCATTAAGAGTCGAGTAAGTTTCTGTGTTTACATGCAAAGATTTTTGTCAATCTGAAAACAATCGGATTACAGATTCAGACTGAGGTGTTTATCTGCTCACTTTACTCAACAATCTGATGAAAATCTTCGTTTACGTGCTCACTACAAGTAATCCGATTCACAATGACGCGCATGCGTGGAGCAGCGCTTAGAGTGAACGTTACCATGACAGCGAACATCACGTGATGTCCAGTCGGCGTGAGGCGAGTTTCCAGTTGACGCGCTTGAGTTTTTAATAGCTTTAAACTGACGTCAGACTCAGAAAAATGTCCATCACATGTACTTATAAAGGAAGCGGCGGGAGGAAGACGTCGTGTTCTGAGACACATAAGCTGGTCGTCCGTCCCACCGCCGTGTTTTAAAGCTCAGACATAAACCTCGTCTCTGCAGACCCGTTTCTGCTCCGCCATGTTAAACGGTACAAACCGTTCACTATGACGCGCCGCGCATGCGCAGAACGTTCCTACACACTCCGATTGGAGTGTAATCGGATTCAGGCGTTTACACGGATATTATTCTAATATTTAACGGATTATTTACAGGTTTACCCACCTCGTTCAATCGGATAGAAACTGTACGCCGATTGGCCTCAATTGGACTAGTCTATTGTGATTGAGGTGTTTACATGGACGTATTCTATTCCGATTGAGCTATTAGTCGGATTATTAACGGATTATTAGGCTGCGTGTAAACGTTTACATGCTGTTTACAGTGCTGTGGCTCTGTGGTATGACACTACATGTCTTTAATGAAGTCCAATTTTGTGTAATTTGTTTTTGTTTGCGCAGGACTGTGAAGTCCCATAGGCTGTGACTGAAATCAACTTCAGCACAATTGAAGTTTTATTTAGTTTTTATTTTCATTTGTTACACACATCTGAGCTGAGACACAGTAGTATGTGACTACATGTCTTATATTTGAGACTACAGCGCCCTAATCTGTTACAAATCCAGTTTTGTGTTTTGTAGGTTCAGTACTGCCTAGTATGTGAGTGAATAAAATTCCCTTAGTTTTCTCTTGTCCCAGCAGTTTTTAACATAAGTACATTTAGCATAAAATGTATTCACCATTTTAATTGTAACATTTCACTTAAAAATCCTTATTTTCTATAACATTTACAGATTTGAAAAAAATGTGATTAATCGTGATTTAACTATAATGAAATTCTGAGATTAATCGCGATAAAAAAATTAATCGTTTGACAGACACCCTAGCATATATATGTATATATATATATATATATATATATATATATATATATATCCATCCATCCATCCATCCATCATCTTCCGCTTCTCCGGGGTTCGGGTCGTGGGGGCAGCATCCTGAGCAATGAAGCCCAGACCTCCCTTTCCCCAGCCACTTCCACTAGCTCCCTGGGAGGGATTCCGAGGCGCTCCCAGGCCAGCTGGGCGATATAGTCACGCCAGCGTGTCCTGGGTCTTCCCCGGGGTCTCCTCCCCGGTGGACTTGCCTGTGACACCTCCCAAGGGAGGCGTCCAGGAGGCATCCTAACAAGATGCCCGAACCACCTCAACTGGCTCCTCTCGACGTGAAGAAGCAGCGGCTCTACTCCGAGTCCCTCCCGGATGACCGAACTTCTCACCCTATCTCTAAGGGAGAGTCCAGCCACCCTGCGGAGGAAACTCATTTCAGCCGCTTGTATTCGCGATCTCGTTCTTTCGGTCATTACCCAAAGCTCATGACCATAGGTGAGGGTGGGAACGTAGATCGACCAGTAAATCGAGAGCCTTGCCTTATGGCTCAGCTCTTTCTTTACCACAACAGACCGGTAAAGAGCCCGCATCACTGCTGACCCAGCACCAATCCGCCTGTCAATCTCCCGCTCCCTTGTACCATCACTCGTGAACAAGACCCCGAGATACTTAAACTCCTCCACTTGAGGCAAGAGCTCATCCCCGACACAGAGAGGGCTCTCCACCCTTTCCCGCGTGAGAACCATGGCCTCGGATTTGGAGGTACTGATCCTCATCCCGGCCGCTTCACACTCGGCTGCAAACCGATCCAGTGAAAGCTGAAGTTCACGGCCTGATGTCCCCAATAGGACCACATCATCTGCAAACAGCAGCGATGTGACCCTGAGGTCACCAAACCGGACACCCTCCATCCCCTGACTGCGCCTAGAAATTCTATCCATAAAAATTATGAATAGAATCGGTGACAAAGGGCAGCCCTGACGGAGTCCAACTCTCACTGGGAAAAAGTCTGACTTACTGCCGGCCATGCGAACCAAGCTCCTGCTTTGTTTGTACAGGGCCTGAATGGCTCGTAGCAAAGAGCCATGTACCCCGTACTCCCGAAGCACCTCCCACAGAATACCCCGGGGAACACAGTCGAATGCCTTCTCCAAATCCACAAAGCACATGTGGACTGGTTGGGCAAACTCCCATGAACCCTCAAGAATCCTGGAGAGGGTAAAGAGTTGGTCCAGTGTTCCACAACCGGGGCGGAACCCGCACTGCTCCTCCTGAATCCGAGGTTCGACTATAAGCCGGACTCTCTTCTCCAGTACCCTTGCATAGACCTTACCAGGGAGGCTGAGGAGTGTGATTCCCCTGTAGTTGGAACACACCCTCCGGTCCCCCTTTTTAAAAAGAGGCACCACCACCCCAGTCTGCCAATCAAGTGGCACCACCCCCGATGTCCACGCAATGTTGAAAAGGCGTGTCAGCCAAGACAGCCCCACAACATCCAGAGCCTTGAGGAACTCGGGACGGATCTCATCCACCCCTGCAGCCCTGCCGCCAAGGAGCTTTTTAACTACCTTAGCGACTTCGGCCTCAGTAATGGACAAGCCTATTCCCGTGTCCCCAGACTCTGCCTCCTCACTGGAGAATGTGTTGGTGGGATTGAGAAGGTCCTCAAAGTATTCCTTCCACCGCCCAATGACGTCTTCAGTCGAAGTCAGCAGCACACCATCTCCACTATATACAGTGCTAGTGGCACACTGCTTTCCCCTTCTGAGTCGCCTGACGGTTTGCCAGAATCTTTTCAGAGCCGACTTAAAGTCACTTTCCAAGGCCTCACCGAACTCTTCCTACACCCGGGTTTTTGCCTTGGCAACGACTGAAGCCGCAGATCGCTTGGCCTGTCGATACCTGCCAGCTGCCTCTGGTGTCCTACAGGCCAACCATGTCCGGTAGGACTCCTTCTTCAGCTTGACGGCATCTCTCACCTGGGGTGTCCACCACCGGGTTCGAGGATTACCGCCCCGACAGGCACCAACTACCTTGCGACCACAGCTACAGTCAGCCGCTTCAACAATGGAGGAGCGGAACATGGCCCATTCTGAGTCAATGTCCCCCACCTCCCCCGATATCTGGTCAAAGTTCTGACGGAGGTGTGAGTTGAAGATCAATCTGACAGGTTCTTCTGCCAGACGTTCCCAGCAAACCCTCACTATACGTTTGGGTTTGCCTGGTCTGACTGGCATCTTCCACCACCACCTGATCCAACTCACCACCAGGTGGTGATCAGTTGACAGCTCAGCTCCTCTCTTTACCCGAGTGTCCAGTACACATGGCCGCAAGTCCGCTGACACGACTACAAAGTCAATCATTGAACTGCGGCCTAGGGTGTCCTGGTGCCATGTGCACTTATGGACATCCTTGTGTTCAAACATGGTGTTCGTTATGGACAAACTGTGGTTTGCACAGAAGTCCAAAAACTGAACACCACACGGGTTCAGATCAGAGAGGCCATTCCTCCCAATCACACCCCTTACTGTCGTTGCCCACGTGAGCGTTGAAGTCCCCCAGTAGGACAATCGAGTCTCCAGGAGGAGCACTTTCAAGCACCCCTTCCAAGGACTCTATGAAGGCTGGGTATTCTGAACTGCTGTTCGGTGCATAAGCACAGACAACAGTCAGGACCCGTTCCCCAACCCGAAGGCATAGGAAAGCTACCCTCTCGTCCACCGGGGAAAACCCCAACATACAGGCGCCGAGTCGAGGGGCTATGAGAAAGCCCACACCTGCCCGTCGCCTCTCACCATGGGCAACTCCAGAAAAGAAAAAAGTCCAGCCCCTCTCAAGGAGATTGAACCCAGAGCCCAAGCTGTGTGTTGAGGTGAGCCCGACTATATCTAGCCGGTATCTCTCGACCTCGCGCACCAACTCAGGCTCCTTCCCCGCCAGTGAGGTAACGTTCCAAGTTCCAAAAGTCAGTTTCAGCAACCGAGGATCAGAATGCCAAGGCCCACGCCTTCGGACACTGCCCGATCCACAATGCACCGCACCCCTACTACTGCCCCTCCCATCGGTGGTGGGTCGATGGGAGGGGGGACTCATGTAGCTCCTTCGGGCTGGGCCCGGCCGGGCACCATGAGTGAATGCCCGGCCACCAGACGCTCGCTGGCGAGCCCCTCCCCCAGGCCTGGCTCCAGGGTGGGGCCCCGGTAACCCTGATCCGGGCAGGGTACACAAGTCCTGCTTTGTTGTCCTCATAGGGGTGGTTATGGATCACACTTTGTCTGGCCTGTCACCTAGGACCAGTTTGCCATGGGAGACCCTACCAGGAGCTTTTGCTCCAGACAACATAGCTCCTAGGGTCCTTCAAGCACACAAACCTCTCCACCACGATAAGGTGGTGATCCATGGAGAGGTATATATATATATATATATATATATATATATATATATATATATATATATATATATATATATATATATATATATATAAATAAAACAAAAATTCTTAATGTTACACACTGACTTTCAGACCTTGGGACACATTTGCTTTAAAACAATGGACTCTAACTGTTCACCATGTGGCAATGAGGGACAGGCATGCAGTCTCACTTACTGCTCTAAAATTCAGGAGTGTGGCTAAATTAAGGCTCTGCCTACAGACTAAAACTGTTTCATGACATGAAAATGTGGAACAGCATTTTTGAAGATTTTTTTTCATTTAAAAATGAAACTAATGGTAATTTTAATATTTCCTCTTCAATTTAAAAGAATTCCAAAAATCTTTAAAACATTGACACAAATTATTTAAAATTGAAAAAAAAAATTGTCATAAACAAAATGTATATTTTTCACCAGTTTCAGTTTAGAAGTTAGGGTTTGGGACAGCAACTTCATTAAAAAGTTCCTCATAAATGATGACTTATAAATTTACATTAATACTACCTCTATTAATGTCCTGGGTGTAATCATATCACAGTATAGACCATATACTGTATATTGCCATTGTTGGAAGAAAACCTTGTGTCTCAATTTTTGACATTTAGTTTTGACATAGTTTGAAAATACATGTTTCCCTTTACATTGTATGTAAATTTCATGATGGATGGACTAAAAAGAAATGACCCAAAATGTTAGTTCCACTGTCTTACATTAAAAGTCAAGGCTTTAATGTTAAGAGTTTGCTTTACAGACATATGGAACGTTCTTCATAGGTTCTTTAATCAATGCAGCAGACCATGACAACTCAAAGAACCATTTGAATGTTTAAGTGGTTCTTTGCCTGGTTAAATGGCTCTTGTCTATTAAGGAGAACCTGTTCTACATATTTCTTTAAAAATCTTTTATAACTGATTCTATACAGCATGAAAAATGGTTCCACTATTGTTAGAATTCAGAGAACCTTTTGTGGAACCTTACAGAGCCCATTGCGGCAAAAGTGTCACAATAAGTAGTTTACATTAAATCCAGATCATTTCATGTTGCTCCTCAGGTAAAGAAGAATCAGCAGGCCGTGGTGGGCTTCCTGGAGGCAAACCGCATCAGTTTTGAGGAAGTGGACATCACCATGCAGGAGGAGCAGAGACTGTGGATGTACCAGAACATCCCGGCAGAGAAACGGCCACAGAAGGGCAACCCGCTGCCCCCCCAGATCTTTAATGGAGCAGATTACTGTGGGGTGAGTGGATTTCACACAGGCGATCACATACTCATCGATACTCATCAGTAGAGCTTACCAGAGACATAACAATACATTACATTTCACTTTTTAAAATTTCAATTCTTTTACACAGCTTGTCAGCTGTGCTTTATATTGTGTGAACAGTTCATAATAAATGGACCAATAGAAATGATCCAGAGTTAACTCAACCAATTCATTAACTGTTTGGAAAATCATGTGATTATTAGAGATTCGTTAATATATTGCTGCTGTCCAATGGAAAACGAGGATCTTCAAAATGATAACTTTACAGGGAGGGAGCAGGAAATTTCTTTAATCCTAATGTAATTTAATGTAAAGAGAATTTATTCTAAGCAGTTTTGAAGCATTTTTTAAATGAAAATATTGCAGAAAATGGACAGCAATGATATGAAACTTCCTTTATCAATTATTGAATTGAATGGTCAGACTAGCTAATGAGTCAATCAGACTGAACAGATCTGATGGGACACTTATTGAAGATCAACATAAGAAATGTTTTTGAATGTATCAATAACCTGTTAATGAAGATAGTTTACTAGACACTGGAGCTTCATCAAACAATGAATTTCCTTTGTAATTGTAAGCCAGTGCTGACAGATCTTGGTCTTTCAGGAGTATGTTTTGATTAGAGGTACTGCAGAGATACTCTATGGCCATACTGGATTTTCACTCTGTTTTTGAGCCAGTGACATGCTAGTGTGGTTTTTGTGATCCTTACCAGTCACATGATCAGACATGGTATTTCCTTCCTCTGGTTGTGGTGTAAATTTTCCAACCTCTGTTTTGACCAACCGGTCAGTGTTTGTTCAGTGTTGTGAAGTTTCCATTAGCTCTTGCAAACAGCTACACCCCCCCCCCTCCCTTCCACACACACACACATAAACATGCACATTTGTTTTTATATGGTTCTTTCTACTCAATTGGTTTAAAAAACCCATTTTGGACTTTTAACTGACTTGGACTTTAGAATCCTTTAGTTCAGAGTGACCCTATCCCTTAATTATGTTTATTTTATTAAAATAAATGATTCAACGTTCAATTTTGTCACTAATATGTAATGATAATGCTGCTGAAACTTTACCAAATGTTTCAGCAGTGACAATTTGAGCAGAACTCAAAAACACTAGCCAGCCAGTACATGACTTGCAAACATAGCACTGAACAGTTGAACGCATATAAAATAATATTTTCAAAACACAAACAAAGTTCACTAAATTGCAGATAATATGTGTTTTGGTACTGACCATTCTTAATATTATATAGTGATCTTCAAATTTTGGGACACATTTACTTTGAAACAATGGTATCTGTTCTCCATGTGACAATATTTAATATCTATATGTGACTGTGTATGTACTTATATGTAATAACATATCCCATATGTACTGTATATTGGTCGGCTCCAAAAAAAAACCTTTCAGGAGAACTTTTCTTAACTTACAATAGAAGCTAATATAAAAATAGTTTACTCCAAGCAATATATATTGGTCTCTTCATTTTTTGTACAGTGTAAATAACACCAAAAATGAAAAACAACAAAATCTGAGATTCAAGATTTTGTTCTGACAGCTACAATCTGGAAGAACATTAAAATCACCAACATTAAAATCACCTCCATGTTTCTACATTCATTGTCCATTTTACCATTTGGGTGCTGTTTGTAGTTCTACAGTTACAGACTGTAGTCCATCTGTTTCTCTGCATACCATGTTAGCCCCTTTCACCCTCATTCATCAATGGTCAGGAGCTGGACCCCCACAGGACCCTCACAGAGCAGATGTTAGTGAAATCACTTGAAAAGTTGTTTGGTGTACGGCCAACATTAAACAATTCTCATCACATAAAAAACTGTGGGGTCCAAAAGTCAGAAACCACATTGACTGATCTGTTCAGTTCCATTTAAACCTGGAAATAAACAACGGAAAGGTTTATGGTTTATCTACACTACAGCACTTGGAAAAGACTTTTAAAAGAATGAAGTCTGACACTGTCAAACATCTGTAGTCACAGAGTTTTAGTCACAGACTATGATTTTGCAAAGACTGGTGATTTTACAGGGTCATTATTGCATGAGACAAGACTGAAAATGATGATAATATTAAACACGGTTGATTTTATGTCTAGAGAAGAAAAACACTGACTTCACGTAGCTATCCTGCCCACCTCATGCCAAACGATTGCGATAACGGTAACATGTCACAACAAACTCTAAATATATTACAGTGAAATCGCACGAAAAGTCATTTGGTATAAGGCCGGCATTAGCACAAGCCTAATCTAAAATCATACTCCAATCTTAACCACAGCATTGATAAACAAACAATTTTCCTCTTTCAATTAAAAAAATGAGACTTGAATCTTGTTTTGTTGAATTGAGTTTTTGTTTCCTGCAAAATCAGGACATTTCCTGATTGTCCTGAAAATGTACATAAGCAATATTTGGATATTTGTGTGTAAATACATCACTTACAGTGTGTTATTTTTCTGTGAGTCTTGAGCTAGATTAATGATTAGAATGAGAGGGCAGTCAGTAGGTGAGTTTGGTCTTTGTACCAGCAATAAGCTTTACATTGTCCTCTGACCTGGGATTTAAAACCTTCTGCTCACATGGGTCAGTGTGTGTTCCTAACAATTTCTGTGTTTGTGAATAACTAATGGCAGCATTAGCTGGATTTTGCATCATAAACCGCTCTACCATAATCTCAGTATAATCCATATCATAGAGCTCCGCTTCTCAGGGTATTTGGCCGATCATGTTTTCTTTAGCGATGGGCAACATCAGTGATTCTCTTTTTTGATCCAAAACAACTATACCAATACTCTTAAATGTCTTGCTATGCACAAAAACCGGTACAGTGACATTTGGTAAATGTACATGTTTAAAAAATCTTTCAAAAGATGCTTCACTTTCTTTCTGTATGAGCAGTAGAGGGAAAGAACAAAAGGGAAAGTAGTTTTTGCATGGTTTGTAGTAAAGGTCTGCCCTGAACTCATGGGATCCACTACAATATCATGCGACATGGGAGTAATTTTCAATACTGAGCATGGGAGCAGGCGGGAAATCATCCCACTGTAAGCGGGAGCAGGTAAAAGCAGGCATGAAGAGAAAGCTCGCAAATTAATGAATACCTTAAATAAAGTACAAAGATCACTAAATCCTTAATATAAACAATATAAAATGAAACCCAGTGAAACAGTTAAAAAGAATGAAGTCATTCTAAAGAGTTGTGAAGCATCTGATCACGTGAACAACACACAAATGCTTATAACTTACAGAGACTGCAGTGCCTTCAGTCGGACAGTCACAGCTGTTGATCCCGGCAAAACACCACAAATAACCGCATAACCGCTCTGTGGTTTAATTCCTGCTTTGTGTTCACTGGGAATAAATTATGTGTTTCAGCAGAGGATGATGTATTTGTGAATATACTGTATCAGATGTTAGATGGCAATTCACCTTGATAGAACTTCGTGGGCGGGAATTGGCCAAAATGTTCCGGTTGCGGGCGGGTGTGGGACAAATGATTCCGATTTGTTGTGGGAGCAGGCGGGAGTGTGACAAATGATTCCATTTTCTTATAGGAGCAGGTGGGAACTTTTGTTTAATGTTACATTTTGTTCTTTCAGGATTATGAAGACTTCTTCCAATCTAAAGAAACCAACACGGTGTTTTCATTTCTTCACCTCAACTCTAAACCCTCAGTGAAGGTACAGAAAATACAAAATACAACACATACATTTACTCACTGTATTCTGTTTTTTTATTCTTGATGCTGGTCTTCACAGATATTGCAGAAGTTATATAGTATATGCAAATGAGCACTTTAACCAATCACAATAGACCTCTGAAGTTGTGTCATGATTCAATAGCCAACACCCCCTGTATCCCTTCATGTGGCAGAAAATGGAAATCACTTCCAGCATCACATGTAATGCAATCAATTACACATCTGTCAAAATATGTAGCATATTTTTTTGGTTCAGATTGGTTCATTCTAATGGGAGTCAGGATTCTTGGACAGTAGTGCTTTAATAGTGGTAAAGTATAGCAGTAGACTTTCATGAGATGTCATTTCAAGTATTTCTCTCAGTGTTTTCTAAAAATACAAAAATACAACAAAAAAACAAAAATACAACAAAAGTGAACAGTATTGGTCTCAATAATGCAGACCAATCTTAACCATGTCACATTTCTTTCATGTTTCATGTGCTGGATGTTTATCCATGTTTCAGAAATTTATTGTCTTGAACAAACTCCTGGTTCAGCAGAAGAACCCAGTCCTAAACAACTGAAAAATAAATAGAAAGTGACTCGGTGTCCTTTCTGTGCATGAGCAACAGATTTGAAGCTCCAAGGCTAATAATACTTTGTGCTGTCATAGCGCATACAGCTGTAAAGGCAATTATCAGCAGAATTTAATTTCCCAGAATGCATGCCCAAAGCCTGGCTCTGTGCTCGGGAATAATCTGATTATCTGTCCCTGGAGAAATGTAAAGCCACACAGCACGCCAGCATCATTTAACTTTTCAGGGTGACGGTGTAGATCCAGTATGTCCTTTGAACAGATATTTACCTCTGGACATTTTGAACATACATAGCTTATGAAGCTATGAAAGAAACTCCAGAGTAAATAGTAGATTGAATATGGATGGCTTAAATTTACCCAGTTTCCACTTACCCTATATGTAGTTGATCATCCATGACATGCTTGGAGACCAGATTTAGCTGCTTTTGTTTAAAACTGGAACTAGAAGGCTAATGTTACTAACAAACACTAGACCTTAATAGTCACCTAAATAACCCAGCATGTTTCTGGAAAAATACATCACCAAAACTTCTCTTAACCTGCTTAAATCACATCTAGGTTTTCATTAAGGTGGTGCAAGCTAGAGCCTTGCCGATATTAGCTTGTTGCAGTAAAATCAATATTGATGTTTATAACGGCCAATAAAAGACATTTAAAAAAGAAAGAGAGAGTTGAAGACAGTTCTTTCAGCCATGTTATGAGTGTTTTTGTTGTGTTTGTCCATCAGTGGGCGCTCTGAAATGGCAACTCTGAAGTTTTTGAGAAAGGCAAACATCCCAATTAGCCCACATTTAATAACATGGGTGATGTAGGCTAAGCTATTGACAAAGTTTGTAGTTTTATTTATGTAACAGTTTGTCAGTTCTAGCGAACAAACAGAAAACAGTCATATCTTTTCTCCCTAGTTTGTCAAAATTTTTTGACATCACATACAGCAGCTTATAATGCTGTTCTTTGCTAAAGTAGGTTACCTGCAAAGCTAGCTACTGCTGTGTTAATCAGTGGAAAACAAATAACATTAATGAACGGTTAAACTATAAATGATGAGGATGAAATCAGCTTCTTATTCCACAAAATTTTCCCGGTCCACCTTAAATGGTGCCGCAGTTACAATCTGCGGCCTTATGCTACATTCACTTTTCTAAAAATGGACAAAATTGGCAGTGGCTTTGCTACCAGCAAACACACAACATCGTCACAACGATGTCTACTTTCTTACAATGTCGTCAAAAAGGTGGTGCTGTTTACGTTGTCTGAGCAAGGTTGTCACAATGTTGTCACAACCTAAGTATTACGTAACATTGGTTACATGTGGTATTATGACCACATGTTGGCAACTTAGCAAAATTCCATGCAGTTCCATGCACAACATAATGGAACTCATGAAGATTCTAGGAAGTTGTGACAATGTTGCCACTACTTTGTCACAGTGTTACAACTTGGAAAGTTTTAGCTCCAAAAGTGAGGTAGTCAAACTTCTCCTTTCGCTTTTTTTAAAAATGGAAAGCATTCTGCACACATTTTTACTTAAGTTACTTAAGTAAGTTACTCATTATCTCAAGATAACAATCCAGAAAATTATAGAAACAGCTCATGGCCTCTCCAAACTTCTGTGACATTCTCATAGATACTCCGCCCGTCTTTTTAGGCAGCAAGAGCATTTCCCCCAAAAGTTGTGCTGTGTCTGGTGTTTACAGTTTTTATGAGAAAAAAATCAGGCTTGAATAGCAAGCATTTTCATGTCATTTTTTTGCATCATATTCATTGTGAAACAGTCTTAACATGCCATGTTCAGATGCTTCAGATGATTAATCTGGTTTTCATTCAATTCTTTAAACAATTATAGACCAGATGTTTATTTGTGGTCTTAACACAGTGTGAAATCCCAAAGCTGCAAGTTTATTTTAAACTGCATTACATCACCACATCCTTGGTGAGGATTCTTACATCTACACATAACAAGTGTGGGGGAAATCTTAGTTTATGTTATGTATTTCTGAAGAAGAAGGAAAAAACAAATATTGGCCAATATATCAGATATACCTGATTATTAAATCCTCAAATATCAAAATCAGTATCAGTATCTTAAAAATCCTTCATTGGTTGGGCTTTAGTGCAAACTTCACTGCTACACATGGCCTTTATAGACATCAGGTCTGGTATTTACGAAGCAGAGCTGATCTTGGACCAAATTCCTCTGTATTTATTGTGGCCATTTAGCACTCCTACAGCCGAGATGGTTTGTGAATACAAATATCGTGACCTGGGTGAGTGGGTTGAGAGAAAATTCTGTGATTTTTTTTTTTTTAACAGAAACAAATATTGCTATTTGGGTGACTATTAAGTTCTAGGGTTTGTGCACAATGTTAGCCTTAACGGTCAAATTCTAAACTGAGGAAGCTCTCCAAACATATCTCGGCTGATCAGTTACATCTGGGGACAGTTAAAAATTGTGCGCATTTTATTTTGCGCTGAACCTTTAAATTAAAGGCTTACATCCTGGAAAAAAAGCATTTTCCTTGTTTATTAGATTAAAAGGTTTGAACCACTATGCAAACGGTGTTAGTTTTAAAATCACTCTGCAGTCCGTTTAGTCAAAATATTTCAACTAAACTGCAAAAGCAGCCCATTTTGAATTCATTGTGGCTGTGATGTCACAAACGGCTACCCATTTATATCGAAGTAATAAAGGGTGTTGTTACTAGAACAATGTGTTGTTACTTGTAATGCAGAGCGATGATGGGGCGGATGCATGTGCTGAGAAAAGCAAGATTTATTATGGGCAAATCCATACACAGGATCGAGACAGTCCAGGTTCAATGAGCCAACACCGAGGGATCGCGAGACAGACATGACGAACAGAAACACACAACCTCAAACAAGAATCAGTCAGCACTGTCAAGCATACAAACAATACATACAGCACATCAAGCACACTCAAACAAAGACCAAACCAGACCAGAGCAAACACGGGGCATATATACCACAAGGGATCACAAGGCACAGGTGGAAAACAGGTGGAAAGAATCAGGGGCAGAGTCACAAAACAAGGGGGCAGGATGGTGAAAATCAAAACGAACACATCGACAGGACTGGGAGGGGCCAATCATGACATTACTGGAGTGGACGATTTGGGAAAATGATTAAAAGTCGTGCTGTTCCTGGTTGTTTGGAAGAAAACGGATTATTGTATCTTTCCAAAGGACCCACACATCCAAAAAACAGTGGTTGAAGTTCATTTACATACTGCAGTTCATAACATCATTCTAAAAAAGACACAGTACCAAAAAAATGTGATTAACAGAGGATGAAAAATGGTTATGTTAAAATGATTTAGGGTATGGGCCTTTTAAGTGCACTGTACTGTACTCTTTAACTCTGTAACTCTGGCTTCTACAGGATTCTGAATCCTAGGCTATAAACGTTCCCTCGACTGAAGCACTGTGGCGCTGTTTTGTGATGTATCTTTCTTCACGGGAGTGTGAAGCCCTTACTGCCAGCCATGCTTTTGCCAAACACCAAAACCTGCTGCCCACCAGCCCCTCACACACACACGTTTACACTCAGAGGATTAAAGAGACCTTTCCTGGACAGTTATTTCTGATTCTCTTACTGTTATTGCTGTTGTTTTTTTAATGTTTGTATTGTTGCATGACCTGCTTGATCACATTGACGTAACTTGTGTTAAACCTGTGTATCACTGTGTATCTGGCTCTAATCAGTGTCTGATAAATAATGTAAAATGTTTGTAAGCATCTGTATTCAGAATAAGAGTTTGAGTATGTGCTCTTCTGAGGACATGCTTTGTTGTCTTCTCTATGTATGATTGATTTTGTTTGGGCAAATGCCAGCATTACTTGAAACAAAGAACTGCCCTATACGTGCTCCGCCCACAATTGTGTTCTTTTATAGCAACTGTTTATAGGGTGGTCAAGCTTTACAAACATTGGTAAAAGTACCTTTTCAGTGATTCCCAAAAGGTGCAACCATTTAAGCTTTGGCCACATTATCAGGAGATTACTATTTCTGGGGATGCCATAGCCATCTGTGGCTGGGACATAGGTAATATAACAAAATTGGCAGTTAATGTTCTTCTTCAAGTGTGTTGAGCTGTCCAGTACTATTTATGGCAGTATGAAAAAGATGTCCGTACAAAAGTTAAGTTTCCAATATGTTAAATTCAGCAAGCAAATACATATTATGCACTGATTTAAGTTTGTTCACTGTAGAGGAAAACTTAAATAACCAAAAAACCACACACTCAAGAGTACTAAGGTGTGAATTCTTCAGTGATTCTGCGGTGTAAGAACATGTCATGAACAGTCATAGACTGTTTCTCAGGATCTTTCTCAAGAACACATTTAAGAGAAAACTTAGGAAGATATTGATGAATGAGGCCCAATGTTGTGCATCAACTCTAAGCTATGGTTTCTTATTATGTTGAATATGATATTTGGGTTTTTTATCAATATTCTGAAAAGCTTGTCCAACCTAGCACCAGTTGCTACAAAAGTGGCCCTGTATGTTTTTGCGTATATGTGTGTGTGCGCAAGTGTGAGTTAGTGAGAGATAAATGAAACTCCTCTGTGGAATAAAGAAAGGTATTTCACTGAGACAAACAGGGAAATAGCTTTGGCTCCTGCTGCAGTCCTGTCCTTTAAAAGCTTTGATGTAGGATGGGGTTCAGGCCAGATGCTCGGAGCATGATCCTGTACAGGAAACACAAAAATTCAGCCTGGGATGGTCACACTTTAGTGTTTGATATATAGACACAGTATCTCACAAAAGTGAGTACACCCCTCACATTTCTGCAAATATTTTATTATATCTTTTCATGGAACAACACTATAGAAATGAAACTTGGATATAACTTAAGTAGTCAGTGTACAGCTTGTATAGCGGTATAGATTTACCGTCCTCTAAAAATAACTCAACACACAGCCATGTCTAAAACGCTGGCAATACAAGTGAGTACACCTCACAGTGAACATGTCCAAATTGTGCTCAATTGTGTCATTGTCCCTCCTTGGTGTTATGTGTCCCATTAGAGTTCCAGGTGTGAATGGGGAGCAGCTCTGTTAAATTTGGTGTTTTGGGTTGAATTTACTGATACTGGATATTCAACATGGCACCTCATGGCAAAGAACTTTCTGTTGATGTGAGAAATACAATTGTTGCTCTCCATGAAGATGGCTTAGGCTATAAGAAGATTGCTAACACCCTGAAACTGAGCTATAGCATGGTGGCCAAGGTCATACAGGAGTTTTCTAGGACAGGTTCTACTCAGAACAGGCCTTGCCAGGGTCGACCAAAGAAGTTGAGTCCACGTGTTCAGCGTCATATCCAGAGGTTGGCTTCAAAAAATAGATGCATGAGTGTTGCCAACATTGCTGCAGAGGTTGAAGAAGTGGGAGGTCGATGTGTCAGTGCTCAGACCATATGCCTCACAATGTATCAACTCGGTCTGCATGGCTGTTGTCCCAGAAGGAAGCCTCTTCTGAAACTGATGCACAAGAAAGCACGCAAACAGTTTGCTGAAGATAAGCAGTCCAAGAATATAGATTACTGGAACCATGTCCTGTGGTCTGATGAGACCAAGATAAACTTGTTTGGCTCAGAAACTTCGCCACATTGCAGTTTTCCAGCACAATAACAACCCCGAACACACCTCCAAGATAACAACTGCCTTGCTGATGGTAAAGGTGAGGGACTAGCCAAGAATGTCTCCAGACCTAAACCCAACTGAGCACCTGTGGGGCATCCTCAAGCAGAAGGAGGAGGAGCGCAAGGTGTCTAACATCCACCAGCTCCGTGATATCATTATGGAGGAGTGGAAGAGGTTCCAGTAGCAACCTGCGCAGCTCTGGTGAATTCCATGCCCAAGAGGGTTAAGGCAGTGCTAGATAATAATGGTGATACATAAAATATTGACACATTGAGCACAATTTGGACATGTTCTATGTGAGGTGTACTTACTTGTGTGTTGAATTATTTTCAGAGGACAGTGAATCTATACTGCTATTTAAGCTGTACACTGACTACTTTAAGTTATATCCAAGTTTCCTTTCTATAGTGTTGTCCCATGAAAAGATATAATAAAAGATTTTTAAAAATGTAAGGGGTGTACTCACTTTTGTGAGATACTGTATATATATATATATATATATATATATATATATATATATATATATATAGTACTGTGCAAATGTCTTGGGTATCTAAGCAAATTATTAAACAATTTACCTCAGCAGTGAGTTTATCACAATATACATTACAGTAAAGTCATATTCATAATTCTAATAAACATAAAAACAATAAAAAGTAACAAGAATTTCTTCATATTTTTCCTTGACACCTTCACCTTGTTAATATCATCAGTTACATCATGAGCACAATTTAATGAAGCACTGATTGGTCAAACCAAGAGTTGCTTTTTAACTACATATAGTACTGGGCTTCCTTGAGGAGAGGTTTGAAATGGTTAAATAAACACACTAACATCTATAAAATCACTATTATATATATATATATATATATATATATATATATATATATATATAGCAAATAAACACATACTACACAAATAATTATATTTTGAAAATGTGTCTTGGATGCCTAAGACTTTCACACAGTACTCTATATATATACATATGTGTGTGTGTGTGTGTGTGTGTGTGTGTGTGTGTGTGTGTGTGTGTGCGCGCTTATGTATATTAGACAAATCTGTTTGGAAGCTTTTGGGAGCTACTGACCTTCTGCCTTTTTCAGCTGCAAGTCAGTCTTCTAAATAATAGTTATATGAGTATAGTCATATGTGGAACTGTCTTTTTGAAGTATCTTTATATCCTTTATATAAGTATCCTTTCTTTAAACTCTTCTGTCTCTCTGACCCTTCTTGAACCTGGCATCAACATGTGTGTGCTTACCGTTACCGTTACCTTAAGTTAGATTTTACTTATTACACTGAGATCAGAATTGTAAAAACAACA
Source organism: Pygocentrus nattereri (assembly GCF_015220715.1). Lineage (NCBI taxonomy): Eukaryota > Metazoa > Chordata > Actinopteri > Characiformes > Serrasalmidae > Pygocentrus > Pygocentrus nattereri. The sequence continues at coordinate 30,747,495 of NC_051219.1, read as the reverse complement.
AACAAAGGGCCTTAGTATGATCTTAATGAGGGAGTGCTGCTCTAATGCAAAATGAAAAGGTTTAACCACTATGCAATCAGGATGTAACTTTATAGCACACTATCAAAATATGTACAAGCAACACGTAATGTGTTCTTTCTTGGATACAGTGTGTGTACATTTTGTTTTTACTCTTATTTTACAAAGACACTGCTCAGATTTTTAAACTTTTTTTTCTTTACAAGAGTAACTGGTTCTTCTATGACATCACTCCAAGACATCCCTCCCTTTTTGGGACCTATATTTCTGTTCTTGTGGCCTGACATTTTAAAATGTTTAAAAACATTTAAAATGTTTTAAAATGATGATAATCCAAAAAGTGTGTTGTTAATTGTAGGTATACTCCAGCATTTTTCAAACTAATCTCTGTCTGCCTCATCTGTAGTATACAGTCTGTTACCATGGACAGTAATTTCCACACACTGAAATACACTTACAGTAGAAGCCTGAAGCATCTGCCCATTGTCTTCAATAGTGCTGACTCTACCTAATAAGCGACATAAGCAGTTGCTGAGGACCCTGTGGCCACCAGGGGCCCCCTGAAGAACTTTTGGGTTATTACTATAAAATTATGTTGCCTAAGATGCTTGAGTGAGGGGAACAAAGCAACCAGTTAATCAATCATAATGCCATTTGTTTTCAAATCTGTCTAATATTTCAACATCACATAATCTAACAAACACAGATGCCAATAACTTGTCAACTTTGTCTGTTAATCCAGTGACTAATTTGCAAATAAAGCTGCCAAAAAAGGAAAAAGGTAAGACTGTTGCTACCACCAATATGGTTCCATGGAATTAAGCTTAAGGTTACGTCAGTAAATAAGAAACACTGCAACAAACACTGAAACTTTACAGTGTTAGTGTGGCAGATAAAGACTAGGTTAAAAATGCTGGACCAATCCTGTAACATGTTGTTTTTGAGAGTGCATGTGTAAATGAAAGCTTCTTCCAAATGCTGTATGTGCATCCAGCTCACATGTTAATGCTCGTTGTCAAAGGGGTCAACCTCTCTGTATTTTCACTGCCTCAGTTAGACTCTCTCAGGTGTATGCACTAGCATGTTTAATGTAGCACACTGTGATGCCTAAAGACAATGAAAGCCGTGTTTATGTACAGTAGTATATATCCTACTGTGGTGAATCTAAGCTAAACTGCTTAATGTTTCTGTGCAAGATATGTCATGTTTACTCTGTGCATATCTATCTTATCCCTGTCTTTGTCTATTCCACAACCCTCCCAACACCCCTCCCCTTTTGTTTCATTAAATGAATTCTAGATTAAAGAGGAATTCCACAAATTTTTACAATTTCTCCATAATTGTGTGTACATGAAGACATAAAGTAATTCAGAATGGTTTGTGATTTGTGTAAGATGCTCCGTTCTGGAGACACTATTATTTTAATGGTGGTGATAGGAACCAGACGTCTGAAGAGGTTAATGCCTCTAAAAGCTCCTTCACAGAAAGATTTTACATTAAATGGTTATAATTACGTTGCTTGCTGTCTAAGGGTCACTTTTTGTTTTACAGTGGTTTTGCGTCAAGATTTTGCCTAAGACATATTTTAAATACTGTATGTTCATGGTGGAGAGTTACATGCAGGAGTTGTAAGGCAAATAGTCCTCAAAGAAAACTTTTTATCCATTTTATTTTATTTATGTGTTCTAGACATTGCGACCCCTGGTTCCTTTAACCACTATTATAAAGAAATCTGAATCAGTACATTTCTATACAATGAGGCATTTCACATCACACCACCTAGTGTGACTTTGTTTACATCTCAACCACTGAATTATACAGAAGTTCTGAAAAACGTGTAGAATTCCCCTTTAATGTTTGCACTTGTAGGACATACAAACTCTGCTCTGTCTTCCTTCTTTTCACTCGTCCCTCACATGTGCACACAAAAGCCTACTGAATCATTCCTCTTTCTAAGTAGATCATGTAAACTCAAGTTTACAATTGTTCATTTTTCTCACTAAATATATATGACTAATAAAGGTGAATGGTTTATAATAACATGTATGCACACCTTTTTTTGACTTGCATGCTTGATGAAGACATATATTCTTGGGGGCTTTAGCATGTTAGACTAGGAATGTTAGGTGCATAAACTTAATTCACTTAAAGATGTCTTGCAAGAATAGACTACACTGAAAAGTGAATTGATTTTAAAGTGCACATTATTTCCACATGATGAAATATATTACATGAAGAAAGTTATGTCATTCAGTTTATATATATATATATATAGATGTTTCAATCAAGGAAATCTTATGTATCACTTATTCACATGTAAGTATAGTGAAAAAAGCCCTGATGTTATCTGTACATAACAATCACATTATAATTACTTATTTTCTTGCCATTAGTTGTTATCACTCAATCCAGGCATGGTGCTTGTACTATCTGATTAAAAACTACATCATTTTATGAGAAGGACAAACTCAAAAAGACATGTAATGACAGAGTACAGGGTGGAGTCACCCAGAATTCCTAGTGAGTTTGTTGATTTCTGTCTATTAGCTCATGTCTTTCAGATGTTGTTTTCAAACAAAGAACACATTCACATGTTATATATCGCTGTGGTTGGAACAAAACCTCATATCTCCATTTTTTAGTTTTGACATCATTTGAAAATGCCTGTTGCTCTGTAAATTGTTCGTAAATTTCAGGATGAATGCACTAAAAGAAATGGACCAAATGGCTCAGTAAAAAGTCTGGTTCCATTGACTTACATTAAAAGTAAAATAGGTTTATTCCTTGTGCTGTAAAGTTACCATTTTCTCCTGTAAAGTTACCAACAGCCATATGGGTTAAATATGTGTCTGGATGCACATTTAAAAGTCCTAACCATGAGTGGGTTTAGTGTCTCTGCTTGGTGGTCAGTTTGGTTGTAACAGAACAACTTCAGTTGCCGTTACGTCAGTAGCTTTTCTCTTGGCGTGAGAGTATGAACTTTTTTTATCATATTGTCATTGTAATTATGCTAATCATGAAGGGTTCTTTAGCAACATATAGAACCATGAACACTAAAAAAACCCTTTGCATGCTTAAATGGCTCTTTGCATGGTGAAATAGTTCTTGTATGTTCTCTTATGTTGTGTATAGTTCCATGCATAACCTTTTGAAAATGGTTCTAGATAGCAGCAAAAAAAAGCATTCTGCTATTATTAAGATGTCAAGCTTGTAACAACAGGCGAACTTTTTTCTTCTCTGTGGAGCCGTTACACCATTCATGCAAAGGGTTCTTTTGAGTGCTCATGGTTCCATATAGAATTTATTTATTTATTTTACTAAAGACCCCTTGAAGAACTGTCTTTTTAAGTGTGTATACACTCTCACTAAAAGGGGTTCCATATTGTACCAAAAGAGTTCTTTGCCTTCTAAGAACAGAAGCATCCTTTTTTGGTTCTATAGAGAACCCTTAAAAGGGGTTCTACATAGAACCATCAACAACACATTCATGAGTCTAAAGAGACTTTTCACGATGCAAAGAACCCTTTCATCAAAGGTTTTTTTTGAGTGCTCATTCTAAATAGAACCATTTTCATTACTAAGGAACCCTTGAAGAACATTTTCTAGAGTGTATACTTACACTCATAATACATACTTAATGTTAGACGTTAGAAGTTTGAGGGAATTCAACTCCATGTGTCACGCATCGGGATGACTCCTGGAAGGAATCGGACTTCATTTCCCAGACTCCACTGGGGGATTACATGACAGAGCAACTTTCTTCTGACGTGGAGTACGCGGACTCCATTGCCCACAATACTTTGGGGAATCACATGACTTTGACTCTCGCTCGCGCTCCTATCAGCGCTCACAATCTCCCGATTACTAATGCTGTTCATCTGCGCGTGTGGTCACATGACTAGAGCAGTTTAGGACATAAGCCGGGGCTTTAGTTAGAGACGCTGCGAGGCGTTGTTTCTGTGAGAGTTTGCTGAGTGGGGATCATCTACCTTTGCTTTCCCTGACTCTGTCTTTTGATCGCCCCTTTTTGTACTTTTGCCCGTCGTATTTGGTCTGTGTTTCTGAGCCATTTGGCCTGTTTATTCGACAACGTCTTTTGCCTTGTTCTTTTCTATTAGTCCGCCTGGTGTTATGATCACCGTTGTGGTCTTACTGTGTTTTTTGGGTTTGACCCACACCTGTCATGGGACCACGCTTTTGCCTAACGATAATAAAAGCGCTGTTGCCCTTTTTGTGTCTGGATTCTGTTGATCCGTCACTCCATGTATAATTTCAAACAACTTGAAATTAAGTTTTAAACTACAGTTACCTCTAAAAGAGTGAAGTGAATTGATCGGACTTTACAGTGTGGAGAATGTCACGTTTAGGCAGACAGATCTACATAGGAGGAGGGGTGACCTCCATGTCCTGCGTGCTTGTGAATGTGAGTCGCTCAACGTCAGCCTGAAGAGGAAGGAGAGCCAGAGAGCGTGAGAAAATCTCCAGCACCACAAACCCCAACACTCAACAGGTGTGCTCATATGGACCAGCAGGGGCAGTACGTCCAGAGGATGGCCTATAGGATCCACTTTTGAGATGTCTTCTTTGCGTGCTTGTTTTTATACAGTCAATCATAATATACTTAATATAGAAAATAAGCAGCTCCACAGGGTGTAGAACAGAGGTTAATACATTTATACATTCAAGTAAAAAAAAAAATCTAGACCCAAAACACAGTCCTCTGCTGCTATCTAGTGGACACACATGGATTATTCAGTCCTTTCCTCAAGGAATCCGAAACTTTTATTTATTTATTTATTTTTTAGTCAACTAATCTGAGATTAAGATTAGGTCATTCATTCTCCTTCTCCTTTAAACATCTCCTCCACAATATCATGATACCTGTTTTTTTATATATTGTTACAATTAACTAACCAGGCCAATCAGTATTGCAGTCTTGGCGTTATCTGTGTAGTAATATATTTTATTCAGGTGGAAATAATGTTCAGATCAAGTGACTGTCAGTGCAGGTGGCTGTATTGCCTAAATGAACAGGAAGTAATATCATATTAAAGAACATGGTTCCATATAGAACCATGAACACTCAAAGAACCCATTGCATGACTAAAGGGTTCTAAAAAATGTGCTGTATAAGGTTCTGTATAGCACCTATATAGATACATCCATAAGGACTTTATATAGGACCAAAAAGGGTTCTTCTACTGTTACGATGTCAAGCCTGTAAAAGTGAAAGACCCCCTTTGGGTGCAACATAGAACTCTTTTCAAAAAGGCTATATATGGAACGATATACAGCACATTCTGCATTAAGCTGAAGAGCCCTTTCCTGATGCAAAGAACCCTTTAATCGTTCAAAGGGTTCTTTGAGTGTCCATCATTTTATGTAGGACATTTTTTTTACTATAGAACTCTTGAAGAACCATCTTTTTTAAGTGTGTACAGGAATTTTGATGCGAGTCTCCTTTCAATACAACCAATTTTTTGTCTGACAGATCAGAGATACAGATGCATGTTTAGGGTGAGATTTTCTGCTTTTTTCTACATTAAAAACTCAATATTTGATAGTTTTCTTTAAGTATCTAAGACAATACAATACATTTTTTAAAAACTATTTTACACATGACTCCCCAGTTCATACCATCCATTAGTCCATTTATAGAAACTACGCTGCAAAAAAACAACAATTTTGAACTCTTTGCTTTTGTGATGTCACTACTTATCTGTCTATTCAGCCAACTGCATTTTAACTCCACCCCTTCACACTGAAGTTATAAGGAGTGTTTTAGCTCAGGCTGTTTTTAGAATTAGGCAGAATACAGGCAGGGCAGCCAATCAGAACAGATCTCTACATACATCAGGGGGTAAAAAGAGGCATAAAGAGAAGTGGGGAAATGATCATGTAAAATAACTATATAGAACTATGAACACTCAAAGAAATCACTCAAATGTTGTAAGAAAGGAAAAATACAAGAAAAACATGGCTAATCACATTGAATGTTTGTTCTTAAATCACACAGAAATCCACTACAGCAAATCAATTTCATATATAAATGTGTTATTCATGAGGCATTTTGAGCTTTTATGTCAACTGCACAAAGACACACGGATGAAGGAATCCTCTTTTGGCCTTATAGTTTGAAGAATTTCTCTGGTTTGCCATCTTCTACTGCATTGAAGAACGCCTGATAGTCCTGCGGATCCACACAAAGAGGGGAGAAACAGTCAGAAAGGTGAAAAACCAGGCCAGCATATATCAATACAAGCATACCTGTGAGACTTCCTCACTACCTGTTATTAACTTCTTCAGTGAAAGGGGAAACTTTTGAGCTGCGTAGTTTGCATGTGCTGATTTCACTGTTGGGTAAGTTTGACAAGTATGAACTGTTTTAGACATCATGAACAAATGAGCCTAAAGATTGGAGCTGTGCTGAAAGAGGAGAGGATCTAATGAATCAGCTCCTCCACACTGAATAATGCAATGCACTGAATTTATTACATCAAATATGTGCACAATGTCCACATGTGCCATAACTTTTGCACAGGTCACATTTTATTTATTTATTTATTTATTTTGCATTAAAATAGCATTGTTGCATAAAAATGTGCTCACTTATTTTCACTTAGAAAATCAAGAAAACATTTAGTTTGACAGGGGTAAGCAAACTTTTGCATTTGACTGTATACGTTTTTTTTCTTTTGTGATTTGTTTTTTGGAAAAATGACAAATAAAGTAAAACGACTTTGCTTTTACTGTGTGCATTATGAGACATATACTGATATGTTATTTTTGGTTTTTACTACCAGTTTTTCCTACCAAGTTACCAGTAACTTCCAAAATTTTGGACTAGTTTTGAGACTCCATGTCGAGACTTGCAAGTGAAAAGGTGGTGAGAGTGTGTTTTATGTTACTGTTGGCATGTTGCTGGCAACAACTGGAGAAAAATTCATTCTGAGTGTAGTCACATGCTCCATTTTGGGTTCCAATGAACATTTGTCTTTAAACCTGGATCTTAACTCTGGTTTCTGATCTTGGATTTTGTGTTCACTACCACTTAAGGGAAACATTGCTGCACCTAATTGGCTACCTATAAATGATTACAAATTCCAGGGCCATTAACTAGATTTGAGGTTCGTTTTGAAGTCCTCTGATTTAGATGTAAGGCTGCTGGTTCAAACGCTGGCAGTAAATGTTTTCATTCAATAAAATTAGTTCCAAACTCTAGACATTGAGACCGCTTTATCTTCTGAAAACAGGCTTCAGTTCTGCAGGCTGTGCATAATGTCCTCTCAGCTGTGGTGTAGTTGGAGCACAGAAAGGAAAAACAGGATTGGAAAAGAATCAGGTTTAATATAGCAAATACAGAAACATGCCAAGATCGGCCTAGATATGCTTACATATCCCTAATACACATATAAATCTAGTACATTCAATGCTGTTTCAGTGTACAGTGTAGTTTGTGAGATCACCGGGTTCTTTGCAAATTAATAGACTACATTCCATTGTGAGTGATGAAGCAGATCAGAGTCAGAGAAAATATAGGTTTGAACAGAGGGGAGGGAAACTGGCTGAGGCCTTATTAGGGAGGCCAAATGCTTTCCAGGAAATGCTTGATTAATCTTGATTCTAGTCACTAGCACTTTCTCTGCGTGTGTGTGTGTGTGTGTGTGCAATTTATTCAGATTCCAGCACTCACTGAATGGTTACTTTCCATTGTGTTTGAATGGAATCAATTTTCCTTTCTATTATGTTTACTTAAAGGGACGTACTTTTATGTAATAGCTGTCAAAACACTGACACACGCACTTTCTAAAATAAGCCTTACTGCCCTCAGCAGAGCTCTCTGTGTTCTACATGTTTTTCTGCACATAGGCTGCTGGTAATATCCACCAAGCATGTCTACTAAAGCAATTAAACAGTACTGACAATACTCATAGGACACACATAAAGACAGTGAAAACTAAATGATCAACCCCAGAGAAACACCAATATGAGCAACTAGGCAAGATACTGCATTTGCTTCCCTCCCTAGCACGATTCAGCTGTAAGTTGTTCTGGATAAGAGCGTCTGCCAAATGTGTGAATATAAATGTAAGCAGTATTTGACTGAAACAAATGAGCATCTTCCATTAAAAGTTAAAAAGATTCAGAAAGAAATCTGATTTGCTTAAAGGGCCCATATCCTGGACAACTAACTATCTGCCTATTCACACTGAAGTCATGTGGAATGTTCATATATCAGTCATTTAGATATATACATCAGTCTTAAAGACGCAGTAAGAACAGCAGCTGGCTTTATTGTAAAGAATAAAGGGAGGTTAGAAAATGGTCATGAAAAATATGACAAATATCACAAATAAAAGTAGAAAAATATCAACTATAAGAACTGAATTTGTCCCCTGACCCCTAAGATATTTTTGGTGTCTGAAATTTGCTTCTTTATTATGTCTGGAGTTGTGAGGCTAACCACCTAAAAAGGTAATTTAAGGCTATTTTTATACGGTTATGTATAAAGCTTTACAACTAAAAGCCTCTGACTTACCAACTCAACCTGTTTATGCCACAGTTTCAAGTTGGAAAAAATGGACTCTCACTATAAACTAATGATTTTGTGGCTGCTGTTACACTGGAATTAAATAGCTGCTGGGTTAGTTCAACAGTTGCATCACCAACTCCCTGTCCAAAAATGAGTGCCACTCCGGCCCTGTCTGATCCAGAAATGTAATATTGTTTTTAAGTGTACTCTGCAGTGTATGATGAGCATACATGCCACAACACTACAATATACTTGCTCGCTTTAGTGTGCACATTAGTGAAAGACCCTCACCCCGCAGTATTTATCTCCGTTAAAGACCTGAGGGGGAATAGCTGAGGGGTTCCCCACTTTCTTCCTCATCTCATCCTTCAAGTCTGGGCTCTGGGTGATGTCCAGCGTGCGATATATGATTTTCTTTGCATCCAGAAACTGGAAAATTTCATTCTGCTGCTGCTTCACCTAAGATGTGATTCAACAAGAAGGGATATTCATTTACTGACCTCACCACAGACCTACTGACTAGCAGGAAGGATCTAGACTTAGCAAGTTTTAGTACTTTGCTAACAAACCATGTCTAATCTGCTGTATATAATAATTCTTTGGACGTCTGGTTCCTATCACCAGCACTGTGAACAATTCCCATGTTTTGCTACATTTAAAGTCAAGTTAGGAAAATCAGGGAAATTTAATCTGCTTTGCTAGTTTTTTTATGTGGGTCTTTCTCCATTTGGAGTGGGAAACCATGTCAAAAAGGTTGCAGAGCTTGAAAAGATGCTTAAAATATTAGGCACAGCTCCAGAAGTCAGTATGTACATTTACACAGTTGACATAAAATTAATTAATACTTTTCAGAGGTCAATTTTTCTTTTTTTGTCCTGTTTCATAGTTGCTCTAAATATGTAAAACAGCTCATTACATAACCAGTTTTCCACATGTAAGTGACCATTTTAATATAAAACAGAGGTTTAACTTAGGAATTTGTATAAAGCAGATTAATGTTTACTGTTTAGATCATTAACATTATAATGCATTTAAAAAATAAATATTTTATTTTTAAAAAATCATTTGTCACAGAGATTTTGGTCACTGGTGTTATCACTGGTGTACTCTTACGTTACACTTTAACACAGTATTTTCAGCTCTATTGAACTGCTTCTTTGGGTCAAGGCTCATCAGAGAGGAAGCATCTCAAAGCATGAGATGGCGAGTTGAGTAGCACATAACTTCTATGTGTCACTGGTGTTATGTGTTTCAATGGCTGAATAATTAAAATTTTGTCAAATGAATGCCATTTATCATTTTTATTACTAATTTTAAACAGCTGCACAAGGACACCTGAATGCCAATGAGCCAGCCAATTTACAAAATCCTCAGTTTTTACCAGCATGTCACTGGTGTAACATCACTGGTGTTACACCATATTCATATAACACTAGTGACTGTAAAATATGTTTGGAATTAAGCTCTCCTTTTTGCATAAATGATAATAGAAGATGTTAATGGACATATTAAGATTATTTATTTCTGGGATGAAAAAATGATTTTTAAAAATCCACCTGAATTCCAATTCCAAATGGAGAATGATGCATATAGAACATTTCTTACATACAGGTAATTCAAAGTGTTTGTTCGCAGAACATAAAAGCAAATTCCACTGAATTTCAGCATAACTCAAATGTTGAGATGGAAACAAAGTGAACAAAGTCAATCATAGTGGTTTGATGTGAAATACGGCATTTTAGAGAAATTTACCAACTCAGATTTTCATCACAGAGGAGGTGATAGGAACCGGGGGTGTAGTTTGTATAATGCCATTTTATTTACCATCCAAAATGACCAAGCATGTAACAAATCTGAAAAAAGTTTTTTTGGGCACTATTTTGCCTGACAACACCCTGCATGTACATTTTTCCCATTGAAAGATTTCTTAAAAATACATTTTAGACCAAAGTCTTACAGAAAAACTATCATGAAATGATGTTTTAGGCCTCAGGTGATGTACTTGTAACACATTTTTATGTAGCAGCAATATGTGAGGTAGCTTTAAAAGGCATTCAATTCTTCAAACATCTGGTTCCTATCCCCAGCAGTGCAAATAATCCCCATGTTTTGCAACATTTAAGTATGTTTCTCTAGAATGCATTTCACATCAAACCCCTCTGAATGACTTTGTTTAGATCTTAGCAATTTAATTTTACACAAATGTCTTTCCTTTAAATTCATTTGAAATATTAGAATTAGTTGATTTGCTGTCTTTTGACTAAACTAAAGTTTCACAGGACTGACAAGAAATGTAAAGCTAATATCATACAGAGACAACACATCAAACAATAATAAGGCAGTGAATCAAGAACATTAATATATGGTACAATAAAGCCAAACATTCTGGACTGAGAACAATCAGAGTAAGCATATCCACATTTATACAAGCAAAGAGGCAGAACTAGGCCTATGCTAAGCTACATAAGATAGTCTATAGGGAGTGAACGGAGTAAAACAGATTGATACTGTACCTCTCTAGAGCCACCGGCACTGCTGAAGTAGACTACAACAGACATTGTGGAGTGAGAAGAATGGTGTGGAGTGACCCAGCACGTGTGACTGTAGCTACAGACTGAATCTGAGCTAGCAAAACTGTACGTGTGACCACAGGACCTACTCCAGGACCAGGTAAGCAAGTTTTGACATACCTCACTTGTCTGCCACACCTCATGTGCTTACACACACAAAGATCCATAGACACATAGGCACACACCCCTCCCATAAGTTTATCTGTTAACAAGCCTGAGCTTGACTGCCGCACCAGTGTAAAAACTCTGAGGCAAACATAAGAGGTTTTTATTGCTTGTCCCAGAAAATGTATAATGTGCTGCTCACACTGACCCTCAGACCTATTTAAAGTTGCTTGAAGCTAGCAGTGGTGAGCTTTTAAGCTCATATGCCAAGTAAACTAAATCCATTCTTTAGACCTGTAAATATCTGCAGATTAAGCATATAAAATGCAGCACTAATATAGGCCACCTACTTATTTCGAAGCTCAAGCCCAGTCTGCATTAAAACAATGCCCAAATTGACACAAACAGCTTAGAATCTTAACCCTCATGCCAAGATAACACACTTAAGCGACATACTGCAAAAAGATGGTTCTACGAGGATTCTTTAATATTCTATTTAGAACCATGAGTTCCCTATAGAACCATGTGTTCTATATATAACCATTTCATGTTTACATTATTCTTTGCATGGTGAAACGATTCTTCAGATTGTGCAAGAATGTGTTGTGCAATCTAAAAAAAAGATGGTTCTTCAAGGGTTCTTCAGTAAAAAAAAAAGGATTCTATAAAGAATCATGAACACTCAAAGAACCCTTTGCATGATTAAAGCGTTCTCTACATCATGAAAGAGTTGTTCAGTATGTGTTGTAAATGGTTTCATATAGAACCTTTTTGAAAGGGGCTCTATATAGCATCCAAAAGGGTTCTTCTACTGTTACAATGTCAAGCATGTAACCTTTTCAAAAAGGTTCTATAAGAAACCATCTACAGCACATTCTCCATCAATCTGAAGAATGATTTCATGATGCAGAGAACCCTTTATTCATGCAAAGGGTTCTTTGAGTGTTCATGATTCTTTATAGAGACATTTTTTTTTTACTGAAGAACCCTTGAAGGACCATCTTTTTTAAAGAGTGTAAATGGTTCTGTATAGAACTTGAGGTTCTAAATAGAACAATTGCCTTCACGAAAACACATTTAAAGAACCTTCTTTGGTAAGTATGTACATGTAAAGAGTCTCTTGGTTTCTCTGCAGGGCTGTCTACTCACTAGTTTGTGTAATGGGTTGTCCAGGTTAATGTCAGTCAGCCTTAGTGATTGGACTAGGTGTGTAGTATTTTGCAGAGGTCAAAACTCATAAGCACTTATAAGGGCTACACTTTGAAAGCAGGACAGCGTTAACAGGGCAAGGATACTCCTTAAATGACCAAGAGCAGGAAGAGCATATGCTGCATGCTTTGCTTGGGTAGAAGAACCCATCCTTTTAAGAAAATGTGTTTAGGGTGAGTTCATGTTAAGCTGCATTGTTGCGTTTGTCAGCCAATGACAACAAATGGTGCAATTAAGTTGCTGTATGTGTGCTGAATGTGGATAAATGGTATTTTGTTTGAAGTCACTGTAGTTCTTGTGTGCTGTGTAAAAAAGGGACATCAACATTGTGGGTGTAGCTGCATTTTAAAATCAAATGCATAAAAATAGTCATGAAACCTATAATGATATATAAATTGCTCCCCTTAAATATTAAGGCTGTAGATTTGTCAAGAATTATTAAATGACTGTTCTTTGCCAATAAAATGTGTGTTTTATGCCAATAGCCCATCATCAATTTTGAAAATATTCATAGTAAAATGGGCAAGTATTCATAGTAAGTTCTCTTATAAAAGAGAATTCAACCAATTTGTTAGAACTGCAATATTAATGGTTATTCAGAGTGGTTTGATTAGAAACTTACAGTGATTGTTTAAAAGGCTTTGGTGTAAAATGTATATGTCCTTTCTGGGTGGAGAGGTGCATATGAAGATATGCGCACATGCTTGGTGTTGTAAGGCAAACTGATTCTCAAACATAGCTTATTTTTCACATTTACCACTACCACATGTATAAAAAACCCAAAGTAGGTTCCCTGGTGTTTCAGAATTTGAAATCGGCTATATTTGTGTGGTAGACCCCTGTTGATCCCTGGTTCTGATCACGACCACTAAAGAAATCAGAATCAGTGAGCTTCTCTACATCGGACCACTTCACATTTCAGACCAATCTGAATGTCTCAGTTTACATCTCAACTACTAAATATGTAGTAATTTGGAAAAACCGGTGGAATTCTCCTTTAAGCAGCCTCTCACCTTCGGAGTGGCAGGTGCAGCCCTGAGTGGGGACAAAAGCCAGCACACATCTGAACGCAGCTTCAGCGCACAGTGGCTGTTACTTTTGTGTTATTTTTCCCTTTTCTGGAATTGATGTTCACATCTGCACCAAGAGAAAATTACATATGAGCCAGTAAATCATAATCTGACACCAGCACTCCGCACTACCCTGATTTTCAGTCTTATTTCCGTCAAAAGGCGTTCCATCTGTCTGTGGGTCATAACTGCATTCACGAAGCCGAAGCGGGCTGCCTATCCTCCAGATTCTTAACTGAGTTTTCCGTTCCACCTTAAATGGTGCAGCAGTTCCATTATGACGCTTCCGAATGTGAGCGCTGTGCTGCGGTGCCAGAGCGTGCTGCACGGTTTAAGGTGGAACGAGAAAAGTTGAACGAGAAACTGGCGAATACGAAGTTGACTTCAGCTCAAAGACTTTGACGGGGGCGAGGGCGCCGCCTGGTGGTGAATACAAGCAACATACCATTGACGTTACTGTAAAACACACTGCAGTTTTTTTTTTTTTTTAATACTCACGGAAGAAAAATCAAACAGACATGTACATGGTGAGAATGGGAAGACTCGGGTGGTGTAAAAGGGGAACAAACGTGTTTGGAAAAACAATATATTGAGGATCTATTTTTCAGGCATTGTTACGGACACCATCTGGCCCTCTTAGCCATAAAGCAACGTTGTCGCCGGTATGACGTCCTCTTTACCCACAGTCAGAGGGAGGATTGGGTGAGTTTCTGAAATCTCTCGGTGAATCCGACCCCAATATTCACCATCCTTCATTAAAACTGCCCCAGAGCCCCTCACGACATATAAATACTAATATGTCTTTGTGTCTGTGGTCCCATTTCAGAGTTTTAAGTCCAACATCCATCGCTAATCTTCAATGGCCGAGGAAGGGTAAGCGTGACTCCGGGACGGGGCTGTTGGACTTGTTGACCCTCTGTTCCACACTTTGGGCTTCGGGGCACTCCGGCTCTTAATGTGCAGGGCAGACGCCACAGAGGGTTTGCGCTTAAAACGGGGAGAAAAACAGTTAAAGCGAAAACTAGCCTAGCTATGAAGCCTAACCGATGGTTCCTTATAGACCTGGGTTCTGTAGAGAACCGCTTCATGCCTAAATGGTGAAACGTCTTTATATCGACGGAGAATGTGTGCGGTTTACTATAGAAGCGTTTTTAAAGTGGTTAAAGTTATAAAGTACCAAAATGGGTTCTGCAGCCGTTACAAGCTTGAATGCAAAGAACTACTGAAGCACGAAATGATTAGTGGAACCTTTTCCTTTCTCGTAGAGCTTTTTCTGCTATATTGCTTTCATACGTGCTTGTTTACCAACATTAAGTGCATTGCTTAGTTGTTTTAGAAGTTTCATATTTGTGAGCTGATAATTCTGTCTTTTAAAAGGTTTTGAGACTAGCTTTCAGATTAATGCTTTAATTGGATGTTTTCCCCAACATAATGTATTTGATTATGTAGATAATTCTATATTGTAATCTCAAGTGGTAATCTGTAAGAATGACCGCTGTAAGCCCAGAAAGCGTAGTACTGGAAAGTGTTGGACTGTGCAGTATAAGCTGAATTACAGCGAGTAAATTGCATGTCGCTGCTGTCGGAAGAAAACCTCGCATTTTTTTTTTTTTTCAGTTTTTGAGAATTTCAAAGGACCTTTTGTCCTTTACATTGTGTGAATTTGATGATGAATGGACCAAACAAAACGGCCCCAAATGACTTGGAAAGACGTCTGGTTCCATTGACTTGCATTAAAACTACAGTAGGTTTATTCCTTTTGAAGATGCAAGGTTTTCTCCTGACAACAGCGATGTAAATCAAGTACCTCATGCACTGTACCACCCCAGTTATACATGTGGACACTCACGATGACGGTATTAGAACTGTATTGCTTGCACACAGCAATATTGTGGCGATGCAAATGATTGTTGATGGGTGAAATGCTTTTCTACCTGAAGGACTTTTGAGATGTTTCTTGGATTCACAGGAAGTGAAGGCACATTTTTATGCTTACCAAGATAGAAATCTAGGCATTTGTTTTTGGCTTAAGACCATGACCTGATGAGAGCAACCATGTAAAGGTATACTTTTTTGCATGTGGCGACTACTAAGCTTTTTTGGAGTGATAGTCATTTCCATATTCATCCAGGTACATATGGAGCCCAAGTGTGGACAAATTTATTTTTTTAAAATTGTGAAACCTTGTTAACCAAACATCGGCTGCAGTGATGATCTCTAATCTTTAGTCGGAATCCCCTTCACTCCATTCATGAGTGATTCACGCAATCTGACAAGCCGATGTTTACCTTTTGCTTGAGTTAAATCGTATGTGGAATGTCTTGTTCCCGCTACATTTGTTTGTTTTTGGACTTGTTGCTTGTAGCATTGCTGCCGGAGGGGTGATGGATGTGAACACTGCCCTGCCTGAAGTGCTGAAGACCGCACTCATCCACGACGGGCTTGCCCGCGGTATCCGTGAGGCTGCCAAGGCTCTGGACAAGTAAGATGCTTCATTTTTGGTTGTGCTATGTGAATTTGCGTGTTAGGGCTGCATGATATAAACCAAGTAATTGGTATCAGTTATATTGTTACATGCTGTTTATTGCAATAAGTTTATTAAAATGCATTGGTGACCGTATGGTTCAATCTTACCCTACGTTATTTTGACTTAAGAATACTTTATATTACAAACATGCACTCAGACTTGCCTTGCAATGTGATTGGTCAGGGTGCTTTTAGTACACAATGAAAATTGGTTAGGAGGCTCATTTGTGTTTTGTGATGTTGCCCAGATTGCAGTAACAATTAACTGAATATTTTGCAGCCCTTGTGCAAACTTTGTATCTATGATGATGATTTTGGCTCCCTCTACTGAATTCTCTGAGGATATCTGCCATTCGTTACCCAATTGTTTTCTGAGATACTAACCATGAACAGTGGTATTTGAGCTGTGAAATGGCTGGAGGATTTAAGTTTTTACATCTTTCTGCCAGGCGCCAGGCTCATCTGTGCGTCCTTGCTGCTAACTGTGATGAGCCCATGTATGTCAAACTGGTGGAGGCCCTCTGTGCTGAGCATCAGATCAACCTCATCAAGGTACAGAAAACTGCATTTCTTTTTTTGAAGTTGCTGCACAGTTGAATGCATAGTGAGAGGCACCTGCTGGCTTTTGTGTCTGTGATGACCACTTGGCTCCCTCTAAGGATTCCAATGATGATATTGACTTGTTACCCTATTTTTTGCCAAAACACTGCCTCACAGTTACATGTTAAGGTTGTTTTGGAATTTAAGGGTCAAAACATGATTTGGATTCTGCTTTTAATGTACTTGCTATGTTTGTTATTGATTTACCTCAGATCACATAGCACAATCTTGACATTGGTGTAGCATGCATACTAACTGAGGCCTAAAGGTAAAACTTTCTAACATTGGCTGACCATGAGAGGATAATGCCAGTCTGCCACCCCCTACTCCCCATGTTTTGGCAGTCCTGTCCATGTGCCCCAGATTTCAAGACTTTTGTGGAGTTGCTATGCTGTGAAGGGGTCTTTGGGAGCGGAACGTGGTAGCTGTATGGAGAAATGGCTGGAGTTTACATTTAAAAATTCACCTGCCCTATATACCTTATTTTTTGTGTAAAGACCACAGGTTGGCTTAGATATGATGGGTGTGTCTTGGTGTACTCAAGTGCAACAATCAAGCAAGTCAAAACTTATTAGCCAAAGTGAAACTGGTCAGTGAATGAATATCCATTGTAGTGGACAGAAATTCTAATGGTTCTCATGGTTCCCTTGCTGTCTACAGGTGGATGATAACAAGAAGCTTGGTGAGTGGGTTGGCCTGTGCAAGATTGACAGAGAGGGAAAACCCCGCAAGGTGGTGGGCTGCAGCTGTGTGGTCGTTAAGGTAAGGTCTATAAATTGTGACTTAAAATATTGAGACACTTCAGGATCTTTTTATTATGCTTATTGGTGTACAACATTGTTTTAGCCAGGTCGAGTCCAGGCACTGGCATCCTTTGTCATGTGGCTGTTTTTAATCCTGGCGAGAAAAAGAGCCTGAATCACGAGCCTTAAGATCTGAACATGATCTCTGAGGTTCCTTGAAGGGCAACAAGTCAGCTGGTGGCTTTCAGTAATAAAATGCAGTGTGATTTTGTTGTAGGTTATAAGGTGGTCAGTCTAGTGGCAAGCAAAGATTGTAAAGGTTTTCTGCTGCATCCATGCTGTGGTGAAATACTAGGACAGAATTGTACTATGGGTTTAAATTTGTACTGGCATGTGGTTGTTGCTGAAATATGAAGCTGTTTGTTCTGGATATTTATTTATTAATTTTTTTCATTATTATATACGGAGTGGCTTGGATTTTGAAGAGCTCTATAGGGCTTCCAACGGTTTTTAATTCTCTTTCTAGCTCTAGTAATTGCTGATGGTTAACTGAATGGTTAATATTGATTGCTTCCTAGTGTCATACACACCAATGATTTATGAAAAGCAGGCACTGGTTTGGAGACTAAAATAATATGCATCCTTTCAGGTTTGAAATTTAATTGGTGCTCCTTCTAAACATCTCTTGTAAACTAAAGCCCAGCATTTTCATTTTCTTAAATCATGAACAGTTCAATGTATAGAGCATGGAATTTGCATTGGACGTTTTGATGACTTGACTTGGAAACGTTGATTGCTTTTTGTATGTCCTCCTTAAAGCCTGTGTTAAATCCCGTCTTCCTTTTCTTGCAGGACTACGGCAAAGAATCTCAGGCCAAGGATGTCATCGAGGAGTACTTCAAATCTAAGAAATAAGGCGCTGAATAAACTCTTTTGAAAAGAACTTGGTCTGTTGGTTTTCATTACAAACGACCTTTGGTCTGTGTCCAGGTTTGGTTTAGACGAAGGGTGTCCAGCCTTGACTTCAAAGGGCCCTTGAGTTTTTGCCCGTTTTCAATCAAAAACGAGCTGGAGCACACCTGACTTCACTTGTTTAATTAGTCGTTCATTCTTCAACAGTTTCATGTTCTTGCTTTGTTGGAATGGGAAAAACTTTAGCCATCCTGGTCTTTTGTGTACAAGATTGGAGGTGTCTGCACCACAGGTGTTCAAATGAGAATTTGGCTCACTTGAGCTGTCTTACAAGTGAGCTAGAACAATAAGTGGTGTTCAGCATTTGATCAGCTATTATGAAAGTCTTTCAAATAAATTAAATACAACTGGATGCAAGTCACTTCTGGAGTGTTATAGATCAAGCAGTTAATCATGAATGGGCTGTAGCAGCTTGTAGTGTCTTTTAACATGTCCAGCTCTTTTGTTTGATTTTAGCTTTTGTGAAATATGTTGAGCATCACATGCAAATGTGCAGGGATTTATGCTTGAGCTCCATTTAGCTGGTGATTACTGGGTACCCCAGCCAGTGTGGATGGTTGCTCTCTCCCAGTGCTTCTCAATTCTGGTCCTGGAGACTGGTTCAAATATGAGTACTAACATACCATGTGCATACTGGTTGTGCCTGATATCAAAGACAGAAATTGAAAATTGTGAAGTGCAATTTTATATTCTGTGGTATTAAATGTTTTAAGTAGAATAATTTAACCTAATGCAGAGTGTGTGAACTGGCATTCTGGTGCACTACATTCAGTGAAGCCTTAGGAAATGAATGGTCTGCAGGCAAAAAAAAATCTAGCCTTGAAAGAAAATTGAATTGCTTTAAAATGCCATTGTGACAGTAAAATGTCAGCATCCTTGATCATATCCTAAATATATCTGTATAATATGTCAGTGGGTATAGACGTTGTGCTCCTGCATGGCTGAAATGAAAACCTGCAGTTAAGACTGAGTGAAATGTTAACATGAATTTGCCTACTAAAGATACTTTAATGATGTATTACTCTGACCAATGCATTGCACAATCTAACGTACAAAAGAAGCTAGAAACAGTGAATGGACAGCAAAGAAAATAAGGGGTCGGTCTGTCTCAGCACCTGATGTTACTATTGTTATCCATCTTTCTGTGAAATACCCCCAGATCTAACTTGTTAACTTAAGCCCAGTCCTAAACCTAAATTAAGCTGTAGGTGACCTCTATGTAGGAAAACACTTTTAACAGCCACTGCCCTACACGTCGCGACCCTGACGGAGAAGTGGATTAGAAAATGGATGGATGGATGGATGGATGCCCTACACGTTTTCCCCTTTCTCAGCACACCTGATGCAGCTCATGAACTAATTAACTAGCCCTTGAGTTGAAGCGTGTTAGATCTGGAAAATCACTTCATGCAGGGCAGTGGGCCTTTAATTTGCCTGGGTCAAGCTGAGGTTTCTCAAAAGCATCTTTGCACAATGTTCCTTAAAGTGTAGGGGGCAGTGAGCACACTTGCCCGGAGCGGTGGGCAGCCCTATCCACGGTGCCCGGGGAGCAGTTGGGGGTTAGGTGTCTTGCTCAAGGACATCTCAGTCCTTGATGCACCAACTGGAAAACAGATTTAAAGAGGAAGGCTGTCTGTGCAGGGCAAAGGGATCTGGATGACCACTGGTATCAGAAGATAGGGTCAGGTTCAGGTTATAAAAATCTACATTCCTCTGAATTTTCATAATTAAACCTTGTATTGTTCAACATGAAGCCTATTTAATTTCGTTTGCCTAGTAGTTACTCAGATATTCATATCTCAAATGACGTAAATTGTTTTTGGGACACCCTGTACTTTACTAGGTGCATTCGCTGAACAAGAAAACAAATAAATTCTTCTTCTGTCAGCTGCTCCCTTTAGGGGTCGCCACAGCGGATCATCTGCCTCCATCTTGCCCTATCTACTGCCTCCTCTACATTCACACCAACCATTTCCATGTCCACCTTCACTACATCCATAAACCTTGATAGGGAAGGTCTAAAGAGGTCTACCTCTTCTCCTTCTACCCGGCAGCTCCATCTCCAACATTCTTTGGCCAATATATCCACTATTCCTCCTCAACACATGTCCAAACCATCTCAACCTGGCCTCTCAGGCTTTATCTCCAAACTGCTCCACCTTGTCCCTCTGATCTGCTCATTTCTAATCTTGTCCAGCCTTGTCACTCCCAACGAAAATCTCAGCATCTTCATCTCCGCCACCTCCAGCTCAGCCTCCTGTCTTTTAGACAGAGCCACAGTCTCCAAACCATAAGAAAACAAATAAATTGCTAATCATAATTATATGACAATTAATTGTCAGCTTAAATTTCATGATCGTGATCGATGACTGGCAGAATTGTTGGAAAACTATTCTAAAACAATGTCAAGGGCAGCATCTGATAAGAACCATAAATCAAAACAGTTTAATGCTTATTAGTGCTGCTTCAGAAAGTAATAAAAGGAAATGGCTACATTTCAGTTGCTTAATGTCCGATACGTTGTTTTACAATAGTTTTGAGAAGGTTTTGGCCTAAAATCCCTTGGCAGAGAACTACAGGATATGCTTGGTAAAATAGATCCTATAGAACCCAGATTCCCATAAGTGCCGCTATTTTAGCACTATCAACATTAGATATAAAAACATGTGCATTCACTGGTTATTGATAAAATAGCAGAACCAGCATTAGAATGAACACCCCCTCTACAAGTTAAACTGATCTTAACTTAGATGCCCTAACTGGGCCCTATTAAAGTGACCAGGTATTAAGACTGAAAGAGAAACTACTGGAAAGGTCTGCCTGTCTCACGAACCACTCTTTAAAGAGCGTGATTTCTGTTTTAAGAGCTTGGCTGCTCTATGATCATTTGAAGACAAATGTGGTCCAAATTGCATGGCATGGCATCAGTATTCCATGTAATAAGGACTCTTTGTTTACCCCCCATGATGTTTGTATGTAATCGAAAATATTTTCAGGGAACACATTAAGGGATTTAAGTCTTTCATTTTGTCTTGTCCTTCATCTACATACATTTTCAAAATAAACAAAAAACACACAAACCACAGTTCATAAGGCACAACAAATCATTATACACATACGTCTTAGCCAAAAACTTACAAAATGACCAAATGAAAAAAAAAATGCATTTGCAAACACACAGCGTATTTAATCTTAAAACTAGTTACCGTAAAATAATTTACATGAGTTATAAATCTATGCTAGACTGTATCTTTGGGGGGAGATAATACAGACCTATTGGTTTACAAGTGAGAAAAACTGGAGAGGACACTGCAGGGTGGAGGTCCTCTGAATACAGAGGGCCTATGTGACTTAGGGTTGAAGCGTTTTTTCCTTACTGTTTGTGTTAAGAGAAATGGACACCCTGCTGAAATGCAGCGTGCATTATGACGTAAGACGTTTGTGAGCTCTTGACGAGCCTGTTTTGACTAGTAAAACCCCAGCTGCCCCTTTCCCAGACAGTCCGAGTCTTTTTAAGACAGTGCAGAGTTATCTCAGAAGCCAGAGAAATCATTAAAAAGACACAAAACAACATAAAAGGAGATTACAGTGTACTGTTGTTCTTAAATAGTTGTACAAAAAGAGGCCTATGATACAGTATTACAGGTACTCGAATTCCAGTGCTTGGTGAAGGGCGAGCAGATCTGAGTGGCTCGATATTCGCCAGAATGGCATGTTGTGCTGTGGACAGAGAGAGGGTCCAGTCAAATTATGCAGAAAGACCACACCGTTCATTAGCATACTACACTGATTAAATTCCACACCTTACCATGCAGTTCTGCCAATATTTAGCAATACAGTGCAAATACTGGTGAGAATTATTCCCACAGACTGTTAGACTGTTCCTGAATGTTAAACCTTATTTATGAAGCATACTACTGTAACTAGAAAGCCAACACCCAGTTACAGACAGGAAAGACTGAGGAAAGACCACAGTGCCTTACAATCAAAATTCAATAAAGGGTTTATAAAAAGGCTTGTGAGCTATTTGGTGTTTATGTAAGAAACACTGACAAAGCATTAAATACTGACATACTGTTGATGATATTTTATGTGTGTTTGTAAGTAGAAAATAGCTTAACACCTTCCATAAACCCTTTATAGACACCAGCATTTAAACATTTCTCACGCAATTGGAAAAAATAGCATGTTATTCACAAAATGTCATATTTCATACATTTTCATACATGGACAATAAAAGCTTGAGCAAACAATGTGAAATTCTCTGGTGCTTTCTAGAACAGAGGTATTCAACCAGGATGCAATGCTGCATAGCAGGAATATCCACTAAAGTATATATGCAACCTTTACTGTTACAGGCTAAAATCTAGAAAATAAAATAAGGGGTGCACTGATGCACAAATTTAATGGTATATACAGGTGCTGGTCAACGAATTAGAATAATTTGAAATAGTGCAATCATGAAATTCTTTGAATGCATTTTTTGTGCAGAAAGCAAATCAGGTGTTCACCGCACCTGTCCTACTCGTTAGACTAATCACAGAACTCGTTACCTGTAGAAAATTTGCTCAGCTGAGCTTTCCAAAAGGCCCATTTAGGCCATTTAACTGTGACACTGTTGTTTTATTGAATTAGAATAATGGAGAAACCGTTTCATTGAATTAGAATAAATGCTCGAATTTTTGTTTTCTGTGAAGAGTGTTCACTGTGCAGTATAAAGTCAGGGTTGAGTAGAATTTCTAAGTTGTAAAATCAATCATGGGTAAGCAGCGCGACCTCTCAACCGGAATAGTGGCTCAAATTCAAGCCCTTCGCCAACAAGGCTTGACCCAAACTAAAATTGCTGAGCAGCTCGGCATCAGCCAGTCTTCCGTCTGCAAAGCTCTCAAGAAAAACTGCAGCAAGCGCACCAACTCTTCCGGCGTCCGAAAAACTTCTGCTCGCGACAACAAGCAGCTGAGAAAGATCGCAGTCAGCAACCGGTTCAAGTCCACTTCCGAGCTCACCGACTTGTGGAACAAGCAGACCGGTGCTGACGTCTCCAGATCAACCACTTACCGTCGTCTGCGCGAACTCGGCTTCAAATCTCGCGTTCCAGCAGTAAAACCGATGCTGAACAAGAAACAAATGGAGAAACGGCTGAAGTGGGCCAAAGAACACAGCAAGTGGACTGCTGAAGACTGGCAGAAAGTGGTCTTCAGTGACGAATCACGCTTCTGCATCTCCTTCGGTGACCAAGGTCCTCGTGTCTGGCGTCGTGGTGGCGAAACCTACAACCACGAGTGCGTGAAAAGATCTGTCAAGTTTCCCCAGAGCGTTATGGTCTGGGGATGCATGTCCGCTCGAGGTGTAGGGAAACTCTGCTTCCTCAAGAAGACTGTCAATGCTGCCGTATATCAAGATATTCTGGAAACGTTCCTGATTCCGACTGTTGAGGAACAGTTCGGCGAAGAAGACTTCATATTTCAACAGGATCTTGCACCGGCTCATGCGGCAAAGTCGACCAAAGATTGGTTCACTAAAAAACAGCTTGAAGTTTTGGCATGGCCGGCCAACTCGCCTGACCTCAATGTCATTGAAAACCTTTGGGCCATCGTCAAGCGGAAAATTCGCGACAGAAAGCCTACTACACTGGACCAACTGAAGCAGAACATCGCCACTGCCTGGGAAGCTGTGAGTGCGGAAACTTGCGACAAGCTGGTCAAATCGATGCCGCGGATACTTCAGGCAGTCATACAAGCCAAGGGGGCAGCCACAAAATACTGAGAAAGTGATGATTGTAATTATAATAAAAATTATTCTAATTCAATGAAACGGTTTCTCCATTATTCTAATTCAATAAAACAACAGCGTCACAGTTAAATGGCCTAAATGGGCCTTTTGGAAAGCTCAGCTGAGCAAATTTTCTACAGGTAACGAGTTCTGTGATTAGTCTAACGAGTAGGACAGGTGCGGTGAACACCTGATTTGCTTTCTGCACAAAAAATGCATTCAAAGAATTTCATGATTGCACTATTTCAAATTATTCTAATTCGTTGACCAGCACCTGTACTGTGGTTTATGCACGTTGATAAAATATACTGTATGCCACATATTATGTCTGTATCTGTCCAAACAAGTCATTTTTTTAGAAAGTATGAATGATTTTGGTTGCATAACAGAAATTGGTTTTCTTTCTTACTTTGGTGGTTCTCTTTTAAGAGTGATTTTAATGGAACAGTGGAAACCATTTCAATTTGTCCCCGGGCACCGTGGATAGGGCTGCCCACCGCACCGGGCAAGTGTGCTCACTGCCCCTAGTGTGTGTGTGTTCACTAGTGTGTATGTGGTGTTTCACTTCATGGATGGGTTAATTGCGGAGGTGGAATTTCCCCGGTTGTGGGATCAAAAAAAGTATCACTTAATTAACTTAATTTATCTCAGTATGTCTGATATAACAATCATTTTTATAGCATGAAATCAAACTGTAGTTAAAATGTAATTTTTCTGTAACGTTAAAGCTAAATATTAAAGCCTGTTTTACAGTGGAAGAGAAATGCTGCGCGTGTCAAACCTACACTGCTCTGCAACCATAGCTATTTTACACTATCCTTTGTTTTTTACATTTTTTTCATTGATAAATTATTATAACCAGCTTATATATTTACACAAATTAAATTAACTTTGTGTATACAAAATTTGAACATAGCTATTTGCTAATATCCATTTGAAATGGCTTTTGTTTGGTTGATTCCTCACCTTCTCCAAGTTTGCACTAGTGCAGTACTGCTGCTACAACTCAAAGCAGAGCTGTACACTGTTCTGAGAGTGGACATAGATTACCACTTTTAGCTTGTAAACACTAGCATATTGCACAAAGCAAGCTTATATTTTTTGCACTTCATTTGTGATGCCTGCAGCCACTGAGTAATGTAGGTGTTTTGCGAGCAGCTTGATGTACCATGGTGCAGTTACTGCATCTGGAGAAAAAACAACGGGGTGAACAGTGACAGAGATGGGCCTTTAGTTCTGTCCATAAATGTCAACGCTGGTCAAAAATCAGCTGGTCAAAAACTTCTGTGGTGATGCTAATTCATACTGGTGTCCCTATACGGTTTCTGGTAGTAGGTTAGTGCTAAGCTAATAATTAACATTGTTTTAGGCTCTTCTGCATTAATTTAGACTTTTGAAGCTTGTTAAAGATGACACATGTTTTCTTTAAAGCTTAACCAAAGAGAGAGCTAGTCTGCATCTACCTAGAAACCATAGGAGAAAAATCTCAATCTTCCAATGGGTGACTCAAGCTTTTAACACTGTTACCAAGGAAGGTGAAACTATCAAATGAAAACAAACTATAAATTACAGACATTAATTTCTTAGTTTCCAGAAATGATTAGGCATTCTCTGAAGTCCTACCAGGCCTTAAGGGTTCCCCTTTGAATATCACTATTGTGTATTGTGTCACTCCTAAAATTTAGTCTTATTATAATGTGGATATGCAGCACTTGGTTGATTATCTCTGTTTTGGAACCTCAGAAAGCTCTGGGGTGACTGCTGGGGTACAGAGATGTGAGAAAAAATGCAAAACTGGTCTCAGATAAGCAAACAAACGCACGATCATCAACCATCACCAGCATTTAAACAGAAAATAGAGAAACAACACAACTGAAGGAAATGAGCCATCAGTCAGTCTGAGCTAAAAGCCTAGTAAAAGCACTGCTAGAGCACACACAGACAGGAAGTCCATTTTGGGGAAGGGGAGGGATCACACACTGCTTCTGGGTCACCCGAGGGTCGTTACCTTGGCAGCGGCCTGCTCCTCTTCCACACCGTCCCCAATAACAACATACACTACCTTCCTGCCAAACCTTTGCATTACGCGCTCAAAGCAACTCTCTTTGCCTGCAATATAAACAGGGTTACATGTCAGATGAGGAAATTCAGAGGTCGTGTGAGGTTACCTGGCTGGCTGCGTGCTCCTCATCGCGCCCATCGCCAATCACTACATATGTAATGTTAGTGCCAAACCTGGACACTATACGCTCAAAACAGCTCTCTTTACCTGCAAAAATACGGCAGCGGCTTAAGGTCGGATGCATACATACCACTGACTAGGGATGAGACAGTATGGAATTTCCCAGTCATGATACACAATATGTCCAAAAGTATCCAGACACTACTTCTAATTATTTAATGTGGTTGCTTTAAAGTGCATCCTTTGCTGATACAGATGCACAGTTGCATAACCTCCATAGAAAAGCATCGCCAATAAAATGAGATGCATTGGAGGTCCCCATACCCAGTGACAAGTGTGAGCTAGAGTGCTGTGGAACAGTGCTCTCTGGAGTGATGGGGCTCCATCTAATACCTTTGGGATGAGTTGTAGTGATCCAGAACTGATCATCCAACATCAGGTCCTGACCTCACTAATGCTCTTGTGGCTGAATGCAAATAAATCCTCACAGCAATGTTGCAGCATCTAGTGTAAAGCCTTTACACAAGAGCAGACAGCAAAGAACATACTTTCTATTAATACTCTTGTTTTTTGGAAGAGTGGGTATCTGTAAACCTTTGGAAATATAGTGTATCAGTAATTAGTTTTTGGTATTACAGTATTGAATCTCATATTCCCTTCTAATATATATATATATATATATATATATATATATATATATATATATATATATATATATATATATATATACACACACACACACACACACACACACACACACACACACACACACACACATATATATATATATATATATATATATATATATATATATATATATATATATACATATATATATATATATATATATATATATATATATATATATATATATATATATATATATATATATATATATATATAATCTACTACTTCTGCTTCCAAAGTATGATTTAGTGTCACTATGTTATTTTAAGGGTGAATTTTTTATCAAGGGACAGATTTTTCTGCATTTCTCCATAATTAATGGTTAAGATGTAAACTAAGTAATTCAGTGTGGTGTAATATGAAATGCTCCGTTCTAGAGACACCATGTCATAATTGTTCACAGTGACGGTGATAGGAATCAGAGGTTAATGCGTCTAACAGCTACCTCACAGACAGCTCCTACATGAAATGATTATAAATATGCTGCCTGATGGCATTCTTTTACGATAGTTTTGAAATACCTAAAATATTGTTAATTCATTCATAGCAGAGAGGTACATGCATGTTACAACATGCAGTACATAACTCAGAATGATAGTAGTAGTAATAATAATATAAATAATAATAATAATAATAATAATAATAGCAATTCAGAATAGTTTAGAAATTTCTTCCAGATTTACCACTATTTTACCATCATCATTATATATAAAAACAAAAAACTCTTGCTTGCATTGCATTGTAGGCTTCATGACCTCTGGCTCCTCACTGTAAAGAAATCAAGTTTTTTTCAACATTATGAATAAATCTGTTTACATCTCACCGACTGACTTATGCAGAAATTTAGAAAAATTAGTGGAATTCTCCTTTAAAATCCACTCTGAATTTATTTTTAAAACTGTATGATTATTATTGGGTTTATATTCCAGTTTATCAAAACCTGTAAACTGTCCCATCCCTACCACTGACAGACAGTAGATTAATCCAGTGATGAGAGCAAGTGCAGGAATGAGGGAGAGAAAAAAGAGGGAGCGAATAAAAGAAAGTGCAACTAGAGGGAAGATGAGAGAGAAAAGCATATTCCATAAACACTGAAGTGATACGGATTCATACTGACACACACACTCACACTCCCAGACCTCTCTAATGCCCTGTTTTTACAGTTCCCATGACAACCTTAATGAGCATGGAGGAGTAGGTGTGTGTGAGGAACTGCACTTTGGGTCAGAGAGAGACGCAGAGAGAGAAAACAGAGATGTGATCCTGCAGATATTATTCATTTGAACATCTGTACTTTCAGTCTGTCTTGGAAAGAGCCATTTTGTAGACTCAATATACAGGTTTAAAATTCTCCAAGTCAGAAGAGGAAATCATTTTTTCAAGGGGAACTTTTTGCCCTCACTGACTGAAATTCAGGGGCATTTTATACAAAGTTGGAGGCACTTTGCAAATTGATAGTTATTTTGAGGGTGTTCAGCAAAATAATCAAAACTTATTGTTTCAAAATGCTAAATAGATATTTGTTAATAACAAAGTTATTTTGAGGGTGTTCAAAATAACATTCTTTTAGAATACTAACTAGCTGCGTGTTACATTAATAATCATTGTTTGAGGGCAGTTTTGCTATAAATTTAAAATGTCATATTATTTGCCACAACAGTAATATTTTTTGAGGGTATTTTGATAATTATTCAAAACAGCATGTTAATCAGAATACTTAATAGCAGCTTACAGTTATAATACCAGTGTTAAGTTGCTACTTTGCTCCTGGTTATCTGTGACACTGCCTGAAATAATGAATAAAAAGCATTCAGTGAAGGCCTGCAATCAAAGCGACTAGTTTCAGGGGGGCTGAAGTGGCCCAGGATTCTCTATAAGAGAGATAAAACTGAACTCTGGTGGTCTTTGTTATTTTCTTAAATGTTTAATTACTAAATATAATTATTCAAAATTTTCTGACTAAATTAATACAGTTGCATGACTGGACTGTCTACTTTTCCAAACTTTCATAATGTTCAATATAATTTCCTTGCCTTAGAAAAGCTGTAAAAAGCCCACATGCATAAGAATGATTATTCAATTCATTCAGTTCAGCCTACTAAGGTCAAACAAATTTCTCATTTTATTTAGGATAAAGCTCAATTTTTAAAATCTATTACACCTTTTGCTTGAAATCCTGAACAGCCACAAAAATAAGTATCTTAGCTACCTTGCTAGAATCGAAGTTAACAGGCTGCCTAGCTGGCCCATTGGCTGGCCACAATAAGATATCTACTGTACAAAATACAAATATACTATATTTACAGAACAGTTTATTAGATAACTTGTTTGTTATCCTGCCCTGTGATGGACAGGCGACCTGTCCAGGGTGTTTCCTGCCTTCCACCCAATGACCGCTGAGATAGACTCCAGCACCCACGAGCCAGTTATCTAAGTTATTTTGATAATGTCTGTGTGTTTGCTATGCTTGTTGTATTGTGGAAAAATACTACATTTCTGCGAGAATTTGTTTCATACATTTACGTTATAGGTCACCTCATGCTCCACTAGGGGACCCCCTAATATTACGAACCCTACTTAGGCCTGAATTGATAGCAAGTCCATGCTTCTTAACAGCCCTGTTCAGCATGAGAAGGGCTCATGTTTTCCCTTTTAGTTACACAGCTGATTGATGGGCTGTGCATGGCTGCAATGCTGTCCACAAGCTGACCTCTAGAGGAGAGAAGAAGCTGTCATGGTGAAGAGTTAGGGTATGAAACGCCGCTTCCGAGAGAGCAACGGCCAAGCAGCTGCTTATGAAAGAGCTAAGTGAAAGAACCAGTCGCTCGGGGCATGCTGGGAAAATGGCACATGGCTTTGATCAACCAATCAGAATTAAGTCCACATGGCCGCAAAGAGAGAGTGAGTCATGGCGAGGTCACCCTGATCTGTTTTGATTTATGATTTGATGCTAGAGCGCGATCCAAAGCCTGTTCCCCACACACACACACACACACACACACTCACACACACACACGCACGCACGCACGCACACACGCACACAAACACACACACACACTCACTCCCCCACAAACGCCCTCACATTGAACTTAATATTAACATTCAGCAGTGGTTCAAAAGCAGTGAGCAAGCCTGAGAGGTACAACATGAAAGAAAAGGCAATACTTCACTGACAATTTGTGAGTACATTTGTGCAGTGTGTTTGTGTGTGTCTGTGTGTGTCTGTGTGTGTCTGTGTGTGCTACATAATTGAATGGGGCATGGAAAATTGAATATTTGTGGATGTTATCCTCAAATTTGATGTTTGATGTTATGTAACCACTGTTATAGGCCTTATATGGAAACTAAGCTGTAACAGCAGCCTATTTTGTATTCATTGTGACTGTGATATCAGAACCACAACCTCATTTACATTTGATCCTACACCAGTTTAGCTTTCAATTAACATTAAAGTGGCCTTTACTGCAGACAGACATTCACTTGTCAGTATCTGCCACTGATTAATGGACACTGCTGATGGAAAAATTTTTTGCAATGTGTCAATTATTCGCTTGAATTTATTTTGATGGAAACCTGGCTAATAACAGCCAGTTTAATTGGTAATGAGAAGTTGGTAGTGGTCATGTGAAAATACATTCCTGTTTTTTATACATTAAGGCTGAATTTCACCCCTTGCTTCTACGGCCTTACGCCACAGTTTTGTGCGTTCATGCATAGTAGTAGGGTGTCCTGATTGTTGCTGACATGGTGGGCTAGGGCTAATTGTTAGGGCTACATGGCCCTCCAAAGTGAGTTTTTTAGAGGCACATTGCAAACAGAATGATATGAAAAAAAAAAGCAAGATGGCTGTGCAAGTGAGCGAAGAAACCCACAAAACTCTGTTAAAAATTACAATAAACATTGTACTGTCTTAGTTTAATGATGTTTCAATATTCAAATGATGTTTATTCTTTATAACAAGAATAAATATTTAAAAATAATTGCTAGTGGTATGCTAATGTCTCAGAAATTTCCTGTTTCACCTTAAATGGTGCTGCAGTTACATTCTGGTGCCTCATGCATCAGAAATCATTTAAGGTAGAATGGGAAAAATTAAACAAGAAACTGGTAAATCGCTGACTTCAGCCTAATATCACTGAAGACTTAGTGGTGGGTGATAATAAATACATGTCATGTTCCTTTCTTTGAAAGCATATGATGCCCCAAAAGTATCTTAAGTCCAGCAGTGAGGTTGCTGAACTTTACCCTCCTCCGCTATCACTGAAGATGGGCAGGGTCGCCTACAGATCACCGCTAGTAGCTTGTTAATGAAGTAATGTTGTTTTTATTTAAGGGTTGTCCCACTTCGTAGGGGAAGATTTCAGCCACTACCCACTGTAACTCAGTTCCAAGGGGCAAGATTACACTAAAAAACAAGTGGTTGGGGTGAAAATAAGAAATGGGATTGGACCTAAATCACACAAATGTTAGTGCTACATGAAAGCTGCTGTATGAAATTATGTTTCTGACTTGCTTCTTAATGACTCACCAATTTTGGTTGCACTGTAGATGTTCTCAATAGGAAAGGCAGAGCCCAGACTGTACAACAGCACTTTAGCAAGAGCTGGTATTAACTGCGTCGTAGTCACCAAGACATTAACGCAGTTACTCCTAGCAGAAGACAGAAAACCAAAATCTTTACAGAGTGTCATTCTGTGAGTAAACATGCAGTGAGAGATGGACGACGTATTAGAGGGCACACCTGGAGCTGATGATTGACAGAGACTTGAGTGCAGTAGTGAGCCATGAGTCTGTGAGAGCCTCAACCTCCGCCCTGAGCTGAAGCCATGCCTCTCTCTTAGCTGGCCCCAGCAGCCCTGTGACACAGGCCAAAGAGAGGGACACATGGCATCATGGTCATCAAGAAGTCTTTAACAAAAACAAATGCACTCCGGCTTTAAAGCCTCTAAGCATTTGCACTGTCTGAAAATACGAGGCTACTAAGCTAACAAATAATGGAAGCTGTGGCCATCAAATTAGCACCACTGGTGGTGTAAAGTAACAACTTACATTTACTTTAGTTGCAGTACTTGAGCATATTTTGCCCTGTAATTGTAGTTTTTTGAGTAGAATTAAATCACAGAACTTTTAACTTTACTTGAGTTCATTATCCATTTGAATCCAATTAAAAGAAAACTCGGTTAAGTTTAACAGATTCAGTTCTGAAAGCTAATTAAAGCAAAGCGGCATCTAGCTAAAAACGCTACAGTTTAGCTCTGGCATTTTCAGAGAGCATATATATATATATATATATATATAAATATATATATATATATATATATATATATATATATATATATATAAATATATATATATATATATATATATATATATATATATATATATATATATATATATAATTATTAGATGTAAAACTGTAGCATATTATTTAAATGTAAAGCATTTTTGTCTGTTTCATTGTGCACCTGTTAGCTAACTAACGTAGCTAAAGGGCTATAAGGCTGTCACCAAAAAAATCTATTATTAAGTAAATAATCTACTTGTTATCATTTAATCTGGTTAGTGTGAAGAGCAAACTAAAAATACAGACTGAATTATACCATAAACTATACATAGGCTTTCAGGGATTCCAGATTGTTTTGTTGGATACACTATGAAGTCTTATCATCAGCTAATCGTGACATGCATGTAGTTTAGTGAACCTTGTGCTTTACACAGTTCACAAAGAGATAAATAATGATAAATAATGTACACTCGCAGAACATACTGTGATCAGTCACAGGCATCAAAACGGTCATTTCAAGTGATAACTGCTAACTGCAACTGTTATTTTGGATACACAAAACGTAACTCATATATTCAAGTAGTTATTTATTCAACCACGTCGTTATTTACTCAACCATGAATAAGATCTTTTTTATAAATACTTACATTTGTACTGAAGTAAATGATCACCACTGTAACAGCACTTGTATTTAAGTAGGATTTTTTTAGTTGTCTTTCCACCCTTGCTAATCAGTGAGTTATAAACTTATTTGATAGCCATATAAGACTCGTAGCTCTAATTCAAAACTAAAGAAGCAAGCACTACATGTCTTGGCTGAGCGATCACATTTGGCGCAACTGAACAATTGTTTTTAAGAAACGTTTGGCTGAAAATCATGTTCAACAGAAAAACCAGAGCACCACAACATTCTGGGTAGCCTACATAAACAACACAGATCAGCTTCCTCAAGTTCCAGTTTTAGAGCACCACAGGTAGCTTTCTGGAATCAGCTTTGTTAGAGCTGAAAAACTCCAGGAATGGGGGTTGATTCCCCCAACACAGTCCAAGCTCTCTTCAGCTCAACTGCTGTTTGACCTAGTTTTTCATTTGTAAATGAGGTGTCTTTCCCAGCAGCAGCTCATGGAGGAAGTTCAGCAATAGAAGCTTACCCCCCACATTGTTTTTATACGTGCAATACAACTCCTTCACTCTTCTGTAGCGGAAGGCCAGCTTCCTCATCCAGTCCACTCCACCCCTGACACCCGTTGCTAGGCAGAGGCTGGCACTAGTTGCAGCTGCATGGAAGCCATCAGTGGCAAAACTGTAAGTACTGTTGATAATAACAATAACAATCATGTTTTAAGCATTCGCAGTCATGAGAGAGTGAGCAATCACAATCTGAAACTCTGCATTGTGAAGGATCAGTGGTAGAATCTGCAGCAAAAACAGCATTGAATAGCATTGAAAATACAAGTTAAAGGGGATTTATAACTGATTTTTAAAATTCTTCATACTTTGCTGAACTATTCCTTTAAAGGGGAATTGCACAGATTAATAATGTATAATTAAATACTTAAGTTGTAAACAAAGTAATTTGGAGTCATTTTCTTTACAATGGTAGTGATAGGAACCAGGGGTCATGATGACTACAGCACAACTGTAGTGTAGTAATTTTATTTCCTGCCCAAAAGTACCATCAGTACTTCTTCTATTGCTCTTAAGTTTTTTTTATCTGGCTGTAAAGCACTTTGAGTTGCTACCAGTATGAAAGATACTCTATAAATAAAGATTATTATTATTATCATTATTATTTTTGGATGTACCTCACTGTCAACTGCCAAAAACTTCTCAAAACTATTGTAAAACAATATTTCAGACATGGGGCAGCATATTTACCATGTCATGCAATAACTTTTTTGAGGGAACCTTTAGAGGAATTAAACATTTTGGACGTCTGGTTCCTATCACCCCCACTGTGGACAATTCTGATTCAGTCAAGTTTTTCTAGAACGGAGCAATTCACATCAAACCACTCAGATAGGCATTGTTTACCAGTTACCAACCTAATTATGCAGAAATAAAATAAACATTTTTCCCCCTTACACCAAGCAGTCTATTAAACAAGACATGTTTGGTGCCTTTATTTTTACATTAGAGCTACAAGGCTAATGTAATGGAATAATTATATCAGCCCTGCAAAAAGTAAAGAGGTCAAATTCAGATGTCTTAGCTGATCAACAATTTTGGGAAAGTGGAAAAGAGTATCATATTTCTGTGAAAATATTTCTTTACAGCAGATGGCAACAAATGAAAAAGACTACAGTGAAGAAATGCATGCTGCAGTCTATCACTGCCCGGATTTTGGTGTAGGCTGTGTGCGCCTGTGCCAAGGCTCACCTAAGGTCCTGTCCATTATCGTCTGATGACACATCATCAATGTGTACTTGATCACACTCCTGTAAGGAACACACACACACACAAACACACACACTTACGTTACCAGGGGTTGAAATTTAGTTTTCCATCTATTTCCACCAGGGGGCAATGAAACCTAAAAAACGCACACTTATGTTTATATACATGTTTTTCAGTCTCAGTACTTCAGAGCTCACATGAACGCTCATTCAAATTATGGAATCTGTGGTCCAAAACAGATAACACAAACACTGACAGTGATGTCATGATTTAGGGAGAGTAAAGAGGAGATGGGAAGGAGAGAGAGAGAGAGAGAGACAGAGAGAGAGAGAGAGGTTACCTCTAAGTCATTAAAGAAGAGATGTGTGTCTGCGAGATTAAAGATCATCTCCTCCATTCTCAAACCCAGTGTAACAGCCATTGGAGCATCCTAAAGAGACATCATCAACATCATCCTCATCACCATCATCTTCATCATTAGGCTGTGAATAATGTAGTGTTGTTCAGAAAAAACAGCAGTGACTTTAGCACACAAAAGAGAAAGAAAAAAAGGTATGGAACCTAGAGAGCCATAACTGCTATGCTAACTTGCTAAATACTGATCTGTTTCTGTTGTTTAAATAATCTGTTTTCTGATGATGTGAAGACAGTCATAAGGATTCAATAAGATATTACGCTAGTTATCTGATTTCCTTCTGCGTTTGGCAGCTAGTGAAAAACAATCTAAACGACCTGACCCAAAACTCCACCGCAAAGCAGTCGTAGTTTTTCGAAAGTTCCTCGAACCTTCCAGATACATCAGGAGAAGGGGGTTTTGTTTCTCTCTAGAAACTACTGCATCACCACTATAGGATGTGAGCAAGCATGTTTACATGTGATGTGATGGTGACATTTTTCATTGTGGCTGGAAGTCTCTTTAAAAAAAATGTGTGAAGAATTAAGAGTGTCATGTTTTCTTCAATGTTTCCCTTCTTTGCTCTACCACTTTCACATTTCCAGATAATAGTAATTTTTTTTAGACAATTGTGCTAAAGTCTCTTCTAAACCTCTTTTCAAAGTTGAAAGTCCAGCAATTAAAAACACACTTTGTTTGGCCTGACATCTCTAATTAGCTCGGCAGTAGATGTGACCAGGCATATATCGCTGTTGTCAGAACAAAACCTTTTTGATGAACATTTTTGATGTTTTTCAGTTTTTGATATTATTCAAAAATAGCTTGTTGTCCTTTATATTTTATGTACATTTCATGGTGAATAAACCCAAAGAAACAGCCCATAATTACTTGGGGGGGGGGTGGGTTGGGGTCTGGTTCCACTGACTTACATTAAGAGTCATTTTTTCCTTCTCCTGTAAAGTTACAATTATGACTGAGGAAATATAAGGTTTTGCTACGACAGCAGTGATTTTATATATATATGTGTGTGTTTGTGGGTGTATATATATATATATTTTTATGGTAACCATATATACACCATACTATATATTTACTTTCTCAGTAGCTAGGATGATGAGAAACAACTTAAAAGTCCTAGAAGTGTTTATACTTCATAATCCTCATCTCAAACAGGTCTGTCCTTTTTAAACACATATACACACAGACATAGAGAGACACACACAGACTTTTTTGTGTGTACAGCTTCCAGGTTCTTCCCCGTCCCTAGACTGCTATGTCTGCCAGTTTAAGCAGATGATGACAGACGTCCAGCACTTGTTTCAGCCCATCAGCCGACTCATGCACACATATAGTACTGTGTAAAAGTCATAGACAACCCTTCATTTATTCAATTTCCATTCCAAAGGTCCATTATGTACAAGTTATTCATTTTCAGCTAACTTTTATGAGGAGACTACATGTATTCAAGAAGAAAGGTAAAAGAAACATTTTTAAAAAGTTAAAAAAATTATTAAAAGACATAAAGAAAATGGGATGGTCATACAAGACCTGGTAGATCACCAAACCTGTCCCTATCAGATAACCTGCACATAAAGCTTTCATATTTGAGAGAGAGGAGAAAATCGAGCTGCTTCAGATCTAAAAACATCCACAAAAGATTCTGTCCATCCTTCCACTGTGAGATGACAACTAAGTTCTATTAGTCTGAAAGGATGTGTGTCAAAGTGATGTGAAGCTCTTGCTTTGCTGAAAGACAAAAAAGAAATTGAAAATCAAGGAAAGAAGCTGCTGGTGTTTTCAAAACAATGGACTAACCACCCAATGGTCTAGACCTCAACATCACTGAATGTGTTTGGACTGTGAGAAACAGAAAGTGCAATCAGCTTCTCAGACTGAGCTTTGGAGGTGTGAACAAGTATTGCTGCCTATTTCTTTGAAAAACTGAAAGCAAGACTTCCGAAAAGGTTGATATTACGTCTAATTTTCTGTTAAATGTTTTGCTTTTTTACAGATGCTGAAAAATGAATAACTTGTACTTAATGGCCATTTTGACTGGAAATTAAATTAATAAGAGTCTCTGACTTTTGCACATTACTGTCCATTTTAAAAAGTAGATCAACAAAGTACAGAGGGTGGGGAAAGGAGCAGAGGGGGGAGAAAGTGAGAAAAGCAAGGAGGGGGGCAGGAGAGAGAAAGATTCTCAGCTGTAAAAATCATCACATGTGAGTTGGCTGACTGCACACTGATTGGCCGAAGTGGGGAGCCAGAATAGAAAATACTGTGTGTATGTTCACACACATGGCCTTTCTATCACATACGCATATACACACAGACTCTAATGCCTACTAATGTTTAAAGGCTGGACTGATGAATTCACATTACAGTGAAAATAGTTTCAAAAAGTTCATATTTTACCTGAAATACTCATCTTAAACAGCTGCAAAATAAAGTTAAATAAGTGTATAACCTTATTATATTCTATGTGAATGCATGAGTGTTGATGTGTCCAAACATGCCTATATGTGTTCATGCATGTGTGCGTGAGCGAAATTGGTTTGGCTCTGCCTCTGATGGAGTGCCTAAGATCGGGGGGTCTTGCTCGTCACAGTGCTGTCAGAAATAGCCCGTCAGCTGGGAATAGATGCAGCTGTCTCCATATCTCTCGCAGAACCAACGACAAGAAACAGGCGAAGGTGTGAAAAAAGGCCTGACACTTCGCACATCTACTGAGGCTGGCCGTCAAAGAACTAAGTCTAATCACGACCTGCTGCTCCACTAACGTTATGCATGCAGAGAGAGCCAGGGGCTCATACAGACACCTCTGAGAACCGGAATGAAAGCATATATTCGGAAAAAGACAATCAAAACACTTGCAAAGGGTAAAATGTAACTTGTTCAAGCCAACTTCAAAAAAACTGTAGGCTCTGTGTACAGCACCATTCCAAAGTCGGTTTTCAGTAATAAAAACCAATTTGGCTGCAGATACATGTATATGATGACTCTCTGATGACGTTGCTACTCTTTTCAGTGATTTTTTTCTTATAGCTGTAGAAAATGTGTACAGAATGATGAACACAGCTATAAATAATTCTATAATAACTGAAAATGCTGTAAAACATTGAAAAAGAACTGAAAATTTAGTGAAAACGTAGTGATCAAATCTCGAGGCAGATAACTTTTTAATGAAGATAACTAACTTACTTTATACACAGTATCATTTCAATTCTAAGGCATAAAGAAAGGTTTTCTATTTTTCTATTTTAGTTTTCTATATTTCTTTCCTGTTTTAATAGTCTTCATCCACATCAAAAAATGTATCTAAAAAAAAAAAGAAAAAAATAAAAACAAAGAATAGTACAGAGAGATACACATAGAGGGAGAAAAAGAGAAAGAGACAGAAAGAGAGAGAGAGAGAGAGAGATAGATAATACCTTGCCATATTTCTGTGCGTAAGACCCTGTCAGAAGTGAGTGGAACACAATGATGGTCTCATCCAGATCCCACACAAAGACTCTCTGTAAGAGCAACACACACACTTATAAGGTTGACCTACAGGAGCCATACAGACAGATCACAACATCATCCAAAGGACTATTTAACATGAATGTGGGTGCATGGGTATGTGTGTGTGTGTGTGTGTGTGTGTGTGTGTGTGTGTGTGTGTGTATATATATATATATATATATATATTATATATATATATATATATACACACACACACATACACACCCACACACCCACACACATACACATAAATATATTTTTATGACCCGTATATTCAATATAGTGTAGAGAGAGGGCTTCATACATCTATTAAATTTCAGTGTTAATTTATGAGTAAAACCAACTTTATTAAAGAAATGAAAATGTTTTAAAACCATTATTAACATCACCCATTAATATCAATTGCTTTTCTTTTCAAAGACGAGCTATATACTGTTACAAACAGATATACAGCATTTTATACATACATCTACTCATGCTTATATTTAATTGTAACTATATATGTACACATTTATGTTTGTGTGAATATGTGTATACCTCCAGGTCACTGTCAGGAGGCGGTGAGGGGTTGTTCTTTCTCCCTCGCCCCCTGGTTTTAGCCCCACCCCCTCGGCACGTCCTGTCTTCCAGTTCTTTGATGGGCGTGGAAGGACTCTGCCCTGCCTCAAACTCACCTAAACACAGGTGAACACACAACTTTAAATGACTGGACTAAAGCTAAAACCTAGACGTGTAATGTTTCACAAAATTTATTTTATGAATTTGGTGGTATCTCGAATCAATACATATTTTTGGCACAGTGAAAATAATGAGTGGTTAAAAAGGTGTCTTATGTCAATATGTTAATGTTTCAAAGCTTACTATGTTAATGTTACCAAGTTTCCAATGTTAATGTTTCCAAGTTTACTATGTGAATGTTTCCAAGTTTCCAAGTTTACTATGTTAATGTTTCCAAGTTTACTATGTGAATGTTTCCAAGTTTACTATGTTAATGTTTCCAAGTTTCAGTATTTTAATTTTAGCTGTGTTCTACAGTATCCTGATCTAACGCTCTATGTCTTAATTGGAAACCATGTGTGGTTCTGAAGTAGGAATTTGTGCAGGGAGCAGCACAAAGAAGAATGTTTTTTATATGCAGATGCTCTACTGCAGTTTTAAGTTCTTAAGTAGTTTTTTTTTACCTGATACTTCAGTACTTTTACTTAAGTTGCCCCTTGCAAAGTCATTAACAATACATGCATATGGGTTTAGGCTACTTTAACCACCTTGGACAGTTCATATGACAGCCTTACTAGTTACTTATGACCACCCAGAATCAAACCAAAGGGTAGTTACAATGTTCTGGTGGGCCACTTTTACCAGTGACTGGATGAAGACCATCCAAACTCACCACAGCACAACCATCACAGGGGACTCCCTCCCATTTATTTGGAGCTTCTCTAATGGCCAGCACTCACCTGGGTGCAGCTCAGGAGCTTGTCCTGTTATGACAGGGGCCGGGTCTTGCAGTTGATAGCTGGAGGTGGAGCCTGTGCTGTCCAATGTGCTATTGGATGTCATATAGGAGCCATAGGAGGAAGCGGAGTAATATTGAGCATACTGATTCTGCCCAAACGCTGTGTATGTGGGATATTCCTGTGATTCAAGAAGAACACAAAAAATACAGTCAGCACCCAATAAGTCAGCACTCAATATTATACATAATTTTATAATAGGGGTTCGTTAAAAGCTGCGGTGTAAAATGCTTAATAATACTTAAAGGGCAATCAAATGTTTTTCACAAGGCAACAGTTAAGATGTAAACAAAGTAATTCAGAGCAGTTTGGTGTGAAATTTACAGAGTCAGAATTTTTCACTGGTGGTGGTCAATGGTACCCATCATCTGAAGTATTTAAAGCTCCTAACATTGTTGAAACATTGTTCTGTGATACACTCTTAACAAAGGGTTTTGTAGTAAAGAAATACACTATATTTCTAAATCTATTCTAAATCTATTCTAAATCTATCTATTCTTAATCTATAGAGTTTAATGTGTCAACCCACCCTTTGCAGCTATAACAGCTTCAACTCTTCTGGGAAGGCTTTCCACAAAGTTTAGGAGTGTGTTTATAGGAATTTTGACCATTCTTCTAGAAGCGCATTTATGACGTCAGACACTGATTTTGGACAAGAAGACCTGGCTCGCAGTTTCTGCTTTAATTCATCCCAAAGGTGTTCTATTGGGTTGAGGTCATTTTGCACTAGTTTGTGCACTGGACCGCAGTCATGTTGGAACAGGAAGGGGCCATCCCCAAACTGTTTCAACAAAGTTGGTGACTGCTGTGCCCTATCCACCTCAGCATCTGCTGACCCTGCTCTGTCATTTTACGTGGCCTACCCCTTTGTGGCTGAGTTACTGTCATTCCTAATTGCTAATTTCACAACTGGACTTGTTGCACATGTAGCATCCTATCATGGTACAATTCACTGAGCTCCTGACAGCGATCCATTCTTTCAAAAATGTTTGTAGAAGATGTCTCCATGTCTAGGTGCTTGGTTTTATACTGATATTGATTGGAACACCTGAATTCATTCAGTGATTTGGATGGGTGAGTGAATACTTTGGGCAATATAGTGTAGTTCTACATAGAACCATGAACATCCAAAGAACCCTTTGCATGATTAAACGGTTCTTTGTGTTGTGAAAACGTTCTTCAGATTGACGAATAATGTGCTGTAAATGGTTCTATGTGGAACCTTTTGAAAAGGATTCTATACTGCATTAAAAATGGTTGTTACAAGCCAAAGAACCCTTTTTTGATGCTACATAGATGCTACATACATTTTGCTAAGAGTGTCACAAAATTGTTTCCAAAAAACTTGTTTTTTCAGATTTACTACTATTTTACTGCCATAATCATACATACAAAAACTCAGAAGACAAGTTTAGGTTTACTGGTGGATTTGAATAGTAAGTAAAATAGCTATATTTGTTTTGTAGACACTGTGACCCCTGGTTCCTATGACCACCACTGTAAAGGAATCTGGGTCAAAGTTTTAATGACTTTACATCTCAGTGATTAAATCGAATATACACAAACAAATGGTGCTAATCTGTTTAAGTGTTAATTTGGAAAATTTGCACATTATTTGAGTCTTATTATATGTATGTATGTATATGTATTACGTTCACTTTTTGCATATTGTCACTATCCAGAGAAAAACAAGTATCTCCAAAATAACTTTACAGGAGAAGGCAAAAAACTCTTTCCTTTCTATGCAAGTGAATGTAAAGAGATTTTATTGCAAGTGATTTTAGAGCATTTCTATTGGTCCATCCATCATGAAATTTTTACACAACATAAAGGACACTGGTGTGTGGAAATGACATAGAAAATTAACAATCAAAAAATGGAGATAGATGGTTTTCTTTGAACAGTGATGATATATATGCTTCAGTATGTTCAAACATTTAATGCCTTGTAAAAGAAAAGTGTCACCAAAAATACAACAAAAGTTTATTTCTGGTCAAACTGTTTTTGCAACATTTCAGATAGTGAGCAGAAGGTAGATAACTTTTCCCAGAGAGAGAAGCAGTACAAAAGAGAGAGAGATGAAAAGTAGATAAACGAACTAAGAGCTTGGTTGGATCCTTGGCTGGAACACAGAGAGTGCTTGATGGGAGGATTTTATGAATCCCTCGGTTCTTCTCTATCTGTGAGTGTTCTTTAACCCCCCCCCAACACATATACAGATGGGTTTTTTTCAGAGGAGATGCCTCTAAAACTGTCACTAACTCAGCCTCTGAGCACATGAACGGTGCAGTAAAAAAGCTCTCAGGAAACTGCTCTCGTTTTTTTCAGTTTCATTTTTCCCCCGTCCATCTATTCATCCATCCGTAGGACACTTACTTCTTCAGTTCAGCCACAGTCATAACTCCCTGTTGTTTATACAGGCAGATTCATCAG
Organism: Pygocentrus nattereri; assembly: GCF_015220715.1. Classification (NCBI taxonomy): domain Eukaryota; kingdom Metazoa; phylum Chordata; class Actinopteri; order Characiformes; family Serrasalmidae; genus Pygocentrus; species Pygocentrus nattereri. The sequence continues at coordinate 30,704,982 of NC_051219.1, read as the reverse complement.
GGTAGGATGAATCCAGTTTGGCCTTTTCTCTGGTTACATGTCTAATGATTAATATTTAAGAGAGATAAGTGTATTTATTAGATGATACTGATGTGCAGCCTATTTTAATGAGTTTGATGCACCTCGGCTTGATTTTGAGATCATCACTCTGTAAGTCTTTGCTTTCAGATCAAAACCACGTATTTATATTTTTGTTTTTTTTTTTATTTGAAAGCATCAGCTGCATTTGACATTGCATGTACATTTGATGATGAACGGGCCAACAGAAATGATCCAAAATGAATCTTGTTACTTCAACATCCATTTAAATGGTCCATATCAGGGAAAACCAAATTTGAGTTGCAAAACTTATACAGGCCTTACAGACCATATATGAAACTGAGCTGCGAAAACAGCCTGTTTTGAATTCACTGATTTTATGATGTCATAAAAACCAACACATTTGCATTTATCCACCTCTTCAGCCTATAGCCATTTAACCCTGCTCACCTACACTTAAATTATAAGGAGTATTTCAGTCTGGACTGCTTTCTGAACAAGGCATAACAAAGGGCAATTCAAACCAATCAAAACAGAGATCATTTACATAAAACAGCCTTAAAAGCACTGTAAGACAGCCTGCTTAATTCTAAGGGTAAGGAGAGTTTGGGAAATGGCCATGTAAAAATTAACTTTTGGTACATAATCATCTTAAGTAAAATGTAGAATGTGTTATTTTAAGTTTCAAATTTGTTTAATTTCTACTGAAAAGTTACCATTCTGGAGACAGAAGGTTTTACTCCACCAGTGTTGAGATGTTTGCATGTCTGTGTGTGTAGCCATACCTGCTGTGTACTGAAGTTGGCTGGATTGGAGACAGAGTTGTTGGAGGTGTAGAGGCCAGGAGAGGTTGTAAACCCTGATGCTGGTGAGAGAAATAAAGCAGACTGTAATATAGCTGTTCTCAGAGAGAAGAAAAAAAACATTTGAAAAAAAAAGGCTGGAGCAGTCTGATCAGACTGGTCAATCCTCTCACATATAACTGCATGTAAAGTGGTAAGATTTAGCCTGTAATTACCTACAGGGCCAAATTAAGACCCTGTGGTGCCCCTTGGCATAAACATTTTCAACTACAGGCTGATTTATACTCCTGCAAAGAAGTATACACTCCAATGCAAAAGTTCAGGCCCCCCCAGTCAAATTTTTGCTCAAAGTTTTGTTGAGATTCTGAAACATGTCCTCTACAGAGAACACACTTCTGCACATTTTAATGCACAGTTACTGTTTATTTGCTGAATTAAATCTTGTGCAAAAATTATAGCACATTTTATAGTTTATACATTTTATTGTTTTAAATGTTAAACCAAGCTGATAAATATAAACTGTGCACTAAAATTTGTAAAAAAAAAATGTCATGTCAAAGTTAACTCCCTGTAGAGCCAGCGTAGAGCTAGCAAAACTAGTGCAAATCCAAATATAGCAGTTTGAGGATTGCTTGGTGTACTGCTATAAACATTTAAACAGACTGCCTTTAAAATATTAAAAAAACATTTTTTGTTTTCCTTTCCACAACACGTGCAAGGACATTGACAGACACCCATGTGACATCTATGCATGATGCCTACATATGTTCACACACTCAGAATTATATTCTGGCCTTGTGTGCAGTGTGTAAGATTTGATGGCATCTAGAGGTGAGGTTACAGATTTCAACCAAATGAATTACCCTCCCTCATCCCTCCTTTTCCAAGCATGTAGTAGAACCTACGGTGACCATCAGGATTTCTCTTGTCATGTGTCCCAATTAAGTTTTTCTTCTTCAATCACCCTCCCTAGTTTTCACTTGTGCTAAATAATAATTATGATCCTCCATTTGTCGAAAATTGCGTTCTCAAACGTCTTACAATACAAAATGGTTAGACAGCACCACGAGCAACCACTGACTCTCCCTCTTTCTACAGCTTCCAACCGGTGCTATAGTCCCATCAAATTCAAGATGCTGCTTCAATGTAAAAATGCAAAAGGTGTAGTTTTTGACAAAAATGTATAAAATCACCTCTAACTTCAGATATAGATGGTTATCCAAGACATTCTCTGTGTGAAGTTAGCTTTTTTAGTTTTGTACTGGAGAGGAGACTACTGTACCTAACAAGTAAGGGACATTAAAGTGACAGAGACTTCTTGTATGACTTGTACTACTTCTGTTACTAAAGAATTAAATTTTCAATGGCAAACATGGTTTGGCTGGTTGACTATATTTAGGGGATGTGAAAACTGTGATGTTTTGTCAAACCCTTGCTTTAACCAGTCTGCATGGCAAATATGCAGCCTTTTCAGGTTAATACACTTTATTTGAAACGTGTGCATGTTTTTGGTTCTTGGCCAGGAAGTGCCCATAGATTCCGGCCATGAATACCTGGCATCTGATAGGGCGAGTAGGCTGTCTGTCCAGGCTGAGGGGTGGTGAAACCAGGACTGTAGCTGAGCCCTGACTGGAGGGTGGACTGTGTCTGGGACAGACCCCCTTCTGTCTTTATCCCTGGTAGCATCACCCCCAGATCTGCTGAAAATATACATCAGAGGAAGACAGTTCAACATTCTGTAACATAATGACACATAATGACACATTCACTACGGCAGGAAAAGATTTTTCCCAAAGGAACCATAAGTTAAAGCTATGCTCACATTATAAGATTAACAGCCAAAGATCTGATTTTTGTCTGAATATGGCACAGATCTATTTTCTTTTAGATCTTTAAATCTGAGTGAAATATCTATGGTCCTAAATTAGATACACATCTGATACGTGGCCGTTCGACCATAAGGAGAATGATCAGAGAATGGAATTCAGTCTGTAGGGATATATCACAGTTGTCATCATCCAGTGCCGGCAGTATCATTGATATCTCACTAATGACAGATATACAAACACAAATGAAAACAGTCCATGCAGAAATATTGGTTTTGAGTGAAAAATCTGAATAGATCAGTAAGGCTTATAATTAGGGATGATGCCAGCTATTGATATCAGCAGAAAGTGCTGGTCCATATATTGGAGGGGAAAAAAGTATAAATATACTGATCTTATCCTGTAACATATAAGTAAAGAAGCAGTTTATGCACATATTAAACTCAGATACCCAGTGAGTGCTACGCTATATTAAAGGAAATGAGATGGTACCATAAGTGGAGAGACCATAGGGTTGCGTGGTTTGAGAGTAGGGTGTATACACCGTGGACTGCTGCATGCTGTTGAACTGGGATTGGCCATTGTACGGAGACATGGGCGGAGCCACAGGTGTGGACAAGATGTGCGGGTAAGGCCTGTCAATCAAACAGATAAGACATTCATTAACATTATTTTTGAATGGACAGATTGGTGAGGAAATATTTTGCTAGTGCAGAGAGGACATATGTGAGGATGAGAATAGGTCAGGGGCATGAGAGTGGTGGAGCATATGTGTGTCATGCAAATTACAGTCGTTTGCAAAAGTCTGGATACCCCAAGGCAAACTACGTGTTTCTATGATAAAATTTCTATGAGAAAATAAGTTAATGCTCTACAGTAAGCAAGTTTAATAAGGCATTTTTCTGGAAATTTGTAGAGCACAATTTATCTTTATTTGCTGAGTTTATATTGGAATATAAAATAGAATATAACATATTAATGTGGCATATCTTTTGCATAAGCCAATTCTTATGTTTTATATTCATATTTTTTCAGTGTGTTAAATGCAGAAAATAAACAAAAATTGGGAATTAAAATGTACAGAAGTGCTTTCTCAGTAGAGGAGTTGTTATTTTCACTTAAATCAACAAAAACATAATTTGACCAGAGGAGCTCAAAGGCTGCTGATGCTCACCCTGTTCTCTCATTGTTAACAAATATTATGTAAATGAGTTGATTGCAATACTTGAATGCACATCAAGTGGGAGAGATGTAATGACAGATGTAAAAAACAACTAATGTATTCAAAATGTGGAACAGTATTATATTTGTTGAATTTTTTCATTAAACAACAAAATTAGGCCACTTCTGGGCTTAGAACTAGCCTACAACTCTGCTTACATGTTTACTCTGGACACCTAATGTGACTTGTGCTTTAGTGACACATCCAAAAAGCAGGCAACATTTGGAAATGTAAGCAATACAGTGTGCACTAATGACAATGCAGTAATGCCATTAACAGTGAATAGCCAATTATATAGAAAAGAAATATAATTAAATAAATAAATAAATAAATAAATACAAGAAAAAAATTAATTCTGTTTCATTCCAAAATGCTGTCTATCTGTTCATAAAGTATAACAGCTGATGTGTAACTTTTCTGATAAAGGCTTTTACAAGAGGTATTAATCATAATAGTGTTAAGTTTTTCTTTTGTGTGTAAAACCTGCTGCCAACAAAATACACATAATTCACAAGTACTGTTTATTTTCTGAATTAAACCTATTTGGAAAAATATAACCTAAAACGTAGCTTTTGCAAAAGTTTTGTATTTTATATTTTATATTTTTTCTGCAACTAAAATGAGTAAAATTAGTAAAATAAGTAGACATTTTACACTAAACTGTGGATATAGGCTTACTTTCACAATGAAAACCAAAAAACATAAAACACTGTGTGTGTGTATATGAGCAGTGTGCATGATGGTGTCTTACTTTGACGGGTAGAGAGGAGGAGAATATTGGTGTGCAGGTCGAGGACTGAATCCGCTGCTGGTTATAACTGCGCATAAAAATAATATTACGAGTAGTATCAGTTTAAATCAATAAATCAGATCTGACTGCACTGAGATGATGCAGGAAAAGAAACATGTGTCATTTATCATCTCCATCACTGATATATTCTTTACTGGATCTCAAAACTGTAAAAGAAGACGAGCATCCTGGACGTCTTCCACTAACAGAGCGTCTGCCAAACACACACACACACACACACACACACACACACACACACACACACACACACACACACACACACTTATGACTGACAGTTTACAGATTTTCTCTGCTGCAGCAGCTGGACCTCATTCAGTGAGAGAAGAGCAAAAAAAAAAAAAAAAAAACAGGAACTGCCCTCTCACAATCAAATGTCCATTCACATCAATGACAAGCTCCTGCCAGCTTTCCTCTCCTTTCTCCTCCTCTCTTCTTCCCTCCTCTACTCCCTTCTGCGCTCTTTTCTTCTCCTCTACTCTCTCCCATCTTTTCTCCTCCTTTACTCTCTTCTCCACTATTGTCTTCTCTTCTTCTTTCCTCTGTTCTCTTCTACTGTCTTTTCTCCTCCTTTCTTCTTCCCTCCTCCACTCTCCTCTCCCCTCTTCTCTCCTCCTCTCTTCCTCCCTCCTCTACCCTCTGCTTTTTTCCTCCTCTCTTCTTCTTTCTTCTCGTCTCTTCTCTTGTCTTCTTTCCTCCTCTACTCTCTTCTCCTGTCTTTTCTCCTCCTTTCTTCTTTCCACCTGTACTCTCCTCTTTTCCTCTACTTCCTTGACTATTATCTTATCTCCTATCCTTTCTGCTCTCTTCTTTCAGTCTCATCTGTCCTCGTTTCTCTTTTCTTTTCCTCTTGTCACTCCTTCTTTTCTCCTCTACTCTTTCTCTTGCCCGTCAACTCTTTCTTTTCTCCACTCCTATTTTCCACATCATTTACTCTGACTTCTCCTTTCTCTTCCTCTTATTTCTTTTCTTGTCTCCTCTTGCCTCTCCCTATTCTTTCCTTTTCTCCACTTTTCTCTTCCTACTTGACTTTTTCTCCACTCCTTTATTTCCCTCTTCCTCTTTATTCATCTCTTAACTATTCTTCTCTTCTTTTTTCTCCTCTCAACGTTATCTGCCTCCCCTCTTCTGTCCTCCTCTCCTCTCGTCTCGTGTCATCTCCTTTGTTCTCTCTTCTTCAAACACACCCATTCAATGAAGACATTTCATAGCTACTTCATGAAAACTATTCTTCCCTGCTGAGTGATGGATGGATTCATAAACTCCTCTAATAGACGCACACATGAAAGCATGCAAACTTGTCTCTCTCTGTTTCTCACACACGCACGTTTCCTCTCTCTCGCTCTATTGAGACATCAGGCCTTTCTGTCAGCTGCAGGCTGGGCCTCAGCTCTCTCTGCAGGGGGGCTGAATGGTTTGAGAATTTCTGAATCTGTGTGTGTGTGTGTGTGTGTGTGTGTGTAATGTGGCTAAATAAAGAGTCAGTGCTGTCCTGATGACGTTCACCCAAGGACAGTACAAAGATTGAGGGCTCAGAGCTTTCAGCGGGTTCTCCAGCAGAGTTACACAATGTATTCTCTGCGTATGTACGTGATATCATACCTGACCCTGTGTAAGTGTCCAGCCCTGTGTCTCCTGCTGTGCTGACGGCTTCACTGCTGTTCAGAGGCTCAGTCTTTACTGAGAGATGCATGGAGAGATAGAGAGAGTGAGAGAGAGAGAGAGAGAGAGAAAGAAAGACAGAAAGAGAGAGAGAGAGAGAGAGAGAGAGAGAGAGAGAGAGAGAGAGAGAGACTTTGAGGTTACAAACTTTTTTTAAACACCATGTAGAAAAATGCAGTTTTAAAACCTAAAAATGAAATCTTCTAAAATAAAGGCAGATAGATAGATAGATAGATAGATAGATAGATAGATAGATAGATAGATAGGAAGAGAGATGAATAGATGGAGAGAGTGAAAGACAGATAGCGAGAGAGAGAAAGATAAAAAATTAATGAAAAGGACAAAAAGTGATTGAGAGAGAGAAGAGAGAAAGGAGAAAGTGGAATGAAAGAGAGAAGATGGAAAAGAGAGACAGAAAGAAAAGATGAAATAAAGAAAAAGGAGCAAGAAATATACAGAGGAAAGGAAGGAAAAGGGAGATACTGAAAGAAAATCGGTCAGAGAGAAGAGAAAGAAAAGGGAGAAAGAGAAGAGAGAAATAATAAGAAAATGGAAAAGAGGAAAGAAAGAAAATGAGAAAGAGGGAAAAGGAACATAGGGAGCAAGAGAGAGAGAGACAGAGAGAGAAAGGAATGAAAAAAGCGTGAGAGAGATAGGAAAAGGGAAGAAAAGGAGAAAAGCAGGGGAACAAAGATAGAAAGAAAAGAATGAAAGAGTGAGTGAGAAAGGCAGAGAGAAGAGAAAAGAGAGAAAGAGAAAAAGAACAGACAGAAGAGAGAGAGAGAGAGAGAGAGTGAGTGAGAGTGAGAGAGAGAAACAGAGAGAGAAAGGGGAAATAAAAAGTGTGTGAGAGAGAGAGATAGGAAAAGGGAAGAAAAAAGAGAAAAGCAGAGGAGGAACAAAAGAGAAAAAAGGAGAGACAATGAAAAGATGGAAAAGAGGAGAGAAAGAGAAAGAAGAGGAGAAAGACAGAAAAAGAACACACTGAGAGAGAAACGGAGAGAGAAAGAAAGAGGGATGAAAAGGAAAAGGGAAAAAAGGAGAAAGAAAAAACAGAAGGAAAGAGAAAGAGAGAGAGAGAGAGATTCACATCAATGTATGAGCTGCAATAGGAGCCATTATATTGTAAAGACAGAAAGAGCAACATGAATTAAATCAATAAATTACATTATAAAACAGCATCATATCTGTTCAGTCGTATTTCTATAAGCTCCTCTCCTCCACAGCACAGCACAGACTAAACACACACTCTAGGATCATGTATGATCATGTATGTTCACTCCACACACATGCAATATACCATAGTCCTTCGTACTTGAGGCAGTGGGCGGAGTGCTGCAGCCCAGCAGCCAATCAGCCGTGTTTAGAATTGTCATGTTCTCTCCTGAGGGAGGGGGCGGAGTCAGTGACATCATGGACTACAATATCCACACAAGTTTCCAAGAACATGTTCTAACTTATTTAGTTAGCAATAACTTCTGGGACACTCTGGCCCAAATGAAGAACATAAGCATCACTGTATCTGTTCATTATAACATTTCTACTCAGCAGAGCTGCAGCTGTTCCTAAAGCAAGAAGTCCTGATTTAAAGACTAGGAAATCCCCCTTCTGATGATGTAAGCTATATAGACAAATGTAATAGGACACGCCTCCTAATTATTATGTTCAGGTGTTTCAGCCACACCCATTGAAAGTGGATCCAATTAAGCACATAGCCTTGTATTTTTGATAGAAAAAGACTGGCAGTAGAATGGGTTGTACTGATGAGCTCAGTGACGTGGCACTGTCATAGGGTGCCACCTCTGCTGAGTGCTGAAGTGCACAGTGCCTATGCTCTGTTGAATCACTCTCTAAAGAGTTCCAAACTGCCTCTGGAAGCAACATCAGCAAAAGAACTGTGCATGAAATAGGTTTCCATAGCTGAGTAGTTATACACAAGCCTATGCACAATGCCAAAGGAAAAGCTTCTTAAAAGCTTCTTTTGAAAAGTTATAAAGAAGATTAACATACACTCTTCTGCAAAATCTTGAACACCACCAATCAATTACTTGTTTTGTTGATTTTCTGGGTGAAAATAAGTGAACACATCCTCTACAGAGAACACTCTTAAATATTTTCTGCAAATTTTAGTGCACAAGTTTCTACTAAAGTGGAAATTGTCCACTAAAATAAGACGACCGAATTTTCATAGGCTGTGTGGTTCTATTTGGAAACAAGTAAATGTGCCATTCAACACATAAACAGTAATTGTGCATTAATTGTGGATTATTTTCACTTTGAAAATCAACAAAACATGTCATTTACCTTGGGGTGCCCAAAATTTAGCAGATGATTGTATATATTGACACAACCATTTATTAAATTCATCTTTTTTCTAAAAACCAAAAGCCATGCCAGTACTTTGAGACGCAGCAGAGGGAAAAGCTGCAGGTCTCTTACCTATAGTTTGTGAGTGTGTGTGTGTGTTGCTGCAAGACTCTGAGAAAGTACACTTAAGTAAGATGAATGAGCTTTCATAGACGGTGGGGTTCTAGCCTGCCTGTGTGTGCGGGTGGGTGGTTGTGTGGGTGTGCTGGACTGTGAGCTGATGAGGTAGACTGAGGAGAATGCTGAATATGTCACTGTATTGGCAGTGTGTCTATGTGTGCGTGTGTGCCTGTTAAAATCATTAGCTGGACTCTAATCTGAATGATTTACAGAGATCTGCTCTCTGTTCCTCTCTGTGTTCCTCTATTGTTTCACTCGACCTGCATGTCAAAACCAGATGAGATCACTGCTGCCCACTCACACACACACACACACACACACACACACACACACACACACACACACACACACATACACAGTGACATATCATCAGTGAAGTGTGTCGAAGTGAGTGTGTGTTTAATTAACATTTTCCTCCAGCAGGAGAGAGAGAGAGAGAGCTCAGCAAATGAACCTCAAAATACAGGAAATAGTTTTCAGAGCACTGGACTCTCACTCACTCACAAAAACACACTGTAAACAGCTCAGTGCTCAGGCACATACATACATCCATACGAAAAAGTGTGACTCTGGTCAAATGATGTTTTATTGTTATTATTAACTATTTAATAGCACCTTTCATACATAAAAATGCAGCTCAACGTGCTTTAAGTAAAATCAATTAAATAAAATAAAACCTCAAAAATCATGCATGTTCAGTAAAAGTAATAATAATAATCATCATCATCATCATAATGATAAACAACTTAATTTAAATATGAGCAGTTCAACATTAAAATATCAAGAAAAGGTCAAACTTCATTTGGATGGTGACCTATAAATGATCTACAGATACTTAAATTGTTAGCAAACTTTCTGGTGTTACCAAAAATGTTATTAAATAAACACAGAATGAGAATGAAAAATAAGAACAACAAAATGAATAAAATAAGATTTGAAGTAAAAAAAAACAACAGGAACATAACAGAATGTTAAGCTAAGTAAAAACTTTTTCAAATGCTTTGGAAAGCTGGTTTAGTTGATTTTCTAAGTAAAAATAATATACTATGTAAGTTTTGGAGACCTCTCTGATGGAAATGTGTCATGGCATGCAATGTGTGGAAGAACATTTTGAAACATGGGTTTTGTTTTGGACCCCTTCCTGGAGCTGATGATGTTTGTGAGTGAGTTAAAAGAATATTAAAAGAGCATTCTGTCAAAACATGATGAAGGACGTGCCTTCAGAGGCTTTAAGTGAATTATATATTAATGTTATCATATCTTCCTCAGTATAATGTAGATTTTCCATTTGAGACTTACACATTGTGCTGGACCTGCTTTCTCACTTGTGTGGGACATTAATAAATAAAGATGCATGATGTGGTCTGAAAAAAAATATCCTGCAAAATCTGACTTGATGCTTCTGACTTTTAAATGACTATTTCAGGCTTTACACAGTGACACACATTGGTATCACTATTCTTTCAATTGAAGTTTTAATATATTGGAAAAAATAAAAATTTCAATGTCGCCAGCACAAAATTTTTTTATGTATTATTTTTTCCAGTATGTCAAACTCAACCAATAAACAGAAAATAGCCAATTGCTGAAAATTGTACTTTTACTTGTGCTCCTTTTACAGCATGTGTTAACTTATTTTCACTTCGAAAATCAACAAAACATGTAATTTGACCTGGTGTGTGTGCATGAAAGCTTTCCTTAATGACGTTTGTACCCAGCATAGTTTCTCACACTGACTGGTTAAGCACCGTTCCCATATGTTTACTGGATTGGTATCAGCACCAATACTGACTTTAATAAATGGATCACACATCATCAAGACATGACCAATCCCTGAGCAACCACACCACCTCACCACAAAATGTAGCTTTGGCCAAGACTACTCATGCAACATAAATTGCTCTGGATAAATGCATTAACATAATTTTCTCTCTATTATGTTTGATGTACTTTGCTACTACACAAGCCATTAATGTTTATTTATGTTTATGTACTTTCCTACCACCACCAACAGAGCACTGGTGTCAAATCAGTACGCTAAGTTTGTACACTACGTTTAGACACTGGATCGGTATCAGGAGAGGAATAGTTCGATCAGTGCATTCCTGATGCAGAATAAGACTCTGAGGTTTTGTGAGCAACTAATGTGAACAAAAATATGTGAACAGACATAACTCACTGCTAATTACTGCACACTACTAAGCATGTTTTGTGAAAGCTAACAACTCATTGTCTTTTTTGTCCCAAAAGACACTTCATATTACGATACATAAAGCATGTCTGATAAATGATTAGGCTACGTTGCAGGAATTAAAAAGACATAAACTTACCTCCTGTTCCATTGGTGGAGATGTTGTTGGTGAGGAGGCTCTTGTCCAGTTTGGAGCTGCTGTCATTGCTGCTGGTGACTGTGTGCTGAGGGCTTGTTAAATCCTGCATCTCCAAAGATCTGCACACAAACAAGAGAGTGTTGTAAAAAAATAAACTACAAAAATAGATGAAAAGTGGAGGAGAAACCCTGGAAACTGCGATAAAAGATGGAAAAGAAAAGAGAAGAAGGGAAAGACAAAGAATAAGATAGACTAAGTCATTATGAAGGCAAAAAAGAGTGTAAATATGATTGTCCTCTGTTTGCCATGTACACATATAGACTGTAAGAAAATATCACATAGGGAGGATCCCATCACACATTTTTGCTTTTTGTTAATTAACAGTACATGTACAGGACTGGTATATCACTTTATACACGGAATATTCTATAAACGTATTCTATGAATATAAAATGTTTAATCTGTAATAATCAATTACAGTGTTTGCCCAGGTGGGGTTCAATCCCAAACACCCTACACTATACCAATAAGAGTCCTTGGGCAAGATTCCTAACACCGCCTTGGCCTACCTGTGCAAAATGATCAAATTGTAAGTCGCTCTGGATAAGAGCGTCAGCCAAATGCCATAAATGTAAATGTAAATATGGTGTGGCAGTACATAACAAAGCAACACTCAGCATAGCATAATTGGGTGACACCACTGCTCTTCACACTGTAGACCGGGTTTGATTTCCCGCTCAGTGTGGGAACACTATACTACACCAATAGATGTCCTGAGGCATACATTTGTCTATTTCATTAGCACAATTCATCTGTGATTAAATCACTTTGGATAAGACCTAATCAGTAAAATGACTCGAAAGTCTCATGTTCCTTTTTATTTTTATTGGTGACACCTTAGTTTAAATGGTTCTTTTTAAATGAAACAAACCCTCAAAAGGCACTTTTTGGTTTTTGGTTGAGGTTAAGGTTAGGCTTGTAAAAAATGTATCAACAGAACATCTTTAAGATATTTACTTCAGTCTGTTCATATGCTTCATTACTGCTACTTCACTGATGTGTTACTGATAATGAGAAGTTATTAATCTTCTACAAAGATGATAATAATATTCATCTGTATATGTGTGCTTTACTGTCACAGAGAATTCATCAGTCATTTTTACTATAATCTTTGTGTGTCTAAGTGTGGGAAAAAGAGAGGACGAGCAAGTCTGGATGGCCATGTTTGTAATTAAACCTGCTGTTGTATAAATTTGCTGTACGTGTCCAGTGTTTCTGATGAGTAAGTAACATTTTTACTTATGAATGAACAGTTTTCATTTTCAAGAGTTTGACTTGGTGTCTTCTTGAATGACACCTTGCTCTGCAAATGATTATCAACAATAACAGGATCAGCTAGATTTAACTCAATGATACAACTGAATTAGATTGCTTTCCTGCTAAGGACGATGAGGGCAATATCAAAGACGTTGTTGAATAATTCAAGGAGCTGTTATATCCTAGAAAGGTCATGAAAGAATGCATCTGTGGGCGGAGCATGGACAGGTCACTTAAGTCTCAGTCACAGAAGACAGTTTCCACTGAAGTGAAGAAAGAAGGAGAGAAAAGAGTGAGAGCAGAATGCTCTCCACTAATCCAGAAAAATTATTATTACTGCTCTTTCTCTCTTCCAGAATATTCACTCATTTCATCACAGCAGGAAATGAAACAACTCACCCTCTGTGTCTCCTTCTCTCTCTCTCTATTTCCCTCTCTCTCCTTCTCTCTTTCTCTCAGTCTGGCTGCTTCTTTAATCATGCTATATCATTCAGAGTGACACAGCTGCTTTTTCCTGCCTATGGCAGAAACATCTGTACGAAAATTCAATAAGTCACACAAAGATCGAGCCAGCTAGTGCACACACACACGCACGCACGCACACACACAGTCTCAAGTCCAGGTACCAAAAGGTCTTAGGACAAACATTCTTACAGCAGTCCACCCACTCACATGTGCAATGACTTTAACATTTCTCTTTCTTTCTCGCTCTTCGTGCTAGCTGGCTCAATCTGTTCATCTCCTACTGTTCTGTCTCCCACTCTCACTATCTAATGTCATAACCAGCCATAAATAACCTCTAAATGGAGATCACTGAATACATAGGTACACAGCAGTGTGTGTGTGTGCGTGTGTTACCTGTTGTCTGAGGGGTCCGGAGCGTGAGTATCAGAGAGAGCTTTCTTCACCTGCAAAGAGAGAAAATTTGATTGTTGAAGAGTAAAATTCACAAATTTCAATCATAATCTCATTTTCCCCACATGTCCCCCTCTCTCTCTCTTTCCATGTGTGTGTGTGTCTCTCTCACTGCATCTCTCTGTCTCTCACTCTCTCTATGTCACTATGTCTCTCTCGCTCGCTATGTCTATCTCTCTATGTCTCTTGGTTTCTCTCTCTTTCCCTTTTCCACAGTCTCTCACTCTTTAGCTCTCTCTGTCTCTACTTCTTCTCTATTCTGTCACTATAACCCTAACTTTTTCTCTTTTCATTTCTCTCACCTCCTGTCAGACCCTTCTCTCCCCTCGTCTCTCTCTCTCTCTCTTCTCTCTCTCTCTCTCTCTCTCTCTCTCTCTCTCTCTCTCTCTCTCTCTCTCACACACACACACACACACACACACACACACACGTCACAGTCAGCAGGTTCTTGTTTAAATTCCTCTTACTGACTTTTTGAAGGAACTAATTATACCAGACAAACTGCCACATGAATTTTCATGGGATGGTAACTGCCTTTAATAAAACACTGCTTTGATTAAAAAAGCCCCTCATTCCTCACATTTATGACCTTGTTAAATAAAAAGTATTTATAGTTTTATGAAGATGAATAACTACGTAGCCATCATAATAAGTGATCCACTATTTACTAAAGACATTTGATCATTTATTGAAGATTTCCCACTCTCAGAACATCTTTTGGCCTAAAACACATTTTCAAACATCATGGTGCAGAGGTGCATGCTGGGTGTTGTAGGGCAGAACAGTCCACAAATACAACACATTTTTTTCATATTTACCGTCATTTTACTGTCATTAACATTACATATCGCTGCTGTCGGAAGAAAACTTTATATCTCCATTTTTGTTGTTTTGCAGGTTTTGACATAATTTGAAAATATCTGCGGCTTTTTACATTGTGTGTAAATTTGATGAAACGTGGACCAAAAGAAACGGCCCAAATGACTTGGAGAAAAGTCTGGCTCCTTGACATTAAAAGTACTGTAAGTTTTTTCCTTCTCCTCTAAAGTTAACATTTTGATTCACAAAAGTGTCTTAGGATAGAAAATGTAATTCTTAAGAAAAAGTAAGGAAAAACAGTTATTCTTCAAATAACTTCTTAAGAATTCTAACGCTTCAATGTTTTTCCTCTGTTTTGCACCTCTGAGTGGATTAAACTAAATAATGGAAAGAAATGGTCAAAACAATTCAACATATATCTCATGTTGTTTACGGTAAGCTGGAGCAGAAAATACATAAAAAAACCACTGGAGATTAAATAAAAAACCTTAAGGAACTAATTAAGATTATCTTAACCGAATATTTAGGTACATTTTTTAGTTTTTTTCGTAAGTGTTTTTTGTATCCGTCCTCTGCTCCTCACTGACACACACACACACACACACACACACACACACACACACACACACACACACACACACACACTATACCAGCTACACTCTCAGAAAAAAAACACTGTCACTGGTGCAGTACCCTTCTGTCACTGGGGTGGTACCCTCAGGGGTACATCTCTGTACCTTTAGTCAGGAACATAACTGAACCAATCCACTGAAATTATATTTTCTAAGATGTACTGACTACACACACCCATCTTGTCTCTAGGCTTTATATTAAATGGTCTGTTTTAAAACATAAGTTTAAAAAGGGATACAAATGTCTACTTTTCCACTGGGAAAAACCTATTTAAAGTACACAATTGTTCCTTAAAATCATGCTTGTATCTTTGAGGGAATGTTTACACTGTTTGTACCTTGATGAACAAATCATGTACCTGCATGGTACCTTTATTTCTAACAGTGTAGCAATAACTCCATATCTCTGTCATGCTCAATCTGTTTATTATCAAAGAGCAGAAGTGCTAGAAGATATTTTCCTACCCTTTAACCCCCCCCCTCCTTCAGCCCTTTCTTTCTTTTTTCTGTATTCATTTGTTAAAGTGTCAAGCTAATTTACACACTCTCTCATCTCCTTTGCACTCACATACCACTTTAGCATATTGTGTTATTTTTCCTCATTTATCCCCATAAATTACAGACTTACAGGGCTTTACAGTGATATATGCTCATGTAGACCAAAGGGTCAGATCAAAGTATGGCAAAATTTAGAATGTCTATGAACTTCTCATAATCAGTTAAGACCATTTAGCCCTTCCAGATTACACAGCCTGCAGACACGTGGGCCTTAACTGAAAACACACACGAGTGTACATACATGAACGCACATGTGTGTCAGATGTAGTGTGTGCCTTTTGGAGCGGTTCAGCATGTTCTGAGTTCGGAGTGGTCACATACACACACACACACACACACATACACGCACACACACACACACACACACACACACACACACACACACTTACTTATATGACTTTAGTGTGGTCCAGAAATGTTTTACTCTGAGAGGAATGTACAGTCATGTGCAGACCTTTGAACACCTCCAGACAAATTACACGTTTTGCTGATTTTTAAAGTGAAAAAAATTAATATACCTTCAGAGAACATTCTTAAAAGCAAAATAATCTTTCTGCAAATGTTACTTTCCTTTTATTTGCTGAGTTAATCACACTGAAAAAAATTAAATCAATAAAGTGAGATATAATGTGCCATAACTTTTGCACAGGCCAGTATTAAGGTCAGCATTTATTAATTATTAGTTAAGTGTGTTGTTTTGTCATTTGTTTGCTCCCTGTAGAAAATACTTTATTATTTTATTTATTTTTCATCAACAAAACGTGTTATTTTACTTGGGCGCCCAAACTTTAGCAGCTGTCTGTGTAAGCATGCATATATGTGTATAAATGCAGCCTATAGGCCAAACGTTTGAAATTCAAACCATTCTTTGGAAATTTTTGTGTCCCTAACATTTACAGATATATTACACTTGAAATATATGTTAGGGTTAAATTACACCTTCTTCAGTCATCAAATTAGCAAAGTTGGTTTTTGAACCAATGCTATATAATTTCAAGCACCACAGAAGTGCTCATCCTCACAGTCATGTGTAAAAGGTGAATGTCATTTTGAGGTGAAAAAACATGTTTTTCTGCAATTCGAACTGCAATAATCTATACATGACTATGAAATATATGATTTAAATGACACAAACAAAACAAATGTTATAACAGGAGTCGTGTCAGTGGTGTTACTGCATAAAAACAGATCTCTTATTTTGAAATAAACATCACACTTATGACATCTCTTGACTTCCTTTTACCTGTTTTCTGAATAAAACTTCTTATGAAGAAAAGCACTTGGTAAGTCCACTGTGTCTTTCAGTTACCAGAAATGGTCTCATTTAGCTTATGATTTCATGTCGCTGTCGTCAGAGAAAAACTTTGTATCTATGAAGTGGTAACTTTACAGGAGAAGGTAAAAACCTACGTCACTTTCAATGTATAATGTTTTAATGTAATACGCTACACTTATAATGTAGAACATTTTTCCAAGTAATTTTAGGCCGTCTCTTTTGGTCCATTCATCAGGAAATTTACACACAATATAAAGTTCAACAGGCATTTTCAGATTATGTCAAAAACTGAAAAACTAAAAAAATGGAGATGTGTTCGGACAGTAACGACATAAAGCTTTTAGCTGAAGTGACTAGTATGACCTACTTTATTCTTAGGTAATAGTGAAAAAATAGAATACAAATGGACTAAATTACATATTGCTCTTCTGAAGAAAATCTTCTTTCTCCAAAATGATAACTTTACAGGAAAAGGAAAAAACCTACTTTACTTTTAATATAAGTCAATGTAACCAGATGTTTATCCAAGTCATTTTGAGCCATTTCTTTTTGTTCCATTCATCATGAAATTTACACCCAATGTAAAGAGTAACAAGCATTTTCAAATGATGTCAAAACTGAAAAAAATATAAAAACTGGAGATACAAGGTTTACTTCTGACAGCAGCAATATTTTAGTGGATATTCCATGACAGACAACATGTGGTTTGATGCTCTGTAGCAGCCATTTTGTAAAATGCATTTTTCATCTAAAATGTCACTGGTGTTACTGTCTCTGGTATTTTCTTTCTTATGACAATCAGTATCACCAATGACTCCAATGGATAGATAAAAAATAGAGATTTCAGTAGAATTACAAATCTACATCCAATAATGTAAAAACAATATGACTGCAGATAAATGCACAAAACCATTCTAATATAAAAGGTAGTCCTGTAGACATCCATTAAACTCCACTAAACACTGAGTAACTTCAGGGGCTCCAGCATGAATCATTTACATTTATGGCATTTTGGCTGACGCTCTTATCCAGAGCGACTTACAATTTGATCATTTTACACAGGTAGGCCAAGGTGGTGTTAGGAGTCTTGCCCAAGGACCCTTATTGGTATAGTGTAGGGTGCTTGCCCTGGTCGGGGATTGAACACTAGCCAACCACCACCAGATGAATCAATCATCTAAGCACCTGTTACTGGGAGCCCAAAAAAAGAAAATGCCTGATGGACTTGTGTGAAAGAGTCCCAGGTTGTGGGGAAAGTGAGTCAAAAACAAATTATATATTGTTTTTTTATATTGTTATATAATTTGGGGAGGCATAAGTTTAAGTTGGCTGAACTGTGGTATCCTCAAGCTGAGTTAGCAGTGTAAACACTTATCATTTTAAGTTCAGCTGACTTTCTGTTATAAGGCAGGTTCGTATAATATTTAAAAAATATAGCATCATAATACTTCAAGATATTTTCACAATATACAGCATCACAATATTTCATTTTTCTGGTCTGATAAGTTGGAAAAGACAAAAAATAACTAGTGGCACATTTCATAAATACTATCACAAACTATGACTACAGCTTATTCATGGACTTTGTTTACATACTGCACTGAACTAAATCTAGCTAAACAGGCTTTATGATGCTCTCTTTGTAATGAAACAGCAGTTGGTCAGTGTTATTTAAGTCAAAATGCACAACGCAATCACATGCAGAAGTTCAGGCACTTCATGTTTTGTTAACACGTCCTCTACAGAGAACGCACTGCTGCACTTAATGCACAAATACTGTTTTGTTTGCTGTATTGTGGAAATACAGTATTTCACAAAAGTGAATACACCCCTCAATTTTCTGCAAATATTTTATAATATCTTTTCATGAGACAACACTATAGAAATGAAACTTGGATATACCTTAAAATAGTCCGTGTACAGCTTGTATAGCGGTATAGATTTACTGTCCTCTGGAAATAAGTCAACACACAGCCATTAATGTCTAAATAGCTGGCAACACAAGTGAGTGCACCTCACAGTTGCTACTGGAATCTTCTTCCACTCCTCCATGATGACATCATTGTCCAAATTGTGCCCAATTGTGTTGTTGGTCCTCCTTGGTGTCATGTGACTCGTTTTGGTGTTTTGCGTACAATTTGCTCATACTGGCCACTGGATATTCACGGTGGCCAAGGTCATACAGTGGTTTCCCATGACAGGCTCCACTCAGAATAGGCCTCGCCAGGGAAGTCACCAAAGAAGTTGAGTCCGTGTGTTCAGCGTCATATCCAGAGGTTGGCTTCAAAAAGTAGATGCATGAGTGCTGCCAGTATTGCTGCACAAGTTGAAGAAGTGGGAGGTCAGCCTGTCAGTGCTCAGTGCATCGACTCGGTCTGAATGGCCATAGTCCCAGAAAGAGGCTTCTTCTGAAGCTTATGCACAAAAAAGCCTGCAAATAGTTTGCTGAAGACAAGCAGTCCAAAATTGTGGATTACTGAAACCATGTCCTATGGTCTGAAAAGACCAAGATAAATTTGGTTGGTTCAGATGATGTCCAGCAAGTGTGGTGGCACCCTCGTGAGGAGTACCAACACAACTGTCTCTTGCCTACAATCAGGCATAGTGGTGGTAGCATCATGGTCTGGAGCTGCATAAGTGCTGCCGGCACTTGAGCTGCGGTTCATTGAAGGAAAATATGAATTCCAAAATGAATTGTGACATTCTGAAGCACAGCATGATCCCCTCCCTTTGGAAACTGCACCATATGACAGTTTTCCAATAACGACCCCAAAAATACCTCCAAGATGACAATTGCCTTGCAGAAGGTAAAGGTGATGGACTGGCCAAGTATGTCTCCAGACCTAAACCCAACTAAGCACCTGTGGGGCATGCTCAGATGGAATATCCACCAGCTCTGTGATGTCATCATGGAGGAGTGGAAGAGTAGCAACTGTGAGGTGTATTCACTTGTGTTGCCAGATATTTAGACATTAATGGCTGTGTGTTGAGTTATTTTCAGAAGACAGTGAATCTATCCTGCTATACAAGCTATACACTGACTACTTTAAGTTATAGTCAAGTTTCATTTCTATAGTGTTGTCCCATTAAATAATAAAATGTTTGCCGAAATGTGAGGGGTATACTCACTTTTGTGAGATACTGTATGTTAAAATCAATATCTCAGCCAATAAATAGACATTGTGCACTAAAATGTGTAATATTTAAGTGTGGGGTAATTTTATTTTCACCAAGAAAATTGAAAGAAAAATGTGAGTGAGAGATAACGGATGGGTTGCCCAAACTGTCATTGCTGGCTATGATGTTGGTATTTCAGCTTATCTACAATTTATTTGTATGAGTGCAGCATCATTGTTCTGTTGAACAAATCCACACAATGACTGTCTTCTTCTAATTGTATTCTTCTAACCAAATGTTTATAATATATTTATGACTGTTTTGACTGAAACAGTTTTAAATGATTTTACTGACTGCCAAAGACTTTTGTCCAGAACTGTAAATAAGTACACTGTATGTGCAAATTTGTAGACACCTGCTCATCCAATGTTTCTTCTAAAATCAAAGGTATTAATAGAGCGTTTGGCCCATTTTTGCTGTGGTAACAGCCTCTACTCCTCTCTGAAGACCACATACTAGAAGCTGGAACATTGCTCTAAGGAGTTGATTGCATTCAACCACAAAAGCCTAAGTGTGGTCAGGTACTGATGTTGGATGATTAGCTTTTAATCTACAACTCATCCCAAAGGTATTGGATGATGCTCCATCACTCCAGAAAACACTGTTAACACTGCTCCACAGCCCAGTGCTGGGGGGGCTTTATACCCCTCTAGCAATGCTTGGCGCTGGGCATTGTGACTACTCCAGTCAATCCCATTCTACTGGCAATAATTTCAGTGGAGATGATACAAGCTATGTGTGGAATGCCTGTGTCAGCAATGAGTGCACCTTAAAGTAGCTGAATTCAGTTATTAGAAGGGGTGTCTGAATACTCTTGGACATGTGCTGTGTGTAAACTGAAAGATGGCAATTCTGTGCACAAATGCACAACTACTGTTATTTGCTTGTTGGCGAAAAGTCTATATATATAACAATAGAAATTGTGCAGTAAAATTTGCAGAAAATTTAAATGTGTTCTCTGTAAAGGATAAATGACCTATTTTCACATAGAAAATCAACAAAACATGTAATTTGACCAGGGGTGTTCACACTTTCGCATACAACTGTATGTTTATGTGCTACTTCCAGAAACTCAGGATCAATTACACCTGAACACACACACACACACACACACACACACACACACACTACACACACACACACAAACACACACACACACACACACACACACTTGTTCTGAGCTAGGAGTATTACGGTTATCACCACTGTAACTTCATCCTCATCCTTTCATGCTTTCATGTAAAACACATTGTTACACCCTCCTCCATATCTGCACACACACACACACACACACACACACATTTCAGAAAGCCCCGGGGAAGTGTAAGACTATCTCATGCGTCTCCTCCCAGAAATACTCCTTTCTACAGGTCAGAAAAACGCTAAAAGAAGAAAGAGAAGAAAAAAGAATAGACACAACCCCCCACAAACCTCCCCTTCACCCACACCCTCCCCTTCCCCCACATACACACGTATATCGCCTGTGCCTTCCAGGTGATGGGCTACATTGTCTAAAAAGGTGAAACCACTTCAGGCTAGCAGCAAATTAGAGGCGAAAACTAAAATTAGATCTCAATCTCTCTCACACTCTTTTACACACACATACACACACACACACACACACACAACTTGATTCAAGGTACTGATTACTGAACATCCTGGTGCCCTATTATGCATTTCCACATGAAGAAAAAGTATTTTTTCCTCCAGCTTACATACTATGGTTAACATTTGTTTTGATGCATTCAGGGGTAGAAAATCCTTAAGTAACTGTACATCATTATTATGATATAATGTACATTATAGTACACATAACCCTAGTTTTATCACAGAAGATTTGTGCTTTACTTGCTGATTACTGACACTGAATCTAATTTTATACTGATTTTCCCCACTATTCAGTGCTTTTTCCACCACACCTATTAGACATTTTTCCTCTTGGGTACGTACTTACAGACAGCTATGGCATTACTGGCGCTCAAACTCATAACCTTCTGTTGGGGTGATGGTTAGTCCACTGCACCACTCAGGAACACATGAAGCAGCTCAGATTGTGTGCCTATAAATGTTTAATACACTGGAGAAAATACTTGCTGTTTTAACTGGTGTGTCATAGTCTCATGTGGTTCAACTGTCTAATAATTCATCCCAACATCAGGAGTGTGTGAGTTTAAATCCCAGCAATACCATAGCTGTCCATATCCGGAAACCCAAGAAGAAAATATGCCAGATAAGACTGTGTGATGGAAAGAGTGCCAGCTAGTGGGAAAAAAATTGAGATGCAGAGCTAGAAACAGTAGATGGCATACTTTAATACTTGAATATGTTTAAAAGCAGATAAATGTGGGCTTTTACTCAAGTATAATTGCAGCTCAGCACTTCCACTTTTAATTGAGTACAATAATATTTCGTATTTTCAGTCCAGTACAGTTGCTCTGGAACCTCTGGAAATAATATGTTGTGTTTATGTGGAAATGATGTACACATTAGAATCAAGTCAATCCAATATCACTTTTTCCAGCGGAATACTATAAAGGAATGAATCAGAAGTACAATGAGTTCTTGTCTGAAACAACAAATTCAAAGACCTAAACACATAGCTACTTTAAGTACAGCATGATAGTTTTTACTTTTAGTATTTCAGAACAGACACTTTAATGTCATTCATCTGAGGTGAAATTGAAACAAAAATTGTTTGAAAGTGTGAGCAGCTCATGATGAATGGACTGACAGAAATGGCTGAAAATGACTTAAAAACAAATCTCATTGTATCAACGCACATTATAAGGTATGAAAAACCTCAGATTCTCTTGTGAAGTTTCCATTTCTGAGATACAAGGTTTTATCACAACAGTGACGTTGTGTTTTCGAGTCTTCTCACACCATGACCTCCCTGTGCCCACGTCTTAGGTCGCTCCGTTTCCATAGCAACATGATGTGCGTGCTTACAGTGGTATATTCCGCCAGGGGGAAAGAGGACAAAAAGAGAAACTGGACACCACGGCGAGCCAGGACACACCTACGCCAGCATTAGAGAGAGAGTGTGTGTGAGTGCAGATGGTGTATGTGTGTTTCAGCGGTGTGTGTTTGTATGTCTGTGTGTGTGTGTATGCGTGTTACTAGTAATAAACTGAACACTTATATAAAAAAGCACTCTTAGCATTAAAGTGCCCTTCCCCTCTGATGGAATGGACAAAAAATGCTACTAATTATTCATGAAGCCTTGTGCTTGTGTCAGCTCCGCGTTAATATTTAAATAATCTCATTAACCAGGGGCTGGGTTTTCAGCAGCATTTAATTAATGATGAATTGCTTCCAGATGTCGATGTGCTTGTTAAATAATGTGCTCAGTCTGGACCCAAAGTGTCCTTTCATGCCTTCACCCAAAACCACGCACGCACGCTGGAGTGGCCTCGTCTGAGAGCCGACTGTGTTGTCTCGACTCTGAAGGAAATAAGGCCTGTCACTGTGATCAGTGGCTCAGTGAAGGCTGTCATGATTACACAGTTTACCTCAATGAATGACTCAATGAAAAAATCTTTGCTTAGAACTTATATTATATTAGACTAGTTGTCAAGTAACGCATATTTTAAATTTTCCTTGTTTTCTCATATAGTAAGCCTGATACACATACCCGTTTACATGCATTTATCTTTTTTTGCTGTATATAGTTGTATACAAAAGTTTAAACTCCCCCCTCTCCTTACATGTTTTACTGATTTTATAAGTCCTCTACAGAGCACACACTTAAATATGGGGTAAAAAAACATAAAATGTGGCCAGTGCTAAAGTTATGGCACATTTTATGTTTTCTTTTTCCCCCAGAATGTTCAATTCAGCAAAAAAAACCCCACAGTGATTGTACATTAAAAATGTGCAGAAGCGTGTTCTCTGTAAAGGGTATGTTGTTATTTTCACTTACAAAATCAACATCACATTTGACCAGGGGTGCTTATACTTTTACATACGACCCTGTTTACAAATATACAGCCAAAAATGTAACATTTGGAGGAACCTTATTGAATGTGCACAATCTTAAAGACATTCTGAAAGCCAAGGCTTAAATACAGACATACTGAAGAGGCTGCACTTGTGCTAAGACCTATAAACATATGGTTGTATGGAAAAGCCTCTCAGGTGTGTCCAGGCAAAGCAGGGTTACTTTCTGAAAGAAACTAAAACAGAGGACAACTTGGATTTAACACTTTTTGGTCACCGTATAATTAATGTGTGTTGCTTCATAGTTTTGATGTCTTCACTATTATTCTAAAACGTGTAAAATGGGAAAAACAAGGAAAACCTTGAAAGTAGGTCTAAAATTTTGACTGGTAATGTATTTTTAATCAGTTCTTTAAAAAGGTTCCCTTATCCTTTTCCAATAAAGTAGGCTATTCTGCTATAGCTTTGAAAGGTGCATCATTTTATTACTAAGCAGGCTATTTTATTAGCCCATTTTAGGAAGTTGTAAAAGTAACTGGTCAATTTGAATTAATTGCTGATGTAACTGATAGTGACAGTCCCTTGTCTCAGTGTGAATATGCAAAAAAGGCAGAAAATCTGAAAATAAATGCATGATTTCTTTCATCCAGTTTATACAGTGGGGTAAAAAAGTATTTAGTCTGCCACTGATTGTGCAAGTTCCTCCTACTTAGAAAGATGAGAGAGGTCTGTAATTTCAACATAAGTACACTTCAACTATGAGAGACAATATGAGAAAAAAAATCCAGGAAATCACATTGTAGGATTTTTAAAGAATTTATTTGTAAATTATGGTGGAAAATAATTATTGGTCACCCACAAACAAGCAAGATTTCTGGCTTTCACAGACCTGCAACTTCTTCAAGAAGCTCTTCTCTCCTCCACTCTTTACCTGTATTAATGCCACCTGTTTGACCTTGTTATCTGTATAAAGACACCTGTCCACAGTCTCAAACAGTCAGACTCCAAACTCAACCATGTCCAATACCAAAGAGCTGTTGAAGGACACCAGGAAGAAAATTGTAGACCTGCACCAGGCTGGGAAGAGTGAATCTACGATAGGCAAGCAGGTTGGTGTGAATAAATCAACTGTGGGAGCAATTGTAAGAAAATGGAAGGCATACAAGACCATTGACAATCTCCCTCGATCTGGAGTCCACGCAAGATCTCATCCCATGGGGCCAAAATGATCATGAGAATGGTGAACAAAAATCCCAGAACTACACAGTGGGACCTGATGAATGACCTGCAGAGAGCTGGGACCAAAGTAACAAAGGCTACCATCAGTAACACACTACGCCAAGAGGGACTCAAATCCTGCAGTGCCAGGCGTGTCCCCCTGCTTAAGCCAGTACATGTCCAGGCCCATCTGAAGTTTGCCAGAGAGCATATGGATGATCCAGAAGAGGATTGGGAGAATATCATGTGGTCAGATGAAACCAAAATAGAACTTTTTGGTAAAAACTCAACTCGTCGTTTTTGGAGGAAGAAGAATGCTGAGTTGCACCCCAAGGACACCAAACCTACTGTGAAGCATGTGGGTAGAAACATCATGCTTTGGAGCTGTTTGTCTGCAAAGGGGACAGGACGACTGATCCGTGTTAAGGGAAGAATGAACAGGGCCATGTATCGTGAGATTTTAAGTCAAAACCTCCTTCCATCAGTGAGAGCATTGAAGATGGAACGTGGAAAATACCAGCTACAGTGTGTGCAAACCTGGTGAAGACAGGAAACATTTGACCTCTGTCATTGCCAACAAAGGTTATGTTACAGAGTATTGAGTTGAACTTTTGTTATTGACCAAATACTTATTTTCCACCATAATTTACAAATAAATTCTTTAAAAAAGCCTACAATGTGATTTCCTGGATTTTTTTTTCTCACTTTGTCTCTCATAGTTGAAGTGTATCTATGATGAAAATTACAGACCTCTCTCATCTTTCTAAGTAGGGGAACTTGCACAATCAGTGGCTGACTAAATACTTTTGCCCCACTGTAACTTATCAAAGCTATCATATTATCATGCATACATTCTGGACACTGGAATCAAGAAATAACTGTCACCCTTTTTTCTCAGAATAGAAAAGGAGCTGAGTTAATGTGATCATTTACAACTACTACTAGAGGTGGTATATTGGTATCTAGGGCTGGGCAATATGACAATGTATATCGTTATTGTGATATATTATGTCACAATAAAATGTGCTTTTATGAACATATCGTGGATATTGTCAATACTTGTAAAACACTTACCAACTGTCTGTTTATTATAAAGGGAGCTAAATTAGTCCAGTTTAGCTAGATTTAGTGCAACACAGTCTGCTGTGTGATAGTGTGTTTTAAAATGTAGCACTATTCTTTTTTTCTCTGATACAAGTGATCACATGAAAAGATAAGATGTCTGAAAAAATAATAATAATTATGTGACATCGTATTGTATTTTTTCCATATCGCTCACCTCTATTGGTATCAGTGACTATCGGTATTTTTGTTAGAAGGTTGGATTTGATTTTGGAGGAAAATCAGGAATGAATGTGGTCCAGTCCTTTAAATAATCCATCCTGAAGCAGCTCTAACACTGTGTGATGTGTTGTTAGCGGTGTAGATCTTCCTGTAGGGTAGCATAATAATTGGGTAGTTTGATCATGATCAGACTTTTAGATGCTCATCTTAAATGCTTCTACTAAAACCATTTTTTATTTTAAAGCTTAAGTAGTTTTAAAGAAGAAATATCAGATCAGTCATGTTATGGATTGAGATTCCAAGTTTTAATATCAGCTTAGTTTTGGGAAGCAAAAATTTGTTCTGTACTTCTAACTACCATTCACAACTCCCCTCACATCCAACTTGCTATTTTCTTCTACTCTAACTTTTTTAATGGGTGGTAATTATACACAGTTATCATAATCATTCAAATATGATATTTTATTCTGTTATTATATTAAATATTATATATTATTATATAGTACTCTGTCACACTGTCTGTCTCTCTCCATCTACTTTTCTTCTTTTATTTTCTCTCTCTCTCTCTCTCTCTCTCTCTCTCTCTCTGTATATCTCTCACTCAGTGGCTCTCTTTCTTTCTCTCTCTCTGACTCTCACTCAGTTTCTCTCTCTCTCACTCAAGTTTCTCTCCCTCACTCAGTATCTGTCTCACTCAGTGTCTCTCTCCCTTAGTCAGCATCTTCCTCACACTCAAGTGTCTCTCTCTCACTCGGTGCCTCTTTCTCTAACTCAGTATCTCTTCCTCTGACTCAAGTGTCTATCTCTCTCACTCAAGTGTTACTCTCTCTCACTCAGTGTCACTCTTGCACATACACTCAGTCTCTCTGACTCACTCAGTGTTACTCTATCTGTCTCTCTCTGTCTCATTCTCATTCAGTATCTCTCTGACTCTCACTCAGTGTCTCTCACTCAATGTCTCTCTCTTTCTCTCTCACATACTCAGTTGCTCTGTCCTCTGACTATCTCTCTTTGTCTCTCTCACTCTATCTCTTTTCTCTCTCTCTCACTCAGTAACTCTTTCTCTGTCTCTCCTTCTGTGAATCTCTGTGTTCAGTGTTTATGTGTGAATGATGTGTCTCTGAGTCAGTGTGTGTGTGTGTGTGTGTGTGTAACCAGACTCCCCTCTCTCTCTCTCTCTCTCTCTCTCTCTCTCTCTCTCTCTCTCTCCCTCTCTCTCTCTCTCGTTCTCTGTGGTCTCAGCTCTGGGCCTCGGACTGCACCAAAGGAAAAGGCTGTGGCTAAAAGTTTTTTTTTCTTCTCCATTCTTTTCTCTGTTTCTCCTCAGCTTTCTTTCTCCAAAAGCCTGCACACATCCCCCCGGGGCGCACAACACGCCACTCTTTCTTTCACTCTCTCACTCTAACCCCCCCTCTCCCCCCACCTCTCTTTCTGTCTCTGGACCAAAAATCAGAGAGCACTAGCTAAGCATGTAACAATACAATACAATATAATTTGTGTAGTTGATGGTTTTTGCATCCCATCATGATACAATTGTATTACGCAAATATTGTACTACGCAAATAAATGTGATGTGATGCCAAAATAAGACTGCAATGCTTGATAAAAGCATAGTAAACAGAAACAAGCACTGTTTTATGTTGCTTCTGCATTATGACAGCAGACGCTCCACGACATACAGGACATTTAATTTGTTTTCAATGGAGCACCATCGGAAAAGCGTACCACAGTGGTCAGTGAGAAGTTCCACCAAGAGTTCAATTTACTCAACTTTTATCATCAACTGTGGCAGTGAAACAAATTGGATGATGATTTGTTTGCAAAGCATCATGAAAATAAAACAACAGCTTCTTTGTCATTAGATTATTAAGTTGAGTTTGACCACTCAGGTCGCTGATGCTCAGCCACAAATCAAACACAGATACTCACTATTATTTTATGGCTCATCTGTTGTTTTTATCAGCTGCAGCTTGAGGTCCAGGAATGATATGAGAGCAGTAATTCAGACGTTAAAACAGGCAGATCAGATGTGCTGATGTACTTGTAGAAGAAGAGGAAAGCCAGCTCTACTGTTGAATTCCATCACTGCATCATAAAATGCGTTCAAAAAGCAGTGAACTGAACAGGCTTTCGTTGGTAGCAGAACGAGACCCGCGGGTTTCAGCTGTT
Source organism: Pygocentrus nattereri (assembly GCF_015220715.1). NCBI lineage: Eukaryota > Metazoa > Chordata > Actinopteri > Characiformes > Serrasalmidae > Pygocentrus > Pygocentrus nattereri. The sequence goes on along the minus strand of NC_051219.1, from coordinate 30,676,501 downwards.
AGTTTCAGAGCTGAATACAGGTGCACCCATGTCAAAATGGAGTGAACTAAAAAAAAAGGTTTGATAAAACCACACCGAACAAGGTAGGAGAAATGCTGTGAGGAACCACTTAATCTCTAGATAACTTTGTGGCTGCACTGTCTCAAACTGATGACGTCTAATTAGCCTGCGACTGCTGCGTTTCTGTTTTTTACGTCTCTACCGGCTCACTACGATGTACTGTCCCCGAGTTCAGGCCCGCAGACCACTAGGGAGTGCTTCACGGCCCATTGGTGGTCAATGCCCCAAAGGTTGAGAAACCCTGTTGTACAGTATTTTGAATATTTCAGGATTATCATTGAGTGTTTTTTAAAAAATGCAATGGAATCCATCACAGTTTAGCACAGAGGTATCAAACTCAACCACCAAAAGGGCCATATTAAAAATTCTCAGCCAGCTGTGCTTTTATTTAATTTTTATGTTAAACAATTTGCCTCGACTCGAATGACCATCAGGCACTGAATACCTATTCAAAAATAAACTGAAAAAAATGTAAACTGCCTATTTGCTTGAACTAGACATCAAGCATCTTTCCTTTTTGCGTAGCCGCTGCTGGGGGAAGGGGGGTCAGAACACACACTGTGTTGAAGTGCATGCTGGGGACTGTAGTGCGTCTCAGGGTGAAACAGGCTAATAATAATAGAAAATTTAAATCATATCATGGGCCAAATAGGACTGTGTCGTGGGCCTGACTTGGCCCACGGGCCTTGCGTTTGACACATGGAGGTTAGGTGAAGCCTCATCTAAGTATTATTACAAATACTTTTTAACACCTGCTAACACCTGTAACACCTGCTCTGGCTGATATAACAGATTGCCAACACTTTTTGTAGCCAGCTAGGAGTCTGTCTGTTCTTCTCTTTAGGAAGAGAAGAACCCACACTTCCCTTTATGATGCTTTGAGTTTTGTGATATTATTGGGTCATTTTGCATGCACACCAAAATTATTCAATTATTTTAAATGATGTTTAAGTCAGGAGGCTGAGAGGGCCACACAAAAAACTTTAGCTTGAGTTTCTTAAAACAGATTATAGTGGATTTTGAGGTAGGCTTAAGATCACTATTCTGTTTTCAGTTTTAGTTTCTTGACTAACTGTGTCAAATTTGCTTCTGGAATTTGCTGATATTTAGTGGAATTCATTCTTCCAGCTACCATTACAATGTTTCCTGGGCCACTGTTTGTTACACAACCCCAAAGCATAATAAGCCCACCCCACTTTAAACACGTGGCAAGGTGTTCTTTTCATCAAATGCTGCCTTTTTTCTCCAAAATGGTGATTGTGATTAAAGAGTTCCACCATTCCCACAGCACATGTTTCCTAAATACCTTTTGCTTACCTAGATGCTTTCGACTCTTCAGACTCTTACGTTTGTGAGGAGGTTGCTGATAAGACTGATGACATGCAGATGGAATATGTTTGTGCAACAGCCCTCACATTAGAGCAGAGCTCCACTATTCCTGAGTCAGCTAAAATCTAAGAGTCTTCTTGATGCCTTGACTGCCATTTCTTAATGACATTTTGGACCGTGGAAACTTTACAACTGGAAGAGTGACCAAATTTTTGCATCTCCCAAAATGTGCACTTAATTTATGTCTTCTATTAGTTAAAGTTAGTGTGTAATATGTAATTTTGCATAAAACTGTAAATGAATGTGGGTGTAAAAATATATTGTGACCTTTCAATTTCATAATACAAAACTCTCACAGTGTGCATTGTGCAGAACAGACATTCTGATATTTATAGTATCTAACGCAATATCATTGTTTGTTTGATCAACACTAGTAAACAACTCACTCCAGCATTCCTCCTGCCTTCTAACGCATGTTGTTAGAAAGTTGTGCAACAACATCATTATAGTCATAATTGCTTTTTAATGGTATTGTATTAATCACCTAATTTAAAAATAAGATTTTGTATTTGTTAAAATGATTGGATGGAATATGGATATGGGCTCTTTAAGCCCACAAGACAGCTCTGTGTCCACTCTGGCCATTCTCTGAACCTCTCCGTGCTTCACCCTGATCTTTCTATTCCAGTAAAAGCACAGCCTGCTGAGCCAAATCAGCAAAACCCTCACACACGCAACACACACTCTCACTGTAATATCAAATTCACTGTGTGACAGATTCAGGGTGAAGTGCCACCCAAAAAAAAAAAAAAAACCCCGAAAAAAAAAAAAACTGAAAACAAAGCCAAAGGCTGTCAGCAATCACAATCGCACGTCATTAATCACTGCCACTGAAAATCTGAACTATTAATAGCAAAAAATGTAAATAACTTGAAACACAAGGAAACTTTACACCTGTTACCCTGCCCCGTCTTACAGCTTCAGCTCAGCTTCACCAAAACTACAGCACAAGCACACACTCTCCCATGTCTCCAACATGCTTACACACACATACACATTGGGTTACCAGTTTTCTTGAATAACTGTGAAGTGTATGTGGTTCCTAACTCTTATAAATACACAGCTTACTGATTACTGTCATAGTGGTTATATACACCATTTACATTCACATTTACAGCATTTAGGAGATGCTCTTATCCAGAGCGACTTACAAGAAGTGCTTTGTCTATCTAGAGAAAGTATCTTTGCTAGTTACCAATAGGTTAGAGAGACAGTCCTGAGCTCAGGTAGTGCTAGAAACAAAATGTCACCGTTGATTCCCAGAGAAAAAGGAACAGTTGAACACAGAACAGTGCAATACAATGCAATACATAAGTGCAGTACAATACATTACAATACATACTTAATTCAGCGCTCATTTAAGTGCTGTATAAAGAGATGTGTCTTTAGTCTGCGTATGAAGACAGCGAGAGACAGTAAGCGGGAGTTTGTTCCACCACCTGGGTGCCAGTACAGAGTACAGAGAACAGTCTTGATGCTTCTCTTCCACTTGCCTTGAAGGATGGCGCCTCAAGCCGAGCTCAAAGGGCTCGTGGTACAGTTTGCAATTTCATCATTGCCATCAAGTAAACAATGGTGATGTCAAACATTTGACATCATTTGTCATATTAGTAATTGCTGTTATTGTATTGCACTAGATGATTTTTTTTTTAAGATTTGAAGTTGGATTACTTATTTTGATCAAACTCTTGGGAATATTAATTTATTCAATGATAAATAATGCTGTCAAATATAGCTTTATACACTTCTAACATTTCCTTAATTTTTAGTTTCCCATTAAAGTTGTAGAGTAGTAGTCTCATAATAGAATTATTTTATAGACACGTGTTCAACTAATTGGATGTCTATAAATAAAATCAGTCAGTCCAGACTTTTGAACAATAGTGTGTTTACATTTCAATATAAGATGCAAAGATTAATCTAAAATAAACTGTTAATGTCTTATCAAAAGAAGAAATATCTATCCTCTATCACTATAAAGTCACAGGCAAACAGTAGCTTAATGATGTGCAATAACACAATAATAGTTGAAGACTCTCTCTCTCTGCCTTCTTTACTTTAAACTCCATGGCAAACACCATATCATTGCACAGGCCAACAGGTGGATCAAATCAGCAGAAACAGACTGAAAGCTGACTCACTACACTTCATACGGCAGCACAAATCAACCCTAATGCTTCGAGGGATTTTGACAATCAGAGTGAAACAGTGGAAAACTTTGACTCTCTGGAAAAACAACTTTAGAGCAGATATGAGGTTCTCATTTAACAGTAACACTACAGCACAATACACCAAATATCAAAAAGTATCCAGGCATCCCCTGTAATGAGTGAATTTAGCTACTTTTAAGTGTCACCTATTGGAGCCCAATGCTCCGCGTCAGCCAGAGGGGTACAGTGCAAAAAAAGGGTCTTTAAGTGAAAACATCTTAACCCCTTAACATTTCAGGGTTATTTCACATAAAGGCTTATTACTCAGCAACTACAGGGACATTAATGCAAACTAATGGAGCTATTGTCAGGTTATAGAAGTGTGTAATGAAACTGGCTTGTTAAGGGGTTTAATCTATTCAACATATCTAATATTTCTCAATATAAGAGTGGTCTAAAAATATTTTGCTACAATAAAATTTCCAGGTTTTTACTTGTTTAAAGTAATATTATCTAGATAAACTGTCTAATTTTACTGGCAGATCATTTTACTTGTTTCAAGACATAATGTAACTAATTTTGCATGTTTCAATAAATAATGCCAATAAATAACGACCAGATACCAAATTATCTGCCATTAGAATTATAGAATTTCATTAGATAAAATAACGTATGCAGGTAATATCTGGAAATAAGTTAAACAATCTTATAACACTCTAATAACAATCAAGCAATCAAAATAAGAAACATTAGATATGTTGACAGGATTGAATGATTTCAAGATATAGTGCTGTGTTTCTTGCAGTGTATAAAGCCCCCAGTATTGGATTGTGGAGCAGTGGAACTGCATTGGAGTGATGGAGCTCCATTCAACACCTTTGGGATGAGTTAAAGTGATCCAGAACTGACCATCCAACATTAGTACCTGACCTCACTAATGCTCTTGTGGCAGAATGCAATCAAATCCTCATAGCAATGTTCTAACATCTAGTGTAAAGCCTTCCCAGAAGAACAGAAGCTGTTACTGCAGCAAAGGAGGACTCCCTATTACTAGCCTTGACTTCAGAAGAAACACTAGGTGAGCAGGTGTCTACAAACGTCTGGACACATGTTGTAAATAAAACAGACCGCAGGCTCACAGGTGCGCGAGTGCTTCTCTTACCGCCGGTTCGTTCAGCTCCTGTGTGTTCTCCATCAGTTGAACACTTCCACTCTCTTTACCTTTAATCCAGATATCTGTGGACAAACAGAGCAGCGCTTTACTGACTGTTTCTTCTTTTTACTCTAGTAACATGATTTCTCAATTTTATTGCCTTTGATGTGTAAAGACAAAAATCTAACGATTCTAAAGATTGAACGTTGTAGATTTTTGTTTTATTTGTTTCACATTCAACCATTTCAGCAAGCAAACATGGACAGGAACATAGAAAGAAAAGTGCTGCTCTGAGTTTGCTTCATTAAAATGTGTACATCAGTTCCAGATGAATAAAACACATCAACACAATCCATAAATTTGTAAAATGAACAACAGTAAATCTTTCAGTGTACAACCTCTCTTTTTCCCTCTCTCTTTTTCTTTATCTATTTTTCTCTTTCTCTTTTTTCTCTTTCATTTTTCTCTCTTTTTCTCTTTCTTTTTTCTCTTTCTCTATTTATCTCTCTTGCTCTCTTTTTCTCTTTCTCTCTCTCTCTCTCTCTATTTCTCTCTCTCTCTCTAAGTATGTCATACACTGGTTTAGATCTCTTTTATTATCTTCTTTTATTATCACTTTCTTTGTCACTCTCATTCTCTTATTCACCTATATTTTGTTCTCTCTCTTTTCTTTTTTCCCTCACTCTCTTATTCATTGGTCTCTAGTTCTCTTTCTCTTTACTTTTCTTTCTTTCACTTTTTTCTTTCTCTCTCGCTTGCAATCTCTGTCTGTATTTCTTTCTTTCTGACTCTCTTGATCTTTTCTTCATTTATCTCTAGTTCTCTTTCTTTCTTTTTTTCTTTCTCTCATATTCTCTTATTCATCTCTCTGTAGTTCTGTCATTTTCTCTCTCATTCTCTTATTCGTGTCTCTAGTTCTTTCCCTTTCTCTTTTTTCTTCCTTGCTCTCTCCTTCTATCTGTTTATTCTCTTTCACTCCACAGTAACAGGCCAACAGTAGTTTACTGATGTGCACTAACAAAATAACAGAACTGTTTGACCGACTGTGTGTTCTTTATGCTATTTCCATAGAACAGAAGTGAAATACAGAGAAACACATCAACCTGAACAATCAACCTAGATGAGTGAAAGCTGACAACACCATTTTTGCCGTTTTTGACATTTCTCCTTTTTCTTTAATTGTTCTATCTCATCCAAATGTACAAACGTATTTTGTGATTTTAGCCATTTTTTTTATTCTGGCTTTCCCATCTAATTTTCTTAGCTACAAATTTGCAAACAAAGATGTGGCTGGAAAACCCTTTAACAAAAAGCATTTCCAAAGTGAGGTAAAACCTGAATGTGTGTGCATATTCGCTCAGACTTTACCACAGGCCATCCAACAATAGGGGCAGCATGGAGTTTCTTTTACATATTGACAGAAAACACTGTACACTGTTAAAAATGAGAGGACAGCTCAACTCAAAATTATATAGTAGCTGATTACACTGCTTTTCTTGAGTTGACCCAACTTGAGGATACAAAAGTTCATAGGACTCAAACTTCTTAGTTGAGTGTAAAGTTCTCTTAATTTTTTAATTCTGTATCTCACTCTGGTAAATAAAGTGAACTTGTTTTTATACTCATCTTCCTCACTAGCATCTTTTCATCACACAATCCTGCTAAACATTTTTCCTCTTAGGTACACATTTATGGATGGCTATGGCAACGATGGGGCTCAAACTGACAACCTCTTTTTGGAGTGATGGCTTGGTCCACTGCACCAGTCAGGAACACATGAAGCAATCTAGATTTTGTGTTACAAATGTTTAATACACTGGAGAAAACATTTCTTGTTTTAACTTTAAAGCCTGACATAATCTCATAACATTGTGAGTTTGAATCCCAGCAATGCTGTAGCTGTCCATATCTGGGAGCCCAAGAGGAAAACATGCTAGATGGGACTGTGTGATGGAAGGAGTGCACGCTAGTAGGGAAAAATTAGAGCTAGAAACAGTAGCTGCAAGAACTTTTGACTCAACTAAGTTGGAGTTGGTTGAACTCTGGTGTCCTCAACTTGAGTCCACTGAAGAAAAGCCATGTAATCAGTTACAATATTATTATTTTTTTTTCCAATTTATTTCCATTTTACTCTGACCAACATGGACAAACACATTCCAACTATTATGGCTGCAGATTTGAATGAATTTGAATTTGAATAATGAATGAATTTAATTAAATAAACTGGACAATAACAAACACTCTGAATATATCACCAACATTATGCTGGGCAAGACAGAACTCACAATCACACTGTGATGATGAATAGCACTAGTACATTCATTCAAAACGTGTTCACACACTTTTCCCACGACACAGTGTATGAACATGTTTGATAAATGTTAGCCTAATGCAAAAACAACATTGTAAAATGTACAGCAACATCCTGCTTGCTATATGATAGACAGATGATTGACAGTCAAATAAAAGGCACAATTACCATGGCTACCGCAGCATGGTCTCGGTTTGTTCACAAGTGTTTGTGCAGATGAGTGTGTGTGCGGGCGGTTATGAGGAAGTACAATGTCTGGTTAGCTCAGTATCATAGCAGGGTTTACAGAAGTAAACAAGTAATTAAAAAAGAGAGAACATGCATTCCCAATTAATTTATTTATTTCATCTCCAGTAATGGTTTAAGTAGAATTATAAATTTTTCAGGAGATTTTCATATATAATCTATTCGCATAAGGACGTTGGAAAGTCCATACAATTATAGGGAGAATGAGATTCTTATCAACCGTGTAACACTTGCTAGACCATCAAAGCTCTCATTATCACATAAACAGCACTTAAAACTTTCATCTTTGAGAGATAAGCCCACAGGTGTTTCTGTCCATCTTTCCACAAGAGCGTTCACGCATCGGGGTAGGGTGTCCTGATTTCTGTTGAGATAGAGGGGTAGGGTGAAGTGTTAGGGCTACATGACCCTCCAAACGGAGGTTTTTCAGAGGCACACTCCAAACGGAGTGTTATCAGAAAAAAAAAACAGCAAAATGGCTGTGCAATCGACCAAAGAAACCCCACAAATGTAAGAATGTCCTCTGTTAAAAAACTACGATAACCATTGCATTATTTTATTTTAATGTCAATTTAATGTATTATGGTCCTTTTCTTCTTTCCTTCAAGCATAAAAAATCGCAAGTAATATACTGCTGTCTTAGTAGCCAGCTAACCAAGTTTTCCATTCCACCTTAAGTAGTTCAGTGGTACCAACGCCTGAGCCGCCAGAATGTAACGGTTGCTCCATTTAAGGTCGAACAGGAAATCTGAACAAAAAGCTGACTTAAACTTCATATCAGCAAAGAATTAGGGGTGGACGACAGTAAATAATTATCACATTCTCCTCTCCTCTCAGCGAGGTTGTTGAACTTCACCTCAGCTATGACTGCAGACTGGCAGGGTCACCTACAGAGCAGCGCTTGTAGCCTGTAGTAATGAAGTAATGTTCTTTTAATTTGAGGGTTGTCCCATTATGCAGTGGAAGACAAGAAAAAAATGATTTGAGGTTTTGTTCCAACAGCAGTAATAAGATTTTTTTCCCGATTTATCTGCAAACCTCACCCTAAAGGTAACATCAATAATTAAAAAGAAACAGTTTTACTCTTTAAGTTGAAATATGGGTCATGACATTTTTTGTCTGGAGAATGCACACACACGCACACACACACACGCACACACACACACACACACACACACACACACACACACACACACACACACACACACACACACACACTCCAAGTTGACCTGGTTACAGTGGTGTTAATATAGCAGCAGCCATAAAGCACACTGAAGCGTGTCTCTTTGCCACACTGGAGCCTTTCTATATACACTACCTGTCAAAAGTTTGGGGACAGCTTGTCTTCTTTTGAGTTTTAAATTTTCTCACTGCTGCTTTTAATGAAATAAGAATACTATTATAAGACATATAAAGCTTTATTTGCTAATATCAGTTTCTTGTTCATCAAAGCATCTTCAGTATATAATAATTTATTTTTCTTGAAATAAAGATTCTGCAGTTTTCTTTCTTAACTTACAAAGCACACACTGAAATTATGTTCAATATCTCAAGGTTTGAGTGCTGAAAAGTTGCTGACATCACGGTAACAGGATAAAATATGTGGTCTTTGGCTTTATTCCAAATATAGCAGTCACTAAACTGTTACAAATATTTACACATGGGAAAGTGTTTTACCCTAAATACACTTGCTTAGTCTTTAATATGACAAGTTTCTGCACACAGACAAAGAAGATATGCTCATATGTATTAAAAACTCTTTGAAAAGTTAGGTATCTATAACTGTTTCTGTAAAATATGTAATTAATTTGCAATTTGCATGATGATAACAGAGCTGCCGGGCAGAAGGAGAAGAGGTAGACCTCAGAGAAGGTTTATGGATGTAGTGAAGGTGGACATGGAGATGGTTGGTGTAAAAGTAGAGGAGGCAGTGGATAGGGCAAGATGGAGGCAGATGATCCACTGTGGCGACCCCTAAAGGGAGCAGCCGAAAGAAGAAGAAGAAGAAGAAGATGATAACAGAGCAGCAGAATTTGATAGAGCCTGATGGACACACCCATTTATACACATTTTGTGCATTCAGTTTAGACATTCATTTAACTGCAGTGAAAAAATTTTGTCGACAAAAAATGCTTTAAAGCTGCTGTAAGATTTTTTTTTGTTAAAACTACAATAACTTACTTTACTGGGTCAGGTGAAAATAACGCGCTGCAAATTTGGCATGGGGTTGGAATTTGTGGGAGTTTTTTTAACGTTCTCGCAAATTCGTCTGCTTGGAGAAGGGGTCCAAAGTCCAAATCCCCAAAACTTAAATAGTGTATTTGTAGTTTAATAGTGTATTTCACATTATATTACTAAAATGTATATAACAGTTAGTTCTAGCCATGCAAGCTGATTTGTTTTGTTTGGCGAATACCATTACCAAACAAAATGGGCTGTAAGATGTTTTACACACTGTCTGGAACAAAACATTATTATTGATCTAGCAAAAACTGACAAACCTGAGCTAAACTTGATATTACAGCAGTTTTATGGCTCAGTTCAATTTGGTCAAATTTTGAAGATGAGACTTTGGTTAATTTCTGGCTAATTCCAGGTTATTTAGATGCTCTTCTGTCATAGCTGCTGACTGAAAAGCTTGCTCAGAGGTAATAACAGTTTCAGAATTTTGTTTAAGGAGCTGAATAATGAACTGCTGGCTCTGATGTAGCAACAAACTGCTTATTAATGAACTATAATTTGGCAGAAGGAATTAAAACATTAAAACCTACTGAATGCGATGTTCACGGCCCAAGACAGATTGGGAGATCCATAGGTGTGTCAAATGAGTAATGGAGGCTGCCTCTTCAGATCAGCTAAGGAGCTAATACTAGAGTTAACAGGTGCACAGTTGAATGCTGGTGAGGACTCATTGAGGTCTTTTCTCCTAAGTGGACAATGGGCTAACATGTTAGTTTGTCCAAGAAGACAAGAAGTATATTTCAAAGTCCATGAACTCACTGCAAAATATGAACATAACAGATATATTCTGCAGTTTTATTAATGAAACCTAACAAATATGTAAATAGTGTTTTCAGTATTCAAATACTGGCATCTCAAAAAGTTATATATATATATATATATATATATATATATATATATATATATATATATATATCCTTAGTTTTTGCATATATGTTTCCTTAATGAAGTCTTGTTAACTGTATTTTGTCTGTTCAGTTCACCTGGAAGTCTAACTAAAATGAAAAAAATTCTGTATAATGCAGTCAAGGTGTCTGTAATGCAAACTATTTTATTCACTATTCAAAAGTACCAGTGTTGTTTGACATGTCAATCATGGTGAAAAAGTGGCAAATCTGAAAAAAAAAAGTTTTATTTGGGAATTTTGGAGAAGTGTGTGTGCGTGTGTGTGTGTGCGAGGAAGTGTACTGTCAGAGTGTGGGAGTGTGTGTGGAAGTGTGTGTGTATGTGTGTGTGTGTGTGGAAGTGAGTGTGGGAGCATGTAGAAGCGTGTGTGTTGAAGGGTGAAGGGCACATCATTTTAATTTTTCATTCGCACAGTGTCACTGTGTGCTGAAACTCTAGCCTTTAATGCTCAGTGGGGAGGGAGCTCAGCAGCATTGATTTTTGCTGTTATCTGTGCCCTCTGCGCCCACTGTCCTACTGCACACACACTTAACAGACTTATAATCGGGGGTGGGTAACAGCAAGCTCCATTTACTCACTTTCACGCATTTAAGTAACATTCTGATAGATTTGCGCTTCTCTGAGTCCTTTTAAATGCTAGTATATTTATTAATATCTGCAAGGTTTACAGGTTCTTTAGTAAAGATGATGTTTATGCAGTTGGTGTAAAATGAAACATAAAATGTGGCCTGTGCAAAAGTTTTGCCACATTTTGTATGTTATGTTTACTTTTATTTCCAATATGTTAACCTTAGCGAGTATATACACATTTGCAGAAAAACAAGATTTTGCATAAACTGTATGATTTCAATATCATTGCGCATCCCTAGATTGCACTTTGCACTTTTTCTCTTAAATATCTCTGTTCTGTTGGCTCGGCTCCTGGATTGCTTTACTGCTCCCATTTCTGATCTTCAGATTCAGATTATATCCGATAAAAAATGTGCATAATTTTTACATGAATAAATTATATGACATCCTCACAATTATTGACAAAAGGAAACTGAAAGACAACATAAACTGTTATATTTTTATTTGTGTGGAAATTGTGTAGACTGTCAGAAATAAAGGTATGAAACTGTCACTGGGGCAGTGCCCCTCTTGTCACTGACTCAGTAACTTTAATCAAGGAATATAATTGAATCATAACTTGTCTTTTATTTTATTTTTAACTAAATTATATTTTCTTATATTTTATATTATATTTTCTTCTCGTCCTCAGCCTTTTTATTATGTTGTCCTGATTTAAAACTAGTTTATGAAAAGGTACAAATGTGTACTTTTCACCTGGAAAAATGTATTTGAGGGACTGGTCCTTGAAGCCACTGCTGTACCTTTGATGGAACATGTACATTGTTTATACCTTGATGGCCGTGCAAATTCAATGCCTCTCCTTTTCAATGTATGTTAATAGAAGCTGGATGTCCTAAGGAGCTCCGCTGAAGTTCTACTGAAAACAGAAGTTTTGGAATATTTTTTTTTACTCTTCTTAAGTCTTTATTTAATTCCTGTAAGCACACTTATGGCTCTGGACTGCTCTGTATATTTCTACTTATATTTATAACACAGTGTTTAATTCAAGTGTTCTTTTATGGAAATAAGAAAAGTAAAAGTAATGAATGCTTCATTTTAGCAACATCCTTTCATTTAACAGCATTTTAAACATGTAATACTACCAAAGTTTTTCCACTGTAATGAAACTCACATGGCCCTACGCATCACTACATCTCAATACATAAACACATATTACATTTTGTTTGAGGAAAAAAGATTATATTTATTTAAAGACTAAATGCAAAACATACATTTCATAACTGTGTTATTATTTCAGCTGTCTGTAATTAAGGTTTAGGCATGAGCCTTAGAGCATAGACTGTAATTAGCAATGTTGAAATTTTACATTTGTATTTTTGCTCTTGTAAGATTTATATGTTTTGTTTCAGTTGAGTAATAATACAATTAAAAATGCTTGTATGACGTACTGAGATAAATACACAGAGAGAATTTATGGTGAGAGTACATCATTTGCACATGAGTTAAATGAAACACAATACAATAGTGTTATTGTCCTGTTTTATTCATATGGAAATGATGCATGCTTGAAGTAAGTTCTGTGTATTTTTTGTTGTTGCCATGTTTGTTTTGTTGTTGCCATGTTTGTTGTTATTTTTTATTAGTGAAATCTATTTAACATGATATTGCATGTGCACTGTATGAGCAAAATCTGACTATGTTCACTGTGAAAATCCACACAACATAATGCAGTTTAACCAGCAGTCTTCCAACTTTTGCATATGAATCTGCAAATCCGTGATCTCCTCCTACGGCACTACAAATATACAGGTCCATAATGCATTTGGTTGTGATTAACATGGTGCATTAATTGTTGATGCGTGACATTTTCAGCGCTTTGGGCTCGAGCAAGGACCCCAACTCATCCTGTGAGTGCTTGTGTGTGTGTGTGTGTGTGTGTGTGTGTGTGTGTGTGTGTGTGTGTGTGTGTGTGTGAGAGCATGTCTGTAATCTAATCCGCGCTCAAGCTCGGGACGGAGTCGCGAGACAGCAGCCAGTGGCCAACGGGCAACTCGCAGCACCGCACACCATATTACTGTTTCCCTACACGCACACATACACTCACTGCACGTGGAGCAAGTGAAGTCCGTGTTCACCCAGGGAGGGGGGACGAGAGAGAGAGGGAGCAGAAACAGTGAGATAGAGATAGAGACCTAACAGCCCCCTCCCCACAAAAAGCTTTCACATATATCTTGTTTGTATGCTTATTTTTTATTGTTATAACCACTAGTTTTACTGTTATTAAATAGGCCTGACAAAGAACTTACATATCTATCACAATTGTTTAAGCTGATTATTTTGCAGTAGCGATTAGTCATAGTCCCATATTTACGTCATAACAGAACATGATTTATTTCTCCGTTGAGTTGAGGCAGATGCATATGAATATAAGAAAGCAGAAAGCGTCTCATTTACTGTGGCATTTCATGGGTCTTACAGAAAGTTTTGTATCCGATCGGTGTTATGACACCTCAAGAGGGCAGCAGTGAGTAATGTTTGTTTATTTGAGCTAGAGCTTTGTCTGTTGTCATTTGAGAGCTAGTAAGTATCGACAGTTGGGAAGCAATTGTTCTCAAAGCCACTTTAATAGTTTATAAATAACAAAAAGGATTTTTTGTAGGAAGTAGGAATATGACCTGCTATAGAATATTTCCAGCTATAAACAGTTACCATGCTTTGGCAACAACATGCTGTCCTCAACACAGTCAATGCAAATAAAGCCATCTTTATCTTCAACTGAACAGAACTGCACTGAATTAAACTGATCTGAACTGACCTGAACTGAATATAGAGAAACTGCTCTTATAAATGGAATAAAAGTAGAATAAAGTATTTATGTAACATTTAGGTGAAGCAGATTTGGTCACTGTATTTGGATAGCCCCCTACAGATTATCTACATTGGTAGACAGCAGCGCACTGATATGGGGGTTCTAGGCTAAAGCCAATACCCTATATTTTTCACGTACATTTCTGTCAATACGGAAACATAAACATGTACAAATACCGATACAGATGTGTAGAAATCAGGACAAGATCTATCTGGATTACCACTACATAGAAATATTAGTTTTATTTCTACACTAAAAAAATGTTTTTAGGATTTCATTGTGCCAAGCAACTACACATAAAGTAAATATGCTACACCAACACTTGCAACAATTGCTTTTACTTGTTTTCACTTGTTTTGGCTATTGTGTTCATGTAATGCAATTTATTCAAATATAACCACTCAACACATTTTAAATGTCATTTCAAAGCACCGAGTCTTTCCCTGTACAGGGTTACTGTATGCAGTAATGAATGCAGTAAAATGAATAAGATATTTCAGCACAACGGCCCGGTGTCACTTAACCTTCTGCTCCACCAGAGTATAAACAATAAAACATCAAATACCAGTTTGAAATACTGTTCCACACATGTCCACACATCTGATGCTGATATATTTTTAAGCAAACATGACATCACCGTGCATCCCTAGTGTTGAGCTTAGCGTTTGGATTAGCACCAAGTTTAGGCTTAGTACTGAACATAAGGTCATTATTGGGTTTTGGGTTGAGGTGAAGGTTAGAACGAGTGTTGGATCCAGGGTGAGGAGAATGTAAGGTGAATTTAATAGATGTGCAAAAGATGAGCACCTACAAAACATCTGCAAGGGGGCGAATCAAATAAAGAGCTAAGACAGACTGAAATGCAGCTCGATAAATCTGTTCATAAAGAATGACTTCTCTTTCCTTTTGGTGCAGCATAGGCTTGTCTGGTCCACAGAGGGCTAATTGTTAAACACCTGCATAAAGAATGAATTGTTGAAAATGGCAAAACGTGACCAAGTGACATTTGAATCAGGCCTACAGATTCTTTCTTTTAATCTGCCTGGCTGATGGAGGCAGAAGCTAACTTTTTTAGCTTCCCTAAGCCAGTATGTTCCTGTACTTTGTTTCGAATATTGAACACTTGAGCACCTGAATCAGCTATGCGTAAATGACAATGACACGACAAATCTTTACCTCGACTTAATTTCCTAAAAAGACTTTTAAAGCCTATTTAGATTATACTCGGTGCCTATTTACACATTTACAGCCTGTTTACACACTTTTTAGCTCATTTAAAGAAATCTTAATTAAAATGAAAGAAACCTCAAACTGGAATAAACAAGTGGGTCCACTACAACACACAATGCCTGGATACACCACACTAATTCTGATCATTCTGATTATCTTATTTGCCAGTCTAAACTGCGGACGGGGACAGATTCAAGCTGTTGTTGGTGTTTTTGAGCTTCCTCTCATGTACAGTGTGTTTAAACACTATTATCCAGTTACTGAGAGAGCGGATTCAGCTCATGGGGTAGTGTGTTGAAGTCATACAGTCATACGGAGCCAACCTATTTCATACTACGTATAACTTCTCAAAAATGTTTGTCTACTTGTTTATGTATTTCCATTCACTCCGATGCACACAGACTTTGCTACTTTTGCAGTATCGCATATTTTGTCAATGCGCAACATGCTATGCTTTCTTTCACACTGTAAATCAAACAACCCTGTCTGGCTCATTACGGATTACACCTGATCACAAACAACAGAGGTTTCTGATTAGAAAGAAACAGCCACGCGCAGCGGTGTGTAAACTGTGTGTCCAGCTCCACTTACTCTGCGGGGTCGGTGTGAGCTCAGAGATCCGCGCGCCGTCTGCGGGGCCTCATCCAAACACTAAAAACACACGGTTCACGTGGTGGAGCGAGAAAACGAGCACGACGCTCGAGTAGTGCCTTGCTGTCAGAAGCTCACGAGAGAGAGAGAGAGAGAGAGAGAGAGAGAGAGAGAGAGAGAGAAAGCGTGTGCGCGAGCTCCCGTGGACGACGGCGCGCGCGGCGCGGGGCACTTACGGTGACCGGATCGCTCCAACCTTCCTCTCCTCCTCTTCCTCCTTCTGCTTTGGCGCGCGCACACAAAAAAGACCACGAAACTCTTTACGCCCGCGCGCGCAGCTCCCGCTGACCTGTGTGCGTGTGTTTTGCTGGTTATGTCGCTCTGTCCTATGATTAAAGTCCCTCAAAGTTAGCTCGTGCGCTCGCGCGCTCCGCCGTCTGCTTCATCATTAAAACTCCTGTGAGCAGCGATCCTGGCCGCGCATGCGCAGTGAACTCGCCGCTGGCAAGGGTCCAGGCCGGGATGAGGCTCGTATTAATAGGAGAGTGTGAACCGGGCAGCACAGAGGGTGGACGTTATTTTACACTTCATGGCTTCGCTCGTTAGAGACACACTGCACTACATACAGTATCAGCCGTTGTGTGGGCAAGTTTAAATTTCTGAAAGAGGAAAAGGAAAGGCTGTAAATAGCCGTAGCATTACGTTAGCTTGACGTCAACGTCTCAGATGCGTCTCAAACCAGTCGCTGGTTGTGTACTTAATGAGCCTGTTTACATGCACTTAAACCTATTAGGCTCTTTTTATATGGTCCAAAAACGCATCGTTTTTTCTGCCATACTCTTTTCTCATTGGTCACCCAACAAAGTGGGCCCGCCCCTATATGTTCCGCTCCAGTCAGCAAAAAAAAAAAAAACGAAACAAAAATTGAATAAAACTTATATTGGCAAATTTAGGCCACTTAAGCTGTGGTGGAATAATCCTAATTCATAAAATCATAAATTATTGTACTTTAGCCAGTTGAATTATGACTCAGACCTAGCTGACCACAACCCTGTTTTGCCCAGGCCAGGGGTCTTCAACTTCTGGTGCAGAGTTTGGGGTTGTCTTTGCTTAGACACACCTGATTTAACACATGTATTAATTAGCAGGTTTTATAGGTGTTTTTAACGAAAGAGCTTACCAAACTGTGCTGGACATGGGTCCTCCAGGGTTGGAATTGAATGCTATTATATATTGCTGTTACTATTAAAGTAATACTATATAATACTACTATAATATTGCTCTTTATTTTACTTTCTTCTGCACTGTAACTGATGGTAAGTACTTATACAGAATAATCCCTTAAATAGCCAGTGTCCACCAGCAGGGCCAAAAGTTCATTATTATTACCTAAGAATGGTTTAATGAGTTTGCATTGAAGTCCCTATAGTTACTGAACAATAAAGCATAATATATAATATGAGATTTTAATCACACAATATGAGTTTCAGGACTGAGTAACCTGTGTCCGAAGAATCCTGAGGCATGATCCAGAATGCTTGATCCAGCATAAATGTTTAAGCAGTTTATTTACTTTTCAGGTCTCAATATTAGAGGCAAATACTATGTTTTACAGGGTGTCACTTAAGCAGTAAATGCCACACTGCATGTGTTTTAAATTGTTAGCAGTTAGCCTATTGCTGCCCTGTAAAGACTGAGCTAGTAGTTTGTTTACATGTAACAGGTTCAAAAGCGCTAATCTAAAAGTGCACCGCCTGTTATGACTTCATCAGGCAACTCATTTTTATTCCTTGGAATGAGGGGTCAATTTGAGATAACCATTCAGATGGATGTTTATGAAGCAACCCATGTTACAGGTTTCTATTGCCAGAATTACAGCAGCTGGGAGGTAAGACAGACCTATTAAGACCTTATTAAGCGTTTTTCCTGGCAGTTCTAGCTAAGTCTGAAGAAGTAAACTACAGGCAGATTTTTTATTTTACATTTCATTTGTTGCCTATTATTAGCATATCACTGGCCAAGTGCCACATCGCAGAATCTGAACAGGAAGTAACATACACATCTGCTATAACCAATATAGTCTGATGTCCATTTGCCAGCTCCCACCCAAACAGCTGCGAGCCCTCGCTTCTCCACACGCTGCAACTCTAAGGATTTTCCTGTTGCTGCACAGCACTGGAGCACATGCTGGTTTCTGATCAGCATAAAATATGAACTCTAGTCACACGGTGTGCCAAGCAATAATCTGCGTAAGACAATGACATCACTTTCTGTCTGATCACTACAAATTGCCCATAGCTGGGCCATATTGTGGACGACTGCCCAGTGGATTGGTGCCCAGAACCCCCTTTCTCTCTCTCTCTCTCTCTCTCTCTCTCTCTCTCTCTCTCTCTGTTGCTATAGCTCTCTTCCTCTTTTACCCCCTCTCTTTCTTTCCCTCTATCTCCCACTTTTTCTCTTCTCTTTTTTCACAAACATACAAAAGAAGGAAAGAGGAAAGACAGAGAGAGATAGACAAAGTGGGGGGTGATAAAGTAAAATAGAGAGAAAAAATCCAAAGACTAACTCTTATTCATCTTGCACTATGCTTTGGCACAAAGCAGAGTGGCATGGTGTGTGTGTGTGTATGTGTGAATGTGTATGTCTGAGAGTTTGTTTTCATTCATTTTTCTTGATTTTGTAGTAAAACAGAGCTAGCATACAGCACAAAAAAGAAGATTTTGGTTACTGAGGTTAATGTCAGGGTTAGAGTACAGAGATATACGTGAATCTGTCGGTTATTACAGACAGGTGAAAAAATGTTAGAAGGTTTTTGCATGATAGCAATGACACTCACACACACACACACGCACATATATGCATAATTTGAACACTTGTTATGGCACTCCTACTAATGCATATGCATCTTTCTCTCTCTCTCTCTCTCTCTCTCTATGTATATATATATATATATATATATATATATGTGTGTGTGTGTGTGTGTGTGTGTGTAAATACATGTATGCATATGTGTGTGTGGGTGTGGGTGTGTGTGTGTGTGTGTGTGTGTAATCTAATCTGTGCTTGGAGCGAGAGAGAGAAAAGAGAGAGAAAGAGAGAAACACAGTTGCACTCCTCCTTGGTTAGTCTGCACTCTGAGGGGATCAGGGGGAATGATGATTGACATCATGTTCCAGAACAAAATGAAAACTTCATGCTGTTATGTGTATTCGAAATAGTAGGGGGTTACTGTTGATCCTGGTCCACTTCACAGCACGTTCTGTGAGAATTTGGCACCACCATTAATGTATAAAAGTTTAAAAAAACACATTACCTCTTTCTCTTTCTAAACACGCAACGCAGATAGGAGTCAGACACAATTACAAAATATGCACCTCTTCATCTCACCGGTGGAAAATAATTGCAGGGCAATTAAAGGATGCAGGCTGAGTGTTTATTTTTGACAGCTGTTGCTTAGAGGGTAAAAAGGTGCGTATACGAGCAAGTGCTGTGGGGGTGGGTTGGGGTTTGGAGGGGCATCCAGCAGGGCCTTATTTATAGACACAGACCCTGTGGTGTGCTGACGCTGTAGAAGCATGGGATGCCTCCAGAAGTGTCTGTCAAACAAATTAAAAATACTCAGAGTGGTGGCGTAAGTGGGGCCCACAACTGGCACAGCCCTACCCCCCCCCATTAGTGTACCATCCAGAACATTTACAACATGGTGCAATAAACCTAGAGATGTTATCAAGAGAATTTCAGTAAGACACTGTTAAATGCTCCTGATAAATGCAACACAAAACATTATAGAGAACACAAATACTGAGGACTTCATAACATGATCCAGTGTCAAACAGACGGTTCACAGAATGATATGCAGTTATAACCATCTAAACCTGGCTCATGTAAGTTTTCATTTAGCGTTTTTTGCAAATGAACTTGACAAACTACTATATTCCACTTTGTATATGTCTATGAGTCAAAGTGAAATCAAAATAGACCATTTTACCCTCATGTCCCTGGCCATATTAAGCACAATTAACCACAGCATATTATTTAAAAGACAAATTTCTGTTATTTTCCACCAAAATGTGACCACCTCTAAACCTGATTACGTCACCATGCACCAGCAGGTGGGGAAATTTCATACTAACCAGCTATATCTTGTTTCTCCACCTTTTATTGAGACCCTGCCTGATATCACTCAGAAATACAATACTGTAGAAAAGAAAAATGTGCTAAGCTTTCCATTTGACTTGAACATAGTTACTTAAAAAAATAAAATGTACCCATGATTTCCTTTTACACCACTGTAATCAATCAGCCAAGACTTAGTTTAGCGTCCTTTGCTTTTTTTTTTGGTTTCCAACACTGTATTGAAATGGACGCTTAGTAAAAAACAGGATTTTGTCCATTTCACTGTTAATTTCTTTTACATATCTTACAAAAGGAAAGTCTGAGTGATGAAAGTGTAAATGAGAAATTTTATTAAACTGTCACTTTAACTGTAACTTTCAATATCATATGGCTGTCGTAGGAAATAAACCTCACAGATCCAAAATGATAACTTTACAGGAAAAGGAAAAACATACTTTACTTTTAATGTAAGTCAATGAAACCAGATTTTTTTCCTCCAAGTCATTTTGGGTCATTTCTTTTCTCATCTCATTCTCATTCTTTTCCCATCATGAAATTTACACACAATGTAAAGGGCAACAGGCATTTTAAATTGGGTCAAAAACTGAAAAATAACAAAAATGGAGATGTTATACGAAGGTTTTCTTCTGACAGCAGCGATATATATAAACTTCATTTGCAAGGAAAATATAGTCCTAACTTGCCTATACAACTGTGATCCATTTATCTGAGGAGGATGAAAAAAAAATGCTAAAAACATTTTATTAATGTTTCAATCAGACTACACAGTAAGGGCTTAGCTTTTTCTGAGCTTCAGGGTTCAGAAGGCCCAGAGATGAAGGCTGTTCCAGCGGGTCGTGCTGTGGTGGGTGAACCCATGAGAGAGACTGCGTGAGGGGGATAATGAACTCGTCTGAGGGACGGCAGCTCTGATCGCTCCAGCAGCCGCTCGCCGCAGGAACAAAGGAAATATTTAACAGCTCATAAATTCTGCTAATATACCGCCGAGAGGCTCTGCTCACACAGCCATCTCAGACAAAGAGCAAGTGAAAGAGGGAAGAAAGAGTGTGTGATGTGTATGTGTGCAGGTTCCAACCTGCAGTTTTTTGCTGTAGCTTCAGTGTTTCCATTTGAATGTGTTAAATAAATTGACCAATTCATGCTCCGCCCACAGATGCGCTCCTCTGTGGAGACTGGTGCTAGGTCGGACAAGCTTTACAGAACACTGGCAAAAATCCTGTTCAGGCTTATGAGAAATGAACCATTTGGAAAAGTCACTCACCCCTTATTTGCTGTTGTTGTGCTTGTCAAACCTTCAGTTCAAGCCACCTGGTAGCATCCATAAGGTGATAGCTAACAGGCAGAAAATATTCATATTTGTGGGTTGCTCTTTGGTCACTTGTGCAGCCATTTTGCAAAAGTACCTCTGACATTTCACCCTACCCCTCTATCTCAACAAAAATCAGGACACCCTACTCTTAGGGTGTGAACCACAAATAGGAGGGGTTCAAATGTATACACATTTCCACATAAATCAAATATATGACAAACTTTACTTACTTTTGCCAGTAGCTGTGTTGATGTCCACACAGCTTTAACCAAAATGCTTTAACCACTTACTTTGTTATCTGAGAGACTTTGACTCTGTTGACTATCTGAAATGGTATAATGTGACTCTGTTGAGCTGCTAGTGAGCAATAAAAGATGAAAGGGGAGGGATGAGAACCCCCTACTGTGAAAACTATTTACACCTCTCTACAGACATCAATGTTACTAGAAAAAATGGCATTGTTCAACAAAGGGTCATCCAAAAAAGGTAGAGAAAGAGGGTAGAAAAGGTGAAGTATGTTTTTAAACCTTCTCCTGTAAAGTTACCTTTTTGGAGATACAAGGTTTTGTTCCGACAACAGTGATATTTTAATTCTTGTCTAAGAAATGATACTTTAGAGATATGATTTTGGCCTAGAACATATTTTTAAAGTTATTTGTGGTGGAGAGGTACATGCAGGTACATTCTCTATAATTAACCATTTCACATCAAAGCACTCTGAAAGACTTTGTTTACATCTTGACAATTTAATTAGGCAGGAATTTTTGAAAATCAGTGAAATTCCCCTTTAATAGAAATGTGTGTCTGAGCGTGTGTCTAGTACCCTTGAAGTATCAGTAGACAAATCATATGACAATGAAGAGAGACTGTGTTTGTGTGTGTGTGTGTGTGTGTGTGTGTGTGTGTGTGTGTGTGTGTGTGTGTGTGTGTGCGTGTGTGTGTGTGTGTGTGCGTGTGCGTGTGTGTGTCCTGTCCACCACCATTGTTATTTCATTAGGGTGTAGGATTACTTCCATTAACTCAGCATGTCGGCTGGACCTAAAGAACCCCCCCACCATGTCTCTCTTTCTCTCTCTCTCTCTCTCTCTCTCTCTCTCTCTCTCTCTCTCTCTCTCTCTCTCTCTCTCTCTCTTTCTCTTTCTCTTCCTTGAACACATGGGTTTTCCATCAAAGTAATTCAAGGCCAGTTTAGCTCTAACTGAATTAAAGACTTGACAGTCTCTTAAAAGACATGCTCCCTCTGTCTGTCTGTCTGTCTGTCTGTGTCTCTCTTTCTCTTTTTCCTTCTGTCTCTTTCACACACACAGACACATATACACACACAGTACATGTCAATTTGAATTTGTTGATTGGGTCTTACCTTTTGGACTAAAAATGGGAAAAAAGTTGATGATGTGTATATTATTCTCACATGTGCGTCAATACAGTTACTGGCATACATAATTAAACTGAAAGACAAAGCTGTGTTGATGTAAAATTCATTCATCTGTAAATGATCAAATTGGAATCCAGTAAATTCAGTGCAATGTTTTTATGGTGTGGACTGCTATGTCCTCTGCAGTCATGCATTATTGTGTCCTTCAGGTAGATATCCAGACAGACAGACAGACAGACAGACAGACAGACGGACAGACAGACAGACAGACAGACAGACAGACAGACAGACAGACAGACAGATAGATAGATAGATAGATAGATAGATAGATAGATAGATAGATAGATAGATAGATAGATTGATAGATAGACAGAAAGACAGAAATACAAGATAGAAAGAAGAGAATACAAATAAGAAAAGATGAAAAGAACAACTAATATTGTTTAACTTGGTTATTGTTTAAATTGTTTTATTATTTAATAAAATGTTAAAATTAGTTTTAAAATTATCCTAATATTCTGATACGTTAAGCCAAATAACACAAATGTAGTAATACTTGTCAGGCCAGTGAAGCTTTCTGACTTGAATTTAATGTAGTTGAATTTAATTAAACTATGCTGGGAAAGGCCTCAGCACCCCCTCGAACAAGGAAGATAAGCATCTCAGAAAATGTGTGTGTGTGAACTGAGCTGATCTTAACTGAACTGAATAGACTGCTTGCAATGGCATGAGCAGAATTGAATTGAACTGAATTAAACTCAACTGCACTCAACTGTTTTTTCCAGTTCATGCAGTCCAGCTTCAGAGTATATTACTCTTGCAGAGAGGGAGAAAGAGGGTCAGACAGGATCATTTAGACACCCAAAGCCACCGGGACCGAGTGGTTAATGTATGTGTGTGTGTGTGTGTGTGTGTGTATGGGGAGAGAAAGTATGTCTGACATAACCATCATCTCTACTATTTTCACTACAACTTTAAGACATTCCACAAGACTACTCTCTGCTACAGTGAATATTACTGTGCCAGGTCTAGGACTGAGACTGGCAGGAGAACATTCTGAACCTGTTTTGTAAGAGTGTGCACTGAAAAAAATGAAGCAAATTTAAAGATGTTCTTTGTGTGTGTGTGTGTGTGTGTGTGTGTGTGTGTGTGTGTGTGTGTATGCAACACAAATGTATTTATATTATATTTATATTACATATATTTGCTTGTACTTACCTTTAAATGAATTCTTCCAATATCAAAACATGAAAAAAACACAGAAAGACTAAAGAACAACATGACAATATGCAAAATAATAACGTTTCATCAATTTAAATCATTCTAAAAGGATCTACTCACAAACAAACATGATACTGATTGAAACATTGCAGTCAGGACTTCCAGTACTATTGTTTGTCTCAGCGAGCTGCAAAATCACATCATGTTTTTGTTAACACTTGCAATTACTGTGAATCCTAAGGAACCGATCATTATGACATAAAGAATAAAGAATCAGAAGACAGACATAAACACTTCAGACATATACTATGTGGACAAAAGTATTGGGACACACCTCTTAATTGTTGAATTCAGGTGTTTTATCCCTTTAAATTGCTACAGGTGTATAAAATTAAGCACAGAATTTGTGCATTGTCCTATAATAGGATGCCACCATTGCAACAAGTCAGTTTGCGAACTTTCTTCCCTCCCTGAGTGGTATTATTGAACAGTGGAAGCATTTAAGAGCCACATAAACTCAGCCAGACCATGTAAAGTTACAGAGTGGGTCGCTGAGTGCTCCTCTGGTATTAACATCAGAACAAAAACTGAGCATCGGGAGCTCCATGGCATGGGTTTCTAAGGACGAGCAGCTGGATGCAAGGTTTACATCACTAAGCACAATGCCAAGTGTCAGATGGAGTGGTGTAAAGCATGTAGCCGCTAGACTCTGGACTAGTGGAAACTTATTCTGTGGAGTGACGGATGTGCACCTCTCTATTTGGCAGTCTAATAGACTAATTCATGTTTGGCAAATGCCAGAAGAACATTACTTGCCAAACTCCACTGTGCCAGTGGTATAGTTTGGTGGAGGAAGGATAATGCTATGGAGCATGCTATGGGTTTTTGAAAGGTTGGCCTTGGACCCTTAGTTCAAGTGAAGGAAAATTTTAATGCTTCAACAGTACAACAATACATACAACAGTATGCTTCCAACTTTGTGGGAACAGTTTGGGGAAGAACCTTTGGTGTTCCAGCATGCCTGCCCCAGTGCACAATGCAAGGTCCATAAAGGTGTGGCTGGGTGAGTTCAACCCCATCGAACACCATTGGGATGAACCAGAACGGAGATGGCAATCCAGGCCCTCTTGTCCAAAATCAGTGTCTGACCTCAGACACTGCTTTTCTGGATGAATGGGCAAAAAAAATCCCACAGACACATTGCATAATCTTGTAGAAAGCTTCCCAGAAAAGTGGAAGCTGTTTTAGCTGAAAAGAGGGGACCAACTCCATATTAATGTCTATGAATTTACAACCCCAATTCTGATGAAGTTGGGACGTTGTGTAAAACATAAATAACAGAATATGATGATTTGCAAATCATTTTCAACTTATATTCAATTGAATATGCTACAAAGACACAATATTTAATGTTCAAATGGATAAACTTTAATGTTTTTTGCAAATTTTGAATTTGATGCCTGCAATACGTTCCAAAGAAGTTGGGACAGGGGCAACAAAATACTGGGAAAGTTGAGGAATGCTCAAAAAACACCTGTTCCACAGGTGAACAGGTTAATTGGAAACAGGTGAGTGTCATGATTGCGTATAAAGGGAGCATCCCTGAAAGGCTCAGTCGTTCACAAGCAAGGATGGGGCGAGGTTCACCACTTTGTGAACAACTGAGTGAGCAATTAGTCCAGCAGTTTAAGAACAACGTTTCTCAATGTGCAATTGCAAGGAATTTAGGGATTTCATCATCTACATTCCATAATATCATCAAAGGATTCAGAGAATCTGGAGAAATCTCTGCTAGTGAGCGGCAAGGCAGAAAACCAACACTGAATGCCGTGACCTTTGAAAACCGACATCATTCTGTAATGGATATTACCACATGGGCTCAGGAACACTTCAGAAAACCACTGTCAATGAACACAGTTCGTCGCTCCATCTACAAGTGCAAGTTAAAACTCCATGCAAAGCGAAAGCCATATATCAACAACACCCAGAAACGCCACCGACTTCTCTGAGCCCGAGCTCATCTGAGATGGACTGACGCAAAGTGGAAAAGTGTCCTGTGGTCTGACGAGTCTTTTGAAAACGAGGTTTTGGAGCCACATTGTGCCAAGCCACATTCTGCATGTGTTACAACAGCGTGGCTTAGTAGTAAAAGGGGTACTAGACTGGCCTGCCTGCAGTCCAGACCTGTCTCCCATTGAAAATGTGTGCCGCATTATGAAGTGCAAAATACGTCAACGGAGACCCCGGACTGTTGAGCAACTGAAGTTGTACATAAAGCAAGAATGGGAAAGAATTCCACCTACAAAGCTTCAACAATTAGTGTCCTCAGTTCCCAAATGCTTATTGAGTGTTGTTAAAAGGAAAGGTGATGTAGCACAGTGGTAAACATGCTCCTGTCCCAACTTCTTTGGAACGTGTTGCAGACATCAAATTCAAAATGAGTGAATATTTGCAAAAAACAATAAAGTTTATCAGTTTGAACATTAAACATCTTGTCCTTGTAGTGTATTCAGTTGAATATTGGTTGAAAAGGATTTGCAAATCATCGTATTCTGTTTTTATTTATGTTCTACGCAACGTCCCAACTTCATTGGAATTGTAGTTGTTGTAGTTTATTGGGGTTGTAAAATGGAATGTCTTATAAACACCTGTAGGTGTAATTTGTAGGTGTCCCAATATATTTGGCCATATAGTGTACAAATAAATATAAGCTAGTATTGCTCAGACAGTTACCATTGAACACAATGAAATCAAATCAGTTATTTTTACACCCAAAACACAGAATGACGTAGACGCAGAAGAATGTGCAGCACTCCCAGAATGCTTTGTGGCTGCAGCAGCCTTGGCATCCATATCCTGGCACTGACAATGGTCTCCCATGGAGGGGTGTGATTGGACAGCATCAAAACCCTCCCTTTGGATTTGTTGCGAGGACAGCTACAGAACACACACACGCACATGCATGCACACACCCTGATCGATGTTTTCTGACCCAAGACTGAGAATAAAAAATGTGCACAATGTTTTCATTGGTAATGAGTGAACAAGGGGAAATAAACACAAGGGTTATATTAACAGAGAAAAGAGCAACAGCAGAGAGAGAGGGGGGTCGGGGGTGTGAGTGAGAGAGAGGGACTGCAATCTTTGCCTTTTTCCAAAGCATACAATTCCTCGAACATACCATAATAATTTCCTAATTATCCAAGCTGTTATAGCTTTAATTATAAACTTCCATGAATCCGTGCAGAAATGTTTTCATTTTGATTCTAGGGGCACTAAATCTACAGTACTAATGATGGTGGTCTAAAAGGTCCTGAATTTCTCCCCACCTCAATCATCCACCACTGTGTGTGACACTGAACAGGCCCAAGCAAATTGCGCAGAAGCATATTTTATACACCATCACTGCTGAAGTCTGGCTATGGCCTTGAAAATTGAAACACGTGAAATTAAACACTGGGTCATGTGGAGCAGGACAATCCCCACTGGATGTGACACTGAGGCAAAGTTTTTTGGACTGTAAGTGTTATTGTCTTGTACAAGAATGTGATGACATTCCACTTTTGCTAAACAGAATGTTTTAGCCTATTTTAAACTCTAGATTGTCTAAAAGAAACATTATCTAAACTATCAGAAAGAGGTTGATTATTTTAACATTCTATGTGCTTATTCTGTCTATTGTTGTGGACTGGAGTTGGGGAACTCTGCACTAACTGCACTAGCAAACTTACAAAATCACGTCTGTCGAAACACAATGTAGTTTTCTGACCCAAACAACACTCAGTCTTATATTAAATAGTTATGTTTCTCCATTCAAACATCATTTAAATCTCTTGAAACAGAGAAGTACAGTTATACACAGAACTTTGCTAGCTACTTTAGGGAGACACCTGTTTATCTTTCAGCTATTAACATTAGCAAAAGTTATCTAAACGCTAGCATTGGTCTGTGTTAATTAGCTGATGTTGTCTTACTGTTCCTATGATGGCAAAGAGTTTTTTCTCCTCTTTATGCAACACCATGGGATCCTTTACCCACCATAACATGAAGAGCCAGTAGGATTCCATGCTTCTAAGAGCTTTGAGAGACTCTTCAGAATAGGGAGCAGGGCTGTGTATGACAGAAATACAGATATCAGAAAAAACTCTTGGTAGCTTTCCCCCAGTTTAAGTGGGATCAGGAATTCAGGGGAAACTGTATAAGGGTCACAGCCTATTTTATTGACTTTGTCGAGGTAACATTTTTTTCTCTTCCAAGTTTAGGGCAGCCTAGGTTGATAATGCTCTCTATAATCTGTATGAAGGGAGACAGAAAATGGTTACTCTCTTAACATTTCTGTATGAAGGTGCCTGTAATACATTAAACTTTCTCCTCAAAGGTGCATAGCTCTAGTTTGCTCTGAGTCTAGTTTATTCTTAGTAACTTCTACACTGTGAAAACAAAATCAATCAAGAGTGAATCTTTGACAAACCAGGAGGATTTGGAGCAAAGTGAATATGATGCGTCTTCTGGAAACAAGTCAAGAAGTCAAGTAGCTGTGAGCTGTGCCGACCTCAGCCCCTGTTGTGCTGTGTAAGACGATAGGGCCCTGTTTAGTAACTTCCATTAAAAACTATGCAATGGTGAGTTGAATAGTACTGTTCTCAGTCAAGGAAATAAATTCATTGGTTAATTGGTCAAATTTGAAAAAGAAGCTGGAGAACAAGAAGCTGACTTCAGCCTTGCAAAATGTCAAATGTTGAGAGACATTTTACAAGTGACTGTTGCAGAAAACTTTGACTTTTGAAGAAAAGTTTCCAGCTGGAGATGCAAGAAAAGCGGCAATAGCTCAGGTGAAGCTTAAAGCAGAGCAAAGTTAGTCTGCATTTTTGCTTATAGTATATTTCTAGCCTACACCAGGACATTAGCACATGCTTAGACATATTTACAGCCAAAATGATAAAATGGACATAAATGTTGTGGTCCCCAATGTGATTTGGGTGGTGGACCCCTGCTTTAGACCTTCTAGAAGTCTGAGATAGGTCACTGACTGTGAATACAATGACAGCCTTATCAACATGTTGTGCGGTGGCAGCACTTTTCCAGAGCTCTCTACTGAAAGAGTCACTGTAAAACTGTTACAAGATAAAACATGCTAATATGTCTTTCACATAAAGATGAAATGTCTTTAAGTACTTTTGAATGTCTGTGTTTAATATAGAGTGGCCAAAAATGTTTATGAGAACCACTGTTATCTTAGAGCTAACAAACTGCTTGAATCTCATAAGAATGCTAACAGAAATTAGCATTGTTTAAGAGGTGCTAATTCCTCATGTTTTGAGAGATTTTACTGGAATTGTTTGCACCTTTGCATACAACTGTAGATAAGGTTCAACATACTGTTCACTCTCAAATCCATATTTAGAAAATAGATTAGAAAGAAAACAATACTTTTTGATTTTATTGCTTCTTGTGATGTCAAGAAAACGAACCCATTTACATATATTCACTTATTTGGCCTACTGCAACCATGTTGATTTAATAGGCTTTCACTTTTTTTAATAGGCTTTCACTTTTATGTAAGGTACTGTACAGGACACCCAATCAGAACAGAGCTCATTTACATATATCAGTCTTAAAGGTGCAGTAAAATAAAAAAAACAGACGGTTTATGTAAAGATAATAAAGAGAGGTTTAAAATGGTCATGTAGAAATGAATTATGACTGTTTTAGTACATAAACCTATGCAAACATTACAAGTGAACCTCAGGGGTAAAAATACAAGAGAAATGTCAGATGTGGGGCTTTCAAGGCCATTTGCAGACCTGATTCACTACTGTTGTGAAAATCATATCAGAGGAATTTAGTGTCATGAGTATATCACAGAGTGAAAGGTTCCTTTCTCTTACTAAATTATCTCTGCCTTTGATGGTGTTTGTAGAACATTGTTCTTAATTAAGCAGCAATTCATTGTGACTGCATGACTGTTTAACTAGTCACTGTCTACCAGCCAACCCTGCTGTTTGTGTGTTTGGGTTGAAGGGTCCTGCTCGCTGTGGGCCTGATTAATTTCCTGAGTGTGTGTGACCCCATAATTCACAGTAACACTGGTATTTTCAGATGGAGGGAGGGTTCTGATCTAATTACTTATCATTCTGACAATCAAACACTAAAACATTACTCTAAACTCACACACACGTCTCCTCCCATGACTTGGCGCCCCATCTGATGCTTAAAGCTGAAAAGGAGTCACTCTTGAGTGTTCATAGTTCTAAATAGAACCATTTTCTTAACGAAAGAACCATTGACGAAGCATCATTTTAATAACTTTACATTTTAATGAATAATCATTTAATTGCTAAATTTAACATATTCATGGAAAAAAATAATAACTTGTGGCAAAATGCTAATGGAAAATACCTTCCATTATTTGTTAGTCATGTAAGGATGTTAGCTGGAGATATTTCTTTAAAGTGAAGCAGTAACATCATAAGACAAATGAAATAAGTACCTCAGACATTAAAGTGCAATCAAAATACCATGGATATTTAGCTAATTAACGGTCAGTTTGCACATCATTTCCGTAATCCTTTTCCAATTATTGTAATTAAAATGAAGTCTCCATGAGAACAGAGATGCCAGCTCGTTAATGGGTGGGGGTCAGGGGTTCGATTTTGAGTTCAAGGGCCACTCTAGCGGTCAAGTGGACTAATGAATGAGTTACTGAGCTATTTTAACCCCAGAGAGGAGCCTGATGGGCAGGATCAGATTTCAGCTAATACCCTTACTGCTTTAACTGAGAGAGAGAGAGAGAGAGAGAGAGAGAGAGAGTGTGTGTGTGTGTATGTGTGAACTTAACCTGACAGACAGAGACCAATCCATATCCTCAGAGATTCAGAGGGTCATAGCTAATGCTAACGTGGGAGTGCTGATGTTTTTTTCATTAGCTAATAGCAGCTTGGGTTACCTTTGCGTGTGTTTGTGTGTTTGTGTGTGTGAGTGAGTGTGTGTGTGTGTGTAAGACAGAGAGAGGGAGAGAGAGAGATGTATTGTATTAAGTGACAGGCGGTTGAATGATTCATCATAGATATATTCTGAATGTCATTACAAGGTGTGTGTGTGTGTCTGTGTGTGAGTTACATGGACACCAAATGCAGATCCAAGTAAAGTTTGAAAAGTTCTGCAATGTTTATTCTAACAAAATTGACCCCATCCACTGTCCCACTGCAAAATCAAACATGATTGGTAAACTCCTGACTGTATGTTGGGGGTGTAATGCAACGTTCAGGTGCTTAGCATACAGACCAGAAAGTTGACTCAGATGCATCCACTGCATTCAGACCCAAGTACCTATTGAATGATATGGCCACTGCATGGTAAAGGCATCCTGCTTTTTCTTTACTTTTTGAAAAATCATACAGATCACATCAGTTACCCTTTTACACATCACATATGTTGTGTTATATGTCACACTATCTGGTAAACTCATGTACCATCTAGAATCCTATGTGCCTCTTGTATATATGACCTTTTTGTCTGTTCGAGTGCCCTTTACAAGTAGGATCATTCCTGAAGGCTTGCTTGGCTGTATCTGCCTAGATGCCACAGAAAATAAAACATTCTGATTGGACAAATTTGTATTGAGAGTTTCAACATTTTAACCCTTTTGTTTTAACTAAACTTGATTACATAGTACTACTTAGTATTAGGTCATGCTGAGTTTAAACATAATCTAAATTTTTAATTACTGAGTGACTACTATGGAGTAGTAGTAATAGTATGTAGTTAAAGATTGGTACACTAAAGTCTGAACCAACTGTCAGGAGTTTGAGAGATTATTAGCTTAATACAAAGCACTACACTTTACATGCTTCAGTATACTGTATGCCCACTGCATGGAGCAGAACCACATATTGCTCAATAGAAACCCTTTGAGTTAAGTTACTTAGTTAAGTAAAAATTCTCCCAACTACTGTTTCTATGTCTGTGTCTTAGTTAGATAAACAAAATTAAATGAGTCTTTTTACTAATTTTTTCCCCACTAGCTGGCACTCCTTCCATCACACAGTCCCATCCGGCATATTTTCCTCTTGGGATATGGACAGCTATGGTATTGCTGGGATTCAAACTCACATCTCTTGATGTTGGGATAAATTATTAGATAGCTGTGCCACATAAGACCAGTTAAAACAGCAAGTATTTTCTCCAGTGTTTCAAACATTTGTAAGCACAAAATTTAAATCACTATGTGTGTTCCTGAGTGGTGCAGTGGACTAAGCTGCCACCCCAACAGAAAGTTGTAAATTTAAACCCCAGCGATGTCATAGCCATCTGTAAGTACGTACCCAAGAGGAAAAATGTCTAGTAGGATTGTATAATGGAAAGAGTCCTGGCAGGTGGGGAAGTTGAATGTAAAAAGCAAGTTTGGATTATTGACCAAACGGAGATTCAGAACTAAAAAATTAAGAGAACTTTTGACTCAACTAAGAAGTTTGAGTTGTAATAACTCTGGTGTCCTCAAATGTATTTTATCCATCCATCCATCCATCCATTTTCTAAGCCGCTTCTCCGTCAGGGTTGTCCGGGGGTGCTGGAGCCTATCCCAGCAGTCTTCGGGCGGAAGGCAGGATACACCCTGGACAGGTCGCCAGTCCATCGTAGGGCAGACAGACAGACACAGACAGTCACTCACACATTCACACCTAGGGGAAATTTAACACGTCCAATTGCAAATGTATTTTATATTTTTATAAAATGTATTTTATATTGTGAAAATGTTACATAAATGCAGGTCTGCAATCCCAGTTGAGTTGTCTTTAAATATATGAATAGATTATTTTGTGCTTTATATATCTAATTTTAATATTTATTTGTCATTTTGTTAGAATTTATGGTGGCAGTTGCATCTAGGCCCCGTGACCCTGAGGGAGAAACAGCTTAGAAAATGTGTGTGTGTGTGTGTGTGTGTGTGTGTGTGTGTGTGTGTGTGTGTGTGTGTGTGTGTGTGTGTGTGTGTGTGTGCGTGAGCTGCACCAAGGGAAATTTTCATTTTTAAATTAAAAAAATTCTAATCTGATCATGATTGTCTAAAGTAAGTTCACTGAAAATTCACTGTTGTTCATACTCCTGTGATTCCTTTGATATAAACTGACCAATATAGCTGCAATCAGTAATTATACAATTCAAAATTATTTTAAAATTGTACATAGAAGAAAAAAGTAAGTCTCTCTCTCCCCCTTTCTTGCCTTATTTTACTTCCCAAATTGCACCATTCTCTTTCTCTCTCTCTCTCTCTCTCTCTCTCTCTCTCTCTCTCTCTCTTTCTGTTAATGCATCCTTTCATGTCATCTCCAGTTTCCTGGATTCTGCCATCGCCGTGGTAACCCCTCCCTCCCTCTAGTCTCCCAGGTCCTGCCGGATGGGATGCTTTTGTACGGCCGCCACATTTTTGGGGTAAACCGATCCCCTCGCCTCCTGAGCCTCCCCATGGACACACACACACATACACTCAGTGAACAGTAGGTCAAATTTGGCATCGTTTCAAAATTCAGGATTTGAAGGGACTGGAGAAAAACATGGATGTTTCACGCACGTCATATTTTGTCCTTTTATTCTTTTGACTCAAGCCACCAAGTCTTGCATTCTTACATGCCCACAGCAAAAGACTTACATTATCTTTATCTCACTTCCACTTACAAAGTCCATCTGTTGTGTAGGACATCCTCGGTTAGCTCAACAGCTGCAGAGCACAGCTACCATGACAGGTAAAAACAGGGAGAGCAGGTGTGTGAGGAGTGAATGTGACTGCTGCAGTACCTGTCTGGACCTCTCTTCAAGATCAGTCTTTACTCCCTACTGCCTAACCTCCTATATACATGTTATTAACCTAATATATTAATCATTAACAGTATTTGCAAAACATGAATGTTCAAAATAGTGCATCAGAATAAAAAATTGTATCACTGGTAGGTTTATGTGCCTTTTTTTGAGAGTCAACTTGAAAAATACAAACCTAAAACCTAAACATTGCTATAGTTATTGTCAGACTCTGTGTAGCTTATTGACATATTTTAATTGTGCATTGGAATATGATGTCCGACTCTTCTGTGGACTCTTTAATATATGATATATGTTGTTGGGAGCAGGCTTTCCACATAATGTCAGGAAATGTCAACATTATGTAATGATTAATAGCATCTTTATTACAGAAATAAAAAAGTGATTTCCACTTTATACACCAGTAGTTATTCTATTAAAAGACTTGTGCAGGTGTGTAAATGTGTGTGTGTATACACTACACTGTCCTGTATGAGTTCTGTAGAATCAATTTTGATTTTGACACATAAAGTATCCAAAATCAATTACAATTTTGACTCCAGAATCGAAAATCATCTCAAACCAGAAAATACAGTGTTGTGCAATCAGAGACCACCTCTTATTCATTTAATTTACAGTCAAAACTGTCTTCTAGTTTGATCTGGAAATGTTTTTTTTACTTTTTTTACTGTGCCTTCTCACAGTGGGAGGACTGACAGAAACACCTGTGGATGTTTTCAGATCTGAAGCAGCTTGATTTTCTCCTCTCTCTCAAAGATGAAAGCTTGAAGCACAGTTTTGATGTCTACCAGGTCTTGCATGGTTGTTCAAGTATTTTATTTGATTCAATTTTTTCACTAATTTTCCTTATGCAAGTGGATTATCCCATATCTAATATCCTCAGAAATATCACCTAAAACTGATGAAGTTGTACGTAGTGGCTGTTCTGACTGGAAATTTAATCAAATAAAATAGGAATCTGACTTTTGCACAGTGCACTTAACAGTGCACTGAGAATCAAAAAATGCATTAAACCTGAAAATATGTATAATGTTACAACTCCTTATTTATTAAAGGCCTAGACAGGGACAAACACTGCAAAATAGCATACAGTTGTAAATGTCACAGTATATAACATTTGACTATTTTTTTGTAATATGTATATAATAAGCTTTGTGTGCAGGATGTACAGTATGTGATTTTAACTACATGTGTGTTTATGAGTATATGTTGCTAAGCACTAGAGTGTTCTATTAATAAGAAGAAGAACAAATGTATAAGCTAATGTACAATACTTAGATAGTTAATTACAATTATAATATGAATTCAGTGCCAAAGATGCAAGCCTGTTGCTATGAAGCCCTTTATTGTGGTTTTAAGGTGGTAAATGTGTGCACCCCTGGGGGTCATGCCGTAATCCCGCAGTGTGTACCTGCTGAACGTGGGAGTCAGTGGGTCTCAGGTTTCCCTTAGTAAATGATCTGATTAAAGAAGTCCTTTCAGCACAGCCCAGCCCGAAAACACACACACACACACTCAGAGAAAAGAAAGGGAGAGAAAAAACGAGTGAAACGAAAACTTAGACAAGGACAGAAAGAAGCATGCCAAAGCCTGGAGCTAGAAACCACCAGACAATGACTGTCAAGAACACAGACATGCGCACACAATCAGTAGACTCTTAGTTTTAGACACTGTTGTTCAGAGTAAAACGTTAAAATAACTAGGTCGTTAAATAATCAACAATATTAATAAGCATGAAAACATTACAGGCAGAAAAGACAATTTGGATTATAGATCTTTGGAAATTGGATCTTTAACATAACTTCTCTTAAATTGTAATAATTCAAAAGTAATACAATTTGTTTAGTGTATTCAGTCAATTCATGTCCACTCACATCAAACTATATTTTCCAGAAGTTCACAACTTTAATGATGAGTGCTTAGCTCCACCCACACTGGGCATAATCGAGTTGCAACATACATCACCAAGGAACTTATGTCCTGTGAAATCTAACTAGAATATCCAAATATATCATTTTTCTTTAAACAACCACATTATCTAGAATTAGTGTGTGTTTTATGAATAATGCGGTTCAAAAGTCCAACCTTTTTTTTTCTCAAAATCAGCTTTTCTTTACTTTCAGAACCAAAACATCTCAGCTTCTAGAGTACCTGCACTCATCAAATTTGGCAAGTTTATTCCTGTACATATTTTGAAGGATATTACAAAGAGGTTTGCTAATATATTACACATGGCTTGATTTATGCTAGATTTTAGAGTACAATGCGCTCCATAAATGTTTTCTGGAGTGTGTTGTCACAATAAAATAAATGCTGTTACATCCTAACATAATCGAAAGGCTAGATATTTGGTTTTTATGCATATTTAAGTAGATCACATCTCATTCACACGTCTAATTTTGCCTACAAACCTACCAACACAAAAAATTCCTGTAAGCATATCAACAATCAGCTGGCAAAAATTAATTGTAAAATCTTTTGTTTTAAAAATGGTCCTGTTCACCTGTAGTGTCTCATCCTATGATTACAACATGATCAAAATAGTATCAAAACATTTTAAATGTAATATTTAAAACACTACATGTACACTCTCAAAAAAAGATGACACAATGATTCCATAGAAGCACCACAGCTTGGTTTCCTAATTAATCATGTTTGAAATTTATGAATGTGAAGAATCTTTTAAAGGTTTAAAGAACCTTCTTGTAATGTAATGGTTCTCTACCATTTTAGGGTTCATTTTAGAACTTCAATGTTATGTGGAGGTTCATTTAATTTCAAATGGGTCTCACGCGTCTCATTTGCCAAAATGGTTCATTAATGGACCGCCCGGTAACAGGTCTTTTATGGAACCAAAAGTGATTCTTCTATGGTATCATACAAAGAACCCTTTTTGCCACTTTTTTTGTCTAAGAGGGTAAACTATATTGCTGATATGCCCCTCTGGGTGCATCTATCTATCTGTATTGTTTATAGCTTAGATGCTATATTTTATTATTTTACTTATAAAATCTGTTTTTTTTTCACAAGGCATGCTTTTGTTTTAACACATTTTAATGCCTAAAATATTGAAAAATCCAATCTACAGACCTCATAATTAAAAAACAAATTAAATCTAAAAAAATATTCTTATTGTTACCCTCACAGAAAATATCTGTGGAAAAACTGTAGAACATATTGATATTATCCAGCTTGCTCTACCCAGTAGGAACCACATAGTGACTAAATTTAGTGTTGCCAAACAGAAATATACAGATACAGTATACCTTGGGGTCTATCACTGTGCCCAATATTGCCATTATTTGCATTTATTTTAATGACACTTTTTTGTTTTTAAGAATAACAGTTTCTTCTAATAAACCATACAAATTTGGCCAAAAAACACAATATTGGAGTGTAGGTGGTAAACAGCATTGGCCTTTGGAATTATAGACTCTATGGGGTTAAACAACAGGGTTGCTATTAAACAGGGTTGCCAGTGGTCACTATTGCAGAGATACAGAGGGAGATTTCTAACTAACTATACTAAGAACTAACTATACATTTCTAATATTTTCATCAGACAAATTCTTTGACACGTGCACAAAACATTAGATATCAGATTCATTGTTGAGGCCACATGGCATGAGACAGAGGCCATAATAAACCAACGCTCCCAACCAAAGACTCCCAGTATTGATCTGGAACCAGAGATCCGCCTGAGTTATGACGTTATTAGCCTCCTGTGGCCAGTCTACTCAACGGAGAAGCTGTGGTATGGATGACATCACCTCACAGTTAATCAAGGTAATGAGATTAACTTTTTGTCAGTGATGTGTTGATATTTTGGAGCTGTTGGAAAGAAAAAGAGGTCTTGATTCAACCTCCCTAATTCCCCCAGACCCAATGCATCATGCAAATTGTAGAGAATTTTAACATGCAGTGTCAACAGAGTTTCTATAGCTCCATGGAGCAATTTCTGGGGTCCATGCACTTTTAGCCAAAGGGATATTACAGTAGATTAATTGCAAGTGTTGAGCGAGAGCTCAATGATGCAGAATATAGAGAAATCAAACCTGTTTAGATTTTTAAGCTTGTTTGTACTCAAAGTTAGATACAGTCACAAAAATTATGAGCATGTACCAGTTAAACGTCTTTATACATATTAATGCAGAAACATTGTAACTCACTTTATAAGTAACTCTTCTTCATCTGTTTGGTCCCACAACAATAATGCTGATTTTCAGTGTTATGTTACCAATTCACACTTAATCACACATATTTACAGCTTGTAATGGACATTCAAATAGTATATGCTTTACTTTGGAGGATAAAGTGAGGAAGTCAGCTTCTTCAGTAAAGGTGTAAACTCAAAGTCTGTCTTTGTATATTATTGGAGCCTGTTAGCCTGGTAGCTTTTCCCAACTTACTCTAGTGAGGACAGAATTATCCCACAGAAATCCTGTTAACAACAACTAAAACAGTCTGCTGAATCTGTCACTGAATACAGAAATGTTCATGTTTGCAATATTTGATGTTGCAGTACTGTTTTACATCCTTATTTTCGTCCGAGGCGTGTTTGTTAGGTGCTGTGACCATGATAGCATGAGGGCTGTTGAAGTGGGTGGACTTATTTGACTGGAAGGCAGGACATTTCCTCAATGTGACATTGCATGCAGTAGTATATCCTGACAGCCTGCATAAATGCATGCCTTTTGTAAAAGAGCAATACGTTAATTCAGATTAGTGGTGTAGAACTCGAGTGCTTGAGACCACAAACTAGTGGTCTTGTCTTGGTCTCAATCTTATTTGGACTCACTCTTGTCTCAGGGTAATGTGGACTTGGAAATTGTTCTTGTGACCAAATAATTTAATAATTTGCAAATAATTTACAAGTTTTGTCATATTTAAAATGACTTTGGTCTTAAATGTATTGTAACAAACTTTTGCATTAAAAAATAATACTGCAGTACCACCATCGTCCACTGGCGGCACATACCTCAGGTTGAAAACTTGGTACTCATTGGTTCTAGAATTCAAACATCCCCTAAGAGCAGATCAGAATGTTAATGAAAAATGTTTTCATTTATAAATAACAACAACACTACATCGTTTGGATGGTAAATACAGTGACACACATGAGAACTGGCAAGGAAAATGCAGTTTTATTTACATGAAAACATGGCTAGGTTTCAAACTGATTGATTCCCTAATATTAGTCCAGTAATAAATATTGATTACGTTGAAGAATTGTTTCTACACTGATCCTTCAAAGTGTATAAATGTGACTTTACCATAAAGGTGATTAATAATGAAGTAACTTAAACTCAAGCAGTTATACCTCAGCACACATTATGAGCTAATTATTTACTATGTTTTGTTGGAGAAAAATGTTTTGTTGACTTCCACCAATACCCAGCTCAGAAAAAACCCACTCCATCTTTAGAGCAACGCAGGTACTAAAAACAGAACCAGAACAATGGGCTGGTGTAACTGAGACAAAAGGTCATGTTAGGCTGATAAGGGGAATAAAATCTGTTCATTCCAATTTTACCATGCAGGCATTCAACTCAGAAATATAGGACAAATGAGATTTAGGGCATTTGTCATTTCTGGCCTTCATAAAACACTTGACAGAAGGAATCAACCTATAATGATCAAGTATACTGTCAGTAATGTCATATAACTATGTCATTTATTTCATATAACATGAAATATATTGCTTTCAAAATATTCTAAAGTGGTGGTGGCAAAACTTCCCACAGAGTTTATATCCAACTTATGTTTATCATGCTGCCCCTTCTTTACCTAGCACTAATACACCTGATCCAGCCACTGAAGAGGTTAATTAGCTTGTGGTTGGAACTACACACTGCAGGAAGGAAGCTCTGCAGGACCAGGGTTGGAGAACATTGGTTTGTACTGAAACCTGCCACACATCCAACAATGACTCACACACAGAATCACTCTGTACTTCCTTAGCTATACACAAATAAGAGTTACATGTATGACATTATTTGGTAAAGGCAAGAACCAATCAAATGCCACGCCTCTCTAGTGGATTTCAAATGTCATTTAACTCATCAAGGTCAAAGTAGCTATAAGCCTTTAGAGACCATGTATCTAACATGAAAACATGGCTCTTTTATTCATGTTTGATAGTGAAATTAGCATATTAAAAATACTTGAGGCTTAAATCATTGTACCTTTACTAGATTAGCATTGTTTTTAGTCCCACTGGAATAAAGATTTTGGTTGTATAATCAGCTTTACCGTAAAGATATGTGTCAAAAGTACTTTCCTGATGCGAACAAAGCTGCATTAACATCTAGGGACCAGGATAAATGCAACAAGTTTATTCTTGACTGGTAGTAAAGTTACCTTTATTCTAGCTAGCAAGTGCTATATAGTTATCTATTAGCATGCAAGCTCATCTAGCACACAATCTGTACAAACATAAAATAAAGCATAGAATATTCAGTCAGCGCATGAACTTTTTATTTTTCTGTCATAGCAGAAGAAACTTTCACTTTGTAAGTGACATTTTCTTTGTTAGTGTCTGATAACCTCTGCTTTGGTAGTGCTAATTTTAGCTATGGGATTCAGTCTGTCTTGTAGTGCCAAGTTAATGATGGTGTACATTCACTTTTCCACACCGAGTTTGATACTATAATATTGCGTACAGCATTAGTGTATGGTACTGTACAGTATATAGTATATAATTTGTAGTATATTGCTGCTGTCAGAACAAAACCTTGTATCTCCATTTTTGTTGTTTTTCAGTTTTTAACATAATTTGAAAATGCCTGCTGCCCTTTACATTGTGTCCAAATTTTAAGAGGAATGAATAAAAAGAAATGGGCCAAAATGACTTGGGTAAAAAAAAAAAGTCTGGTTACATTGACTTACATTGAAAGTAATGTAGGTTTTTTCTTACTGCTGTAAAGTTGCCATTTTTGGGTTACAATGTTTAGTTCTGACAACAGTGCTATAAAGTATTGTATTACAATATGTACAGTACATATATACAGATCTAGCCTATACACTGACTTTTGGAGCTTGCAAGACATGCACAGAATATATTTTTGCTTTATTGCAGATTTAGCAAATCCTTTGGTAAATACTTCAACTTACAGGATGGTTATTTTATATTTACAGCATTTA
This sequence comes from Pygocentrus nattereri, assembly GCF_015220715.1. Taxonomy (NCBI): domain Eukaryota; kingdom Metazoa; phylum Chordata; class Actinopteri; order Characiformes; family Serrasalmidae; genus Pygocentrus; species Pygocentrus nattereri. The sequence continues at coordinate 30,635,781 of NC_051219.1, read as the reverse complement.
GCAGACAGAGCAACTTACAAAAAGTGCTTTGTCTATTTAGACAAAGTATCTTTGCTAGTTACCAATAGGTTAGAGAGAAAGCTAGTCCTGAGCTCAAATACTACCAGAAATGAAAGTCTATGTTGATACCTATTTTGAATCTTATTCATTGTTGATCCATTAAATATCCATCTACATGTTGGCTAAAGATGATCAACCAATGTAGCTTCACCTAAAAAAGGCTTGCTGCAAAAATTAGAATATGTATTATGTTACATAACATTGTATTAGGGGCTTGCTGTTTGTCTGAGTTATGCTAGCAAGTCAAGCAAACATTCATAAACTGGAGTTAGTTTGGTTAGAAGGATCAAAAGTGCTCAGTATACAAAAAACCTATTTATTTATTATTTGTACACACTGTTAGTTTGATGAGGAAAGCAGCAAATTAGCAATATTTTATTGCAATGTGCAAGTTGTACTGTTTTGAAAGTTATAAACATGGATAAATATTGAGTTTTTCAAAAAACTTTGTGTCCCAGACACAAAAAGATGGCCAAAAAGCCATTCTTCATTCTTCTGCCATTCAACACATTGGAGTGAAGAAGAAATGTTTGTTTTTGTATTGTTCTCAAGGCTCAAAATGGCTATCCACGTATGCATTTTTTTCTAATTCAAATATTCAATGTATAGTATAGAAAAAAGCAATTGAATGAAGTAGCTAAAGTTCAATCAGTTACTTTTCACAAAAGATTACTTTGCAGGTGTCTATCTTAGGCCTCCTCTGTAAGGCTGGAAATACAAGAAGGGCAGATTCTACTATACTGTGAAGTAGAGCTAGATAACAGAGCGATTTGTTTAAGCGAGTGAGTCTGTTTTAATACTATATAAATTAGAATTAAACCTCACTGTAATCCCAAATTAATGAAAGAGGCCCAGTTTGGCCCTCTTTATGGGCTTAGGTGATAAGCGCGTGAAGCAGCGGATTAAGGCGAGCTGCTGGAGGAGCAGCACTATTGCTGCTTCACGGCGGCCTGCTGCTGCTGCTGCTGCTGCTGCTGCGCGTGTAACTCGAGCCCACAGCCGTCCGTCAGAAATAAAAAATCATTTGTCCAGTGTGGGCTTGATTAAATATTCATGGCGGGAGGGAGACTCTTATCCGGTGTCGCGTGTAAACCGATCCCGCCCGCTCCGGAAGGGCATCGTCATGGTGGACAAATGGAGAGCAAAGCCTGAAGACTGTGAGTGCTCTGTGAAACAGTGCTGCCACTGCTGCATACATCAAGACTCAAAAGAATCATGTGCTCTCAGGCCAGACGTTTTTGGTGAAGGCCTCCCCCCACAACTAGATGGCATTTTTGCTATATCCCAGCTCCAAACACACCTGAACCAGGTAATCAAGAGCAGTAAAATTAATAGCAGTAAAAACTAACAAAGGACACATACTTCTTATGGCATTACGTGTTAGGGCATCTAAAAATAGTACTACACATGCTGGTAATACATACATGTTCATTTATTATTAATATGTATGATCAAGCTTGTGGTATTTAACGTCTGTGAGTAGTTGTACTACTGTTTTGGCTGAAAACAAAACAGTTAAAATCCTGACATGTCAGATAGAAATGTATTATTTTCTCTGTGGCATCTAGAGATACCAAGCTCTCTCATTGGTTAGGACTTTAGGAGCTGAACAGATAGCCTTACATATTAGAATAACCACCAGCATAATGAGGAAATTACAGTAAAAAGAAAACCAATCATGTTTTGATTACACTGTAGGCCTTCTGAAATTCTAGATACAACACTGACTATCAATACAAGCTGTAGTCTAATCAGGTTTCAGTCAGGTGTTAGAAATAGAAAACACTAGTGGCAACTCTATCCTAGGACTCGCTGTAAAACTGAAACACACAAGGTTAAATCTATGTTAATGTCTGTTCAAGATTTAATTAAAACATATGCAATGTCAGCAAGCGTCAGATGTCTGTGCTTTATCTAGATATAAAAATTATAGCTTAGAAATCTCACAGGGAAGCTAGCAGAAATGTGTTCTGATAAGTGTTTTCAGACATTTCAGCTCAATGTAAAGACCTAACTCTAATAATCATGGTTTTCCACAGGTAGAGTGAAAACAGACTATATGATCAGTGATCGGGAGTGTGGTTAGGCCAGTGGTTCCCAATTCATGATGTATGGGTGTGTTTTTTTAACAGCTCATAAATCTGAAACCTTCCCTACTTTAAGACCAATATCCAGTTGGCACAAGAGTACTGCGAGATTTGTATTAAATGTCAAAATTTTAAATATGTAATATACATCACTGTGGAAATGTAGAGGGCAAAATTTGCTCCAAAGAATAAAAAGATTTTTACAGCAAGCTATAAACTGGTAAGCACACATCTGAATCTGTTGCCCTGCTAGTTAAATGCATCTAATATCTATAGCATGAAATAAAACATAATGTACCAAACATCAATGGTTCAAAAGTAATGACATCAACCTTTGCACATTTCGCTATAGCAATAATTTTGTATACTGCACAAACTAATGAAGATACTAGCCTAAACTTTTGCACATCCTGAAAATATTAAGCAAAGGAACTTTTCATTAATATCTGATTTAATGTGGGTTTACTGTGCAGTTCCTTTCAGGTGAATGACAGGACAGGAGATGGGAAACATGTTTAGAACTGTTAATGTAGAAATGAAAAAATAGGGAAGAAAAATAATATCCCTATTCGAATTATAATCTCATCCTGTCCAACAGCTCCAGATAATTTATGCCTAGCAGCAGTCTTAATCTGTGTGAACCCTCCGAGCACACATATCCGAATCCAGGTGCAGTAAGATAAAGACCTCATGACACAAGAGATGAGCAAGTCCACTACGGTTTATTTTTCTTACTGCTGATTGCCCAGCACAACAGAGAAAGGCCAAGGAGTCTATCTCCTTTGCTTCACATCTACCTCACAATCTCTTGACTCAATATGTCATTTCCCACCATGTCCATCTTTCTTACTCTCACTCACGTTTTCCCTTTCTCTCTCTCACTGTGTTTTCTTAGTTTGACCTTCACCATCTGTTTTGAATAAGAGCAGTGCTCACTTTTGTTTAAAGAAATGCTAAAAATCAGACATTCTCTCTCTCACACAGCCCAAACAGTCCTATTGCAGAATCCTGAGCTGGGGAAATGGAAGCCTCAGCTGTTCCCAATTACCTCCAAAATCCCCCTCGCGCACACACACACACACATACACACCCACGCACACACAGAGCAGGGGCACTTGCACTGCATGCCCACACACATACTTGTGCATACCCACACACTAGAAGACTAGATTGGGGACACCCCGGAATACCCGTCTCCCGTCTTTAGGCTCGGAATTCCACATTTAACACACTCCATGTGTGACTCTCACTGAGGCAGAAACAAACCTGCTGTCCAACATGTGTGAACTCCAGCAATGAGGAACTGAATGTTTCTGTGAATGTGTTTGCCTTGCTTATTACACCTTTGCCATATTTACTTATGAATATGCTGCTTTCTCTGTCTCTCTCTATTGACTTTCATGATAGCATTAGGACTGTCTGTTTACCCTGAGTTTTAGCAGTAATGCAAGATCTTTCCATTAGCATTAAAACAAGTATTATCTATTAGCATTAGAATTATCAGTAGCCACATTTACATGCAGTCTAATAATCCGACTAATAACTCAATCAGAATAGAACGCGTCCATGTATACACCTCAATTGGAATAGACTAGTCGGAACAACTTCTGTCCGATTGAACAGGTAATCCTGTAATCCATAATAATCTGTTAAAGAACAAGCATCTGTGTAAACGCCTGTATCTGACTGCATTCCCAGTCGGAAAGTTTAAGTATGTCCCGCGCATTGCATCGCATCATAGTGACAGTTTATAACATTCAATATGGTGGGAGCAGAAACTGGTCTGCAGAGGAAATGAATTTTATGCTTTGAACTTTAAAGGATGGTGGTGGGACGGTGGGGGGACGTCCAGCTGTCACCGAACATGATGTCTTCCTCTTGCCCTTCTTTAATAAGTACATGTGAAATACGTTGTCCTGAGTCTGACATCATTGTATATTAATTAATAACACAAATGCTGCTTACTGCTGACTCACATGATGCTTACTGTCATGGTAAAATGAGTGATACATATACGTGTAATTTTGGATCGCATTGCTTGTCATGTGCAAATAAATGGAGATTAAAATGAAGATGAGTAGAGTGAGCATATAAACAGCTCAGTCTTTATCTATAATCTAATTTAATCAGATTGACTAAGAATTTTTGCGTGCAAAGACACTGGTTGTCACTGGTAGCACTAGAACTAAAACTGCACAATAGCATTAGAACAACAGATCAACTGTCAGGTTTAATATTAGGGTTAAAACTGTCCCTTAGCATCAGAACTACCTATGACTATCAGTGTTAGCATTACGACTAGTACTATTTATAAGCATTCAGTTGACTTGTCACTTGCAGCACTTGCAGCATACCAGGACCAGCATTACAGTTTTTCTCAGCTGCTAAAACACTTTTAACAAAGCTGGGCTCAATTCATTCAATTCATTGCTTACAGTCATTTTTCACATGTTACAGAATGTTGCAGAACAGTTGACACAGATCTCACAGAAAAACAAAAAAGGTTCATTGGATTACTGCGCAAAACAACAGGAAAATATATATTTTGATGGTTTATCGAAAATAGTCAGCAAGCATATATTAGTCCGCTGGTCAGCACCCTGCTGAATGTTTGCCACTGATGGTCCACTCTTGGACCACCCAGATTATTGTTCTGAATACAAGGTCTTACTAGTTTTAATCTCCTCAAACATATTTCTAATGTGCACACACTTTTTTTTTGCAAAAGATGACCAAAGAAAAAACTGGAAACAAAAGCAAAAGAGGCCTTTAGTCTAACACTCTGCTTAACCACCAGTGGGCCAACCAGAAAACACTGAACAAAAAGCCAGCGGGCTCCAGATTTGCCATCAGCAGGCCAAAATTGGTCACCATGCTCTTGCGATGTGGGTACTCTCATAGTTATAAATACCTTCAGCACCCATGTGAACAACGTAGCACACTACTGTTAACTCAGGAATCAGTCATCATCAGCTGTTGTTGTAAGCACTCATAAACAATGTTTTAGACAAGTGTTTATCAGATGAAAAATAGGTAATAGGTGGGACTGACATTATATAAAACAGATTAACAGAAAGACTGATGTACCTACTGAGATTGGGAAAATGTAAGACAACCAGAGACACCATAAACATGGTACACACCACCAACCAAAAAAGATATTATACTGAAAAAAGGTGAAAAAAAAAAACATTGCCCAAATTATCAAGTCAAGTCAAGAGGATTTTATTGTAATTCCATCTATGTACAAGTACAGAGTGGAGTGAAATTACGCTCCTCCAGGAACAACATGATGCAACAAGGAACAAAAAGTACAAAGTGTGAACGTGCAGACATCGTGAGCAAACAAGAATTAAACTAGAAACAATAAATACAATAAAATAAACAGACATTAGACACAGTAAACAGACAGGACAGTGCAGCACCGACACAGCACACATTTCTGGACATGAGGTAGTGGAATAAGGTGCAGACATATTAACATGCTGTGATCTGTGAGTCATGCAGTCAGATGACAGACATAAACACAGCAGTTACTGAGGTAGTAAAACCTGATTAAAACACTGAAAGCTTCATTGTAATGCTACATGACAGTGCAGCAGCAATGTTCCAGATAGTGCAAGTAGAGCATCAAAAGAGTTGTGTGTGTGGAGTATGTGTGTGAGGGGGTACGGGGGCTAGATCAGTTCTTGTGAGTTTAAAAACCTGATTGCTTGAGGAATAAAGCTGTTGCAGAGTCTGGCAATGGTGGCATGGATGCTCCAGTACCTTCTGCCAGACGGCAGCAGTGAAAAAAGTACATGTGAGGGATGGATGGGGTTGTCCACAATGCTAGTGGCTTTCCGGATACAACGTGTGGTGTAAATGTCCATGATGGAGGGGAGTGAGACCCTGACGATCTTCTCAGCTGTCCTCATTGTACGCTGTAGGGTCTTGTGGTCTGAGGCAGTACAATTCCCAAACAAAATGATGATGCAGCTGCTCAGGATGCTCAGGATTATGACAAATAGGAGGCAAGAGACAGTGTTTGTTAGGAGGATGTGTAACATATTTATACAGTGTCAGACTTTCCTATTGATGTCTTTTAAAATTAGCATAATAAGGAACACAACATTCTGTTGACTTAGATTTAGGTTTAATCCATTGTCCACCTCCAGTCATGAACATGCCAAGAATGATGACATGGCTTATAATGGTCATTATAAGGGGACAGTTGTGGGCTGGAGGTTAGGGAACCAGCCCTGTGACCGGAAGGTTGCCGGTTCAATCCCTTTGGCTGACAGTCCATGACTGAAGTACCCTTGAGCAAGGCACCTAACCCCCAATTGCTCCCCAGGTGCTATGGATAGGGCTGCCCACTGCTCTGGGCAAGTATGCTCACTGTCCCCTAATGTGTGTGCTCACTAGCGTGCATGTATGTGAGTGTTTCACTGCACGGATGGGTTAAATGCAGAGGTCTAATTTCACAGTGAGACATGGTTGTATATTCTATTCTATGGTTTTGCCTGAATTTCACTGTCTATACCAAAGGACCAAGGGAGTAAATATATTTGTTTCTCAATGTTTTGAGTGAAATATTTTTGGTTTTGTTTTTGTGTGTGTGTTATGGGGCTTCTACAGTTCATTGTACTGAAATTGATCACTTTCATTGTGATATTCTTACACTTTGGCACATTCAAAACCTGTTGGCAGTACAGTATCAGCAGATAATACAGTAGACAAACAGCACCAATGAAGGTCGAAACCTCTGATGCTGACTCTGTACTTTGGGGGTTTTATTCAGTGTTTAGTAAGAGATTAAAGGAATTTACTTACATGGTTGTAAGTTGTAGTGTACAACTGAAAAGTGAAAAGTTTGAACATTTTGCTAAGACAAAGCATTGTTTTGGTCAGCAAGCCTCTGTGTTAACTATTTTGAAACTGTGACTCCTAAATTGACAAAATTGTTTAAGCAAGTAAGGAAAATTGTAAAATAGTGCATGGACTGGTAGCTTCAAAGCTAATGCTACCCATTGACTTTCAGTGTCAGGATTATGATTAAAACCATCCAGTAACATTAGCACTGCCCACTGACTGTGAGTAATAGCATTAAGACTAGCACTATCCATTAATATTAGGACTATCCACTGGACTGTCATTGGTAGCATTAGAACTACAATTAGCTATTAGCATAGAAGGCCAACTTACTCTACTTATGAAAGTCTTGCTAATTAGCTGCTGAGGTGTATTTCATGAGCAGAACACTGAAGTCTACCGTGCTTAGTAGAGTGTAAAGACTGGAGTGAAACGTGTGACACGCATAGATACCATACCACAAACATCACAGCTCTGCAGAAAAGGCATCTGTAAAAAAGTCTAGCATCCAGTGCAAGATACTTAGATAAACTCTTTGTTTTCACAAAAGCAAAAATAAGTGGGAGAGACCCTTCATATCCCACTAAAACCCCACTCTACCACACCTCCAACCCACAATCAATAATTACCCCCACCTGGGCAAACATTTCACACCTCATAAACTCACTCTCTCTCTCTCTCTCTCTCTCTCTCTCTCTCTCACACAGACACATTCCCTGCTAATATTTGCTCTTGTGTAATACCAGAAGTATACACTTTACTTTTGACAAGGTTTACAAGGTTTGTGTATGTGTGTGTGTGTGTGTGTAGAAAGTAGTGCTGCTTTAACACTGAATACACTTTCCTAACATATTTAGAATACATTTAGAATCCAGTTGTGTGCAAAAGTGGTCAAGTTACATGTTTTGTTGATTTTCTAATTGAACATTTGCCACAGCGTTTCATTTACTTGCTGAGTTTAACATATTTGACTAAATGAAGCATAAAACATCAATGTGCCCTAACTTTTGCTCAAGCCACGATTTATGATTTTCTTTTTAACAAACAAACAGTGAATTTAATTATGCAGTAAATAGAAGTGTAGAAATGAGCTGTTGGTGGAAGATATTAACTTATTTCCATGTGGAAAATAATCAGAACTTGTAAATTGATCAAGTGTGACCACAGGTGTGTTCAAAGGAAAAAAAGGTTGGGGGGGACTGTGCTGCTGATAAATGCTTCAGGCGACCCATATAAAAACCATACTCATATCTTTTGTGTTTTGTAAGTTGGCACAAGCTTTTCCATTGTAAATATGTTAATGCATTGGATATCATTTTTATGTGAATATTATAGTCTCTGGAACATAGTTAGGCACTGTTATTTCACTTAAAATGTTTTTACAGGTAAAGTGGGCCTGTGCTTTACATTTTTAGGAAATACTGTTTATCTCTTATCGCTTATTAATGTTGAGATGAATAACTGGCTCATCACAATGATTTATGTATGAACTTTGGTGCACAGAGGCTGTTTGTTGAATTGCTCTATCTAACAAGCGTGTTTACTACATGTTTGCCATACTGATAATATAAGCACTGATGTGTTGTTTTTAACAATTGTATAATTTTTTTTGTTGATTATTTTTTGTTCTGAATACACAGAAAAAAGAGAAAAACCAGCAGGATAGATGCACAAGAGACCAACAAAACACCGGCCCACTTTAACTGACAAAAAGAAGTGATAAAAACTATAATATCCACATCCACATCAACAAGACATGTTGGGACAGTCAAGGGCTGGAGGTTAGGGAACTTGCCGGTTCGATCCCCAGTGCTGACAGTACATGACTGAGGTATCCTTGAGCAAGGCACCTAACCCCCAACTGCTCCGTGGATAGGGCTGCCCACCGCTCCGGGCAAGTGTGCTCACTGCCCCTGGTGTGTGTGTGCTCACTAGTGTGTATGTGGTGTTTCACTTCATGGATGGGTTAAATGCAGAGGTGAAATTTCCCCGTTGTTTGACTGATAAGTATTCCTTAATTCATCAGGGGTGCTCAGACTTTGGTATATAACAGGCAAGTTTATCTATCTGTATATTTTGCACATGTTCTCATACAATGTATGTATCGGAATGCCGTCTATGTATTCATATGACACAGTATATGTGTGTGTGTGTGTTGTGGGGGGGTAGCTGGCTTTAACCATCTGAGAGCCCTTGGCAGGATATTTTGGGGGCCCTGTCTTGCTAGCTGATGTACTGTAAATTTAGAAGTTAACTACTACCACAGTCTAAATGATTTACATTTATAATGGGTTAATTTGTGTATTGCTGATGACTGGATGCTCGTTTGGGGTCTTTAAGTCACAGTTTAAATGACAGATAACCTTACTAGCATTCTCAACCCAGGGGTCCACATCTTTTTCTTTTACACATTTCAGCTCCCCTCACTTGAGAGTATCTTAGACAACATAATGGCACAGTAGCATCTCAGAAGTTGTTAGGGGACCCCCTGACGACCACGGGGCCCTAAACAGTGGCTTATGTCGCTTATTAAGTAGAGCTGGTACCATGTGTGTTTGTATGTATGTGTGTGTCTGTGTGTGTGTGTGTGTGTGTGTGTGTGTGTGTAAAGCACAGACCCACTGGCTCCCTGTTGAAATTTACTGCTCCTCATTCAGGGTGCAGATGGTCACCAGAGCAAAAGGAGGAGCTGCTCAGACACACTCGGGTGGAAGCAATTAACTCCTCACTTCAGACATCAACACACACACACACACACACACACACACACACACACACACACACACACACACACACACACACACACACACCACATACAGGCACATGTAAAGCGTGTGTTCATTTTTCACACCTCTGATACATACTCACACACCTGTAGAGGTGGGTAATAAAACAGTAAAAATTGTTACCATACATTGCAATGTGCTTCTCTGTGTATGTCATTGGTTTTGTCAGTACTTCTAGACCTCTGCGCACCTACATATATCATATTTAGACATATTTAGAACTGCATAGTAACTGACTGGATGGCAACCTAATATGACAGCATCTTATTTTTTTCATTCATTTTTAACAAATGTTTAATTTTTATTTCTTGAATAGTTAATATTTGCAAACATTTGATAAAAATAAACTCTTCATTTATAGTTTAACAGATTTTTAAAAAATGTTTATAGATTTTTAAATTACCTTTTACTGGGGCATTTTGTCTATTCCTGGGTGTTTGTGAAACTCTGCAAAATACCATGATACATATTGTGTGTTGTAAAAATCTTCTACAGTGTTGTGATAGTATGTTTTTATCATATCGTGCAAAGATATTTATTTTATTTAAGACTTTTTGCAAGCCAGTACCAATCTACAAACCCCTCTTTGAAAAGTGTGATCTTCAGATTGAGGTAATGTCTCTTGGCTTGGACTGCATGCAGGCCACTATGTCTCCTCTGTGTTGCTTTTAGATATAGCCATTGTGTAAATGGTGCTGTATTCTGCTGCCTGTAAATGCCAGTTTCCACAGGAACTTGAGAGAGGGAAGTAGCATACACTCTGAGTTTATGAGGTTATGCTAATACACTACTGGTTATTTTTCAAATTACATCAAACAAACTTGATTTTTATGTAATGTCAGTATGTAAGGTTACGTCTGCATCCCATATGAATCAGATAAATGTTACCACTAATATTCAGTAATAATATTTCCCATATGTATTACATGTATGTAAGTGTCTATATGTAATAACAATATTTCTCATATGCGCTTTATACATATAGTAGACCTGAAAGACCCCCAAAACTGTCCCCATCAAATAAACAGCACTTAAAATTTTCTTCTTTGAGAGAAAGGAGAAAATCAAGCTCCTTCAGATCTTAAAAATCCACAGGTGTTTCTGACCATCCTTCCACTGTGAGAAGACATCTCATTGCTATGAGTCTGAAAGGATGTGTATCTTACTGAGAAAATGAAATAGGACACAGAAGAAGAACATTTGCACTAGAACATCAAAATTAGACATCTGAGATGTGAGTAAGAGAGCCTTACCGAATGTGTTTGCACACAGAAAATGCATACACAATGCATATATATATATATAATGGGTTTACTCTTTCAGTTTCAAAAATAAAACACAACTTTTTCCAAAATAAACAAACAATTAAACAAGCATACATACTTTGCAAAGATCAGAATTTTGTTGATCCTTAGCCCTGATTTTCTCTGGTTTTCCTACCTTGTCACAGTGATAGAGTTAACCTTTTTGAAACTGTAAAACAATAGCGTTTGCAAAACAATTGATTTTCTGCCCAGAATCCCCTGTGACCCCTGAGACCTTTAACACAAACTTGAACTGCACAAAAACAAGCACAATTACAAAATAGACAAGAGCAGCATTATAATATAAAAACCCTGCAGTATGCATGCATACATATATGCACCACAAAAGAAGAGAAGAGAGAAGAGAAGAGAAGAGAAGAGAAGAGAAGAGAAGAGAAGAGAAGAGAAGAGAAGAGAAGAGAATGTTGCCAACTCAGGGTCACATTGCCACCCACCGGGTATTCCATGCATTACATGCACATGAACACTGTAATCATGCCAGTGGATCAGTTGGACTGCTGTCCTGTGGCGCCCTCCTCTGGATTAGTCGGGCAAGATCTAGACTTGTCTAAGTAACAAATCCTGACTCCCTTCTCCAATTACAGCTGTAGAGCTGCCACTCTCTGTACACAGAGCTGACTGTAGAAGGTAGATACTTATGGCTTGTATACTATCTCAGGAGTTGCAGCTTGGCTGCTGCTTTGAGATACCTTAGAGGAGAGCAGATAATCTTTCATACTCACTCAGCTACTTAGCTATCCAACTATCACAGAAACATGGAAAACATGTCTAGCAGTAATCTATTCATGTTCCATGCACAGTTCTTTTCCAGCAACTGTTGCTAGGTTAGGCATGTTTTACAGACCGCTGGCAAAATCCCATCAGCCTAATGAAAACTAATGAGTAAGGAAACAGAGTGTGTTATTAATTTACAATCATGTTCATTACATATTTGTGAGAAAGGTCACACGGTTAGGAGTGTATGTTTTTAATGGTGTGTGATTGAGCTAACAGCTGCCCTGCTGAAAAAGACCTTTAGAACTACTGGAATTAAAACCTGGTGCTTTTGCTTCCTAATGGCAATTAGTTTAATGTTTACCTTTAGAGACCAATAGTTTTAGAAAGTGTATTCAGTGTTAAAGCAGCACTACTTTCTAACAGTACTCTGCCCAACACACACACACACACAAACACACACACACACACAGACACACACACACACACACACACACACACACACACACACACACACACACACTCTCACATTCTAAGTCACTTCTGCCTCAGGGTCACGGGGGGGGGGTGCTGGAGCCTATCCCAGCGGTCATCAGGCGTAAGGCAGGAAACACTCTGGACAGATCAGAAACAAACAGAAACTTTTAATGGTTCCTATGATTTTCTTCAGCAAGGTGTGTCTGAAAGGCACCCACGGCCCACTTATTGTGAGCGTATGTACAAACTAAGGTGTATCAGCAAAAGAAGCTATCAATGTTACATCAAGTGTATATGAACCAGCAGCCACACCTCAAGTTAAACCGCCCCAGTTTACTGATTGTAACTGAAACTTGTACAGTGAATAGAGATTAGATGCACTACACAAGGTGGAACGGAAATTTAAAAAGAAATTTGAGCATGGTGGTGTGAATTGGATACAACAAGCAATGCTTAACAGCGTTTGTTCCTTTTTTTCCAATTTTCATTCATGAATCGTGGAGATGGACGGCAGTGGCAAGAACTTAATATAAAAATAAAACATAAACAACCAAAAAAGACAAGGGGTTGAACCAAGAACACATAAAAGAAAAAAGCTATTGAAGGAAGATGAGGACAAATCCGAGCAAGTAAGCAGTGAGAAAAATTGCCAGCGTCTACTTAGCTATCACTAGTTTGTAGCATACTGACAGTCATGATTATGTACATTTAAGACATAATCTTTTGCCAGTTTTAATTTTAGTGCTGGTCACTTTATTATATCAGTGTAGCATAAACATACTAATTAAAAGACAATAGTAAGAAAATAGGATGAAAATGCAAGTTTTTTGTTCAAAAAGTTATGAAGTGTGTGTGTGTGTGTGTGTGTGTAGAGTTTGGGGTGGGCTGGTCACCATTATCTAACTCTGTTGGAAAATAAGTCTCAATCTGGCCCTGCAGAAAGTCATGTCAGAATCAAATGTTTTTATAAAACATCACCTAGTTCCTGAGTCTGGCTGTATTTTGAAAGCCGTGCAAATTCTTATTTTGGTTGTAAAAAGTTCAGTGCACTTGTATTCTTAAAAGACATTTTTTTCTATGTAAAGAATGCTAAAGACTAATGCTAACAGTTAGCAGTCAAAATCTTGGCAATGTAGTGACATATTGTTGTAAAGCGTTGCCTTCTAAAGTGACTTATTGACTTACAAGGGCAGCAGTGTTATAGCATTAGCCTGGAAGCGGTTAGTTTCAGTTAACTACAACAACGCTGCAGCTTGGTAGCACAGCATTTGGAACGGGAAACTACAAACAAATAGTTCAAGTTTAATGTGAATAATTAAAATATTTTTATAAAACAAATCTGTGCCACAATTTCTCAAGTTCAGTGTCTGATCAGGTGAAGGTTTACTTTTGTTAACATTCTGTAAAGCTTGCCCAACCTAGCAACGGTCTACAGAATCACACTTTGGTTAAGTTTTCATTTTAAAAAGCTTTATTACTGAGCTGATATAAACTGTTGTAACTAATCAAAACTATTAAGGTTGGAAATAACATCAAATTTGCAACCAGTAGGTCAACATTAGCATGACTGCACACATATTAAACAAACCAGATCAGCCCTACCCAACGGTGCTACTACTCACAGGTAAACAAAATAAGCATCATTAGATATTAATGCTGCACTCAAAATGTAGTTCTATGCTAGTTATTTTTCAACCTAGCAAACTGAACCTTAACCCAGGCTGACATTTCACTTGGTGTTCAATTTGCGTCATGGTATGGTATTCTTAGTCTCTTTTCATTTTAGACTCAATATTTCTACCTTCAGAAACCTAAGCACTGAAAAACTATGATATTTAAATTTTTATTCTTTGTTTGTGCATTTTGGGGGAAAGTATAAAATTAGTAAGTCTATAACAGATATACATTATATAATTATATTAGTTATTTTATATAAAAACAGTAAGGTAATTTAGTATTTTAAATTGTAGCATGAATTTTTATCCTATGGATATAATCATGATTTCCAATAAAATCACAGAAACCTTGATTCAGCTCCTGACAATGGGCTTGACAATGACCTCATGAGGTAAATCGGGGGTGTTGGGGTGGGGAACAATTGAAAATGTGAAGAGTCCACAAGGCTGAAATTGGCCTATTGTCTGTAAGGGAATAAATAACTCAGATGTATGAATATTTTACAACATTCACAAAATTTAGAGCAAGGATGTCAATATTAGGCAGACTTATTGGTCTTTGGCATGCATTGAAATTCTGCTATGATGCAGATCACAGTCTGCTGGGAGACGTGACATTCAATCAGAGTCAGACTTCAACAGAGTTGAACTGTTGTGATTTTCCATAAGAAGATTTCTGAGGGCAATGGCAACCAGGAAAGCTAAAACTATTCATTACTGTAAACAGCGGCGACCCTGATTTATGGTGGTATGATCCGGATGCTCCGGTCGCTGTCCACTGTTCAGGTGCTGAAACCATCATTTGATGATCAATGTGCACTGAAAAAGTGATGCATTGAATTGACTTGATTTAAATGTATGCATGAATAAAACACATTACATTAACAACATTTTACCTTTTAGTTCACCTTCTTTAGCCAATAATTGTGTGATGTAATGTATTTTATTTCTGTGGAAATTATGGACACATCTGAAGTGTCTTCAGTGTGGCATTTCCTCAGTACGGTTTCCTGTACACAACCTCTTCTGCAGAAGACATTTCATACAGCGATCATTATAGATCATAGTTCAGTTTTGTCACAGTGTATAAAGGAGATAAACTTGTAGAAAATCATTTAAGGCCGAAGGCTGTTAGGATGAAGAGCAGCAGGCAGAGACCTCCGACAGAGACCAGACACAAGAGTTCTGTTTTATACCATCTCTAAACGGCCATCATGAAGTTTAACTCACAGACACACTCACATGGCCTCTCTCTGAGTGTGTGTGGCTGTAGTGAATGGCAGTGTTCTCTCTGTTCTTTCTCAAGAGATTTAAGAACAGAAAAAAAGAGGTTCTGGCAACTGGCCAACAAAACAATTAGACATCTTCTCCCAGCGCATGAGAATCCTGCATACACACACACACACACACAGAGCTCTCTCCCTGTGGTCCCTCAGTAACGGACCCCCTCACCACATACACACCAATATATAGGAATATTGTGTGTCACACAGGAAGCCAAGGGGAAACTGTAAAAGCAACAGAGAAAGAAAGAGGGAGGGGGGAGAGAGAGCATAAGAGACAAACAGAAAAAGAGTGAGAAAAAGAGAATGACAGATAGAAAGTGTGAGAGACAAGAAAAAAGAGACAGTGAGAGAAACAAAGCAAAAGACAGAGGATAGAAAGAGGGTGAGAAAGCAAGAGAAAAGAGACATACAGATAGAAAGAGAGCAGAAAGAAAGAAAGAAAGAAAGAAAGAAAGAAAGAAAGAAAGAAAGAAAGAATATGCAAGAGAGAGAACAGGAGAAAGAGGAAAGAATAAAAAGAAAGTGATAGAAGGACAAAGTGAAAGAAAAAGAAAGAAAGAAAGAAAGAAAGAAAGAAAGAGAAAGATAGAGGAGAGAGAGTGAAAAAGGGAGAGAGACAGAGACAAAAGTAAGCAAGAGAGAAAGAAAGAAAAGAGAAAGAGGAAAAGTAAAGATAGAGAGACAGTGTGTGTGAGAGAACGAGAGACAGTGTGTGAGAGAAAGAGAGAGGGAGGGGGATAAAGATGGACAGTGTATGTGAGAGAGAGAGAGAGAGAAAGAGAGAGAGAGAAAGAGAGAGAGGGGAAAAGTAAAGATAGAGAGAGTGTGTGTGTGAGGGAAAGAGAGAAAGCGAGAGAGAGAGAGAAAGAGAGGGAGGGAGAGAGAGAGAGAGAGAGAGAGAGAGAGTCTCATGGGAAAAGTATGCAGAGATATTAAAATTGACAAATTCATGATCACAACATATAAACATCATTATATTATCTGAAACATGCAGAAATACACAGGAGAGAAAAGAGTCTAGAACAAACATGCTGCATGATTTCATGCACTGAATTGCTGCCACACGATTGGCTGATTAGATAATGGCATGAATATACTGGTGTACAGGTGCTCCTAATAGACAGCTTAGTGACAGTATATTGAATTTAACTACTAAATTTTATCTAGTGTGGCTGTAATCCACACTGGAAACAGTGGTGTCCTGAGTTTACTAGACTGAAATATGGCAAAAAAATTAAATAAAGTAAAACATAATGCATTAAATCTTTTAGCTGAATTCAAAACATCGCCAGTTTTTCAGTGTAGAAGGTAAAATGTTCAGGATGAGTTATAATTAAAGTGTAATGTAATACTCACTATTGCGTCTTTTATTTTACTCAGTGTTTATGAAGAGACTGGCTTAAGTCATTTATGGCTCTGCTTAATTTTTTACATTCACAATTAGGCAACTAATACCTTCATATTTCATTTGCTGTGTAAATAAAGTCTGTCTGAGTGCAATGAAATGAGTCAGAGGAGCAGTTCAAAGCAGCGTGTATGTGTGTGTCTGAGTGAGTGTGTGTGCTCCTTAAAGCTCCCTGTGCTAAAGTAAACGTTCTCCTATCACACCTCGCCTTATCAACAGATTTCAGAATGATCAATGTGGCTTCAGTGCTCAGCCACGCATGTGTTCCGCTCGCTATGTTAATGATGGAAAAACATGGAAATGTTCTGGGGAATTTTGGCTGCTCCCTACAAAGAACAATATTCTCCCAAATCGCTCAAAATAAATAAAACAAAATCATAAATGAAACTTTCCTTACAAAAGTACAAGAGGCCAAAGCTAATCTTCTGATTAGGTGGAATTCCAAAGATGTTTCTAAGATTCCTGCTTTATTAAATGTTTAAGATGTAAACAAAGCCACTCGGAGTGGTTTGGTGTGAAATGCTCTGTTCTAGAGAAACTTACTGAGTCAGAGCTGTTCACAGGGCTAGTGATAGGAACCAGATGTCTGAAAGAAAGTTATTACATGAAATGGTTGTGAATGCTCTACCTGGTGTCTTAAAGAACCGTTTCCAATAGGTTGGAGATACAGCTCCATGCAAAAGTTTGGGCACCCCTGGTCAAATGTCATGTCTTATTGCTTTTACAAGTGAAAATACATAAACACAGTCTATCCTGAGAACACACTGCTGCCCATTTTCATGTGCTTTTACTCTTCATTTGCTAAATTTAACATATTGTGGAAACAAGTAAAACATTAGATGGGGCCTGTGCAAAAGTCATGGCACATTTTACATCATTTTATTTTACATCAATATGTCAAGTTGAGCATATAAATGGAAAGCGTCCATTAAAATTCACAGAATAATGCCGCTTTTGAGTGTGTTCTCTGAGGAGGATGTGCTCGCTTACAAATCAACAAAGCATGTCATTTGACTGGGGTAGTTGAAACAACTGTATGACTGTAAAGTTTTGGCCCAAAGTTTATTTTTTACATCCGTTGATATTGGAGAGGCGCATGCAGGGCAGAAAATAAAATAAAATGGTAGACAATAGTAGACATTGCAGCCTCTGCTTCAGTGAGATGCTCTGCAGTGAATCATTTCACATCAAACTGCTCTGAATAACTTTTCAAGCAGGGAATTATGCAGAAATTTTGGGAAATCGGTGGTATTCTCCTTTATGATTAGGGTTAAGTGTGTGTTAATGCAGTGCCTATCTGTTTGTGCATGTATGTACGCCAAGGTGTCTGTGTGGGCGCGTGTCTAGGTCTTGTGTGTGTGTATGTGTGTGTGTGCGTGTGTGTGTGTGTTCTTACACATCACCCCCCCGCCGGCCCATCCACCCCCTTTTCGGTCTCTGCTCCTTATAATAACACTGTGTGATGGATGGCGGCGGCCTCGCTGTTGTCTCGCGCCATCAGATCGCTTCACTCCTCCCGCGAGCTCTTCTTTCTTTCTTTCTTTACACTACAGTGAGTAGGGACACACTCTCTCTCTCTCTCTTTCTTTCTCTCTATCTATCTACCCCCCCCCTCTCTCTCTCTCTCTCTCTCTCACTCTTTCTCTCTGTCTCTCTCTCCCCCCTCACTCTCTCTCTCTCTGCCCCCCCCCCCCCTCTCTCTCTCTCTCTCTCCCCTCTCCCCCCCCCCCCTCTCTCTCTCTCTCTCGCGGTAATTTCTCGGTAAATCGCCCACCCCACCCCCCTCACAGGAGTGACGCATAAATATCTGTCCTCTCGCTATAAACACATCGGTCACAACCCCGCGCGGAATTAAACAAGGAGAGCAGCGCGAGATTAAGAGCTGATTTAAACTAACGGAGGACACGTCAGCGCGCGCAGCTCTTTATAAAGAGGAGCAGAGACTAAAGCCGCTGCAGGAAAAGCCCCACAGCACTGAGACCATCACTCACGTAGAGGTGGCCCAGAAAAAACCAACACCAATAACGTTCTCTATTAAAAGACCCTTTTAAAGAGTTCTTTAGTAAAGACGGCGTTTCTGTACACTATCAACAAAAAGGGTTCTATACATAGAACCATCTACAACATTTTCCATCAATCTGAAGAACCCTTTCACCTACAGAGAACCTTTCAATCATGAAGAGTTCTGATTCTATAGAACCATTTTCTTTACTAAAGAACCTTGACGAACAAGAGTGTATAGAAAAACGAATACTCCAAGAAACATAAGTGTTCTTTGGTGGAAGGTTCTTCAGATTGATGGACATTGTGTGGGCAGTGTGTTGTTCTATAGCTCCCAAAATGGTTCTGCTACTGTTACAATATCAAAGGCCTGAAATGGAACTGAGGAAAAAGCATTTTAACTCATTCAACCAAGCATGTGATTAGTTCTATTTTCAGGCAAAGTAGCATTAAAGAAAACGCATTTCTTTGTCGAACTGACCACCGTTTAACTGTTATTGACACATTTAAGGTCACTGATTGTTTGGGAAAGGAAAATAAAATGGTAGACACTCGTTCAATGTCACATCACTCTCTTCACAAACACAGCTGTGTGCAAAGGTTTGACATGTTTTGTTGATTTTCTTAGAAAATAAGAATTAGAAGACCCCTTAATGCACAATTGTTGCTTATGTGCTGAGTTTAACATTTGGGGGCTGGGATGGGGGTTGGGGTGGGGGTTGGGGGGTGGGGTTGAAACTACAAAATACGGCCTGTGCAAAAAGCACATTTTACATTTTGTGTTTCCATTTTTTTTTTCAATTAAATAATTTGCTAAAATTTGCGCTGTTAACGTCAAAATTGATGCATAGATCAGGGGTTGAAATGCAACATCAGTCAGAGAGGTTTGATGTGAAAAGACTCACTGTAGAAAAAACTTACAGACTCAAATTTCTTTGCAGTGGTGGCGACAGGAAACAGGGGTCGCAGACAAATATAGCCGTTTTAAATCCACCAGTGAACCTGCGCGTGGCTCCTCATTTTGTATGCGTAATGTTGAGGCCGGCAAAATAGCAGCAGACCTGAACAAATAAGTTTTCATTGGGGGCTAATTGGACTAATTAAAAGCTCACGTGAAACAGTGTCTGAGACATCAGGCTGTGTGCTCATAAACATTTCACGTGACAGTTTTCTGTGATGGAGCTTTTAGAGGCATTAAACTCTCCAGGCGTCTGGTTCCTATCACCACCACTGTAAATAACTCTGAATGGTAAGTGTTGACATGTAATTTGGCCAGGGGTGTTAAAACTTTTGCACACACGTGACTAATCAGTTTTATCATTTAATTTTTTTTTAATTACACACTTTAGTGTACTTAAGTGTCGTAAAAATGAAATGTCAGTTTGATTAAACTTTAAAGTGAGAAGAATATAAAACCCTGTTGACTTACTGCTACTGTAAGTCAGCCAGGTTACTTTTAGGTTAAACCACCAAATCCTTTCTTCTACGGATATGAAACTGAGTAAATATAACAGGTTAGGCTTTCTTTGGCGAGGTTAGAAGCGTAAGGTGCTTTACTTGTCCACTCCAGAGCGCCTGGTCCTGCACTGACGATAAGAAAGTTCACGAAGGTCAGAGAAAAAGAAGAAAAAAAAACAGGCAGCATCTGTCTGTCCATCTTTTAAAAAAACCCAAACGAGGATCGATAAACGCCAAAGAAGACAAGCAATCTGCAGCCTTTTGCCTTGAAACAGTACAAATTAGCACATTTTATTTACAATATAATGCTGTCTTTCAAAAACACGTGAAAAATGGAGAATAAAAAATTACAGCGGGTCGCGTTTGGAGACCACCCACGTCACCAAAAGCACAAACCGTCTGCATTAAAGAGATTATTCAACGGTCTAGATAGATGAACTGTAGCTATAAAGGCCCACATTGACCTTCCTTGAACCAGCAAGGTAGGAAATGCGAATTAAATAGGAGTCTCTGCTTTTGCGCGAGGATGTTGCTCCGTTGCCCTCCCGCCCCCTTCACCCTTGTCTTTTTGCCCCTCCTCGCGCTGTTTGAACAGGAGATGACGTATCATACATAAGAATATATGTCAGCTCTGAGGGAAGTCCGTGATTCGGTTGTAAGTCCTCTCATGATGCGGTGGTCCCACATAACCTGCTGGAGGTCAGCATGTCTTTAAGATCACTGTCCGGCTTGCCTGCCACCATGAAGGGCCACGTCTGGGGAAAACAACAATAATAAAAAAAAACTGAGATTAATAACAAATAACTCATTAAGCCGTTCAATCCTTCAATTCCAGGCCTACTGTGCTCTTATTGTTATTAAGGCTGATTATACAGTAACTGCGCTAAATCGTTTGAAAACTGGTTATAAGTAATATAATTAGTAGGCATGCATATTTAGTTAAATACGATGATAAAAAGCTGTCACATCATCAAAACCTCTATTATCATTATCAAGATAGATTATGGTGTTATAAATTATGAGGTGTAAGGAAGGAAAATCTGCACGCACTGAAGGGTCCTTAAGTGTCCTTAGGTTGAGGTTAAAGCGTTGGTGTTCTCATCCGAAATTTGAAATGTTATGTTTTCTGATCTTGTCTGAGCACAAGGCTAAATCAATTTGTCAATTTGCTGAGGTCATATGGCGATATTGGACTGATTTTAAACAAAACAATAGAACAGAAATGTAAATAATATTAAAGTAATATTAAAATATTAAATAGCATTAAAAATGCAAATGTAATGTATATATATATATATAGATATATATAATCTAAAGGGTACTGTTTGGAACCTGTATAACTAAGTAACTGTATAACGATAGACAGCTCTGCGACCTTTTAACGCATAATTCCAAATTAACTGGATAATGAAGTTTGTTTTAACTAAAGACACAACGGAAAATATATCATTAAATATATAAAGTTGTCTTCTCGTCACTTTTCCTTTTTCCTCCACTCTGATTCTCCAGTGTTGTTCATTTAATAGCATAATCAGTTTATTTTGGTGTGATTTACTGTTAGATTGTCAGCGAACTCAATGGAAAGTTGAAAGCTTAGCGACTTTTAAACCAAAGCTATTAATAAACTGTCCAGTATGTCCACTTTTTTGGACAGGCTACAAGTCTTCGGGGGCGTTAGGAGAGCAGAGAAGCGCGTGCAGCATGTCTGATTCGCACTGTGAAGCTTTCAGGCTTTCACTGTGATAAAATAGGCCTAAGTGTAAAAGAAAGCAAAAACGGCTCGGCTGCGTCAGTTCGAGCACATTAATGACATTTTCTGCAGCTTTTTGTTTCGCTGTTTGAAGAAAAACGGACGGAGATCATTTGTTGAGAAAAACTAACAAAAACAGTGAAAGCTGGTCTAAAGCTGCGCGCGCTGCTGTGCGTCCACTGTAAAGGTCAGGGGCGCGTGAAAGCAGCCGGACTCCACGCACTTTAAACAGTAAATACAGTTGTGCTCTTTTGTTATTGTTGTTGTCCAGCGTCGACCAGAGGAGGATGGGTTCCTGTTTTGAGTCTTGGTTCATCTCATGGGTTCTTCCTCTTGCTCTTAGGCGGTTTTTCCTCTCCAGTGTGGCCACTGGCGACGCTCATGAGGTCTTGAACCCGGATTTTTTCCCCTGTAAAGCTGCTTTACGACAACGTCTGTTGTAAAAAGCGTTATATAAATAAACTTTGACTTGAGTTTTTAAAATTCTTGATCATCTAAGAAGCTGCTAACAAGCATCAGCACCGAGTTCACTTTCCCAGATATCATTCTGCACCAACCACCGGCTCAGCAGAACTCTAAAAACCTCTGAAAACACGTTCCAGAATAAAAACCATCCAATCGAAGAACCTGCAACGGTTTTCTTCACCAGTGCTCTCGTTTTTTACCCTAATCCGTGCAGCGGTGAGGAGTGTGTGTGCGGAATGTGGTCTCGCTGTGTGTTGACAGTGTTAGCACAGTTCATGTTCTTTAGTTCCAAAGGAAGACAAAAAGCCGCTTCTGCGCTGCATGAAGAGCAGATATGCAGCAGGGACAAATAGAAAGAGATGGTAGCAACACTGTACTGTACTGCCCACTGGGATGGTTACAGTAATGCTGGTTGTCCACCAAGTTTACTCCATTTGGCCACATGCTAATCAACCCCACACCTTCCGCCCTCTCTCGTGTACACTGAGGAAAGAGTGTGTTTACAAAGCGTTTAGAGCAGAGGTTCTGACTTAGGACCAGATTCATGATCTGACTGACAGAGATCCTAAATCACAAGCTCTGTGAATGAGAGTCCTGGTCTTTCTCTATCCGGCCAGATATATGAACACAGATTATAGACTTTAGCTCTCCATCAGAAAAAAAACCTGGTTCTTCAAGGATTCTCAGCGAAGAATGATTAAAGGTCCTTCAGTTTGACAGAGAACGTGTTATAAATTCCATATAGCACCATTTATTTATTAAGGAACCCTTGAATAACCATCTTTTTAAAGATCAAAAGGTTCTTTGCATCGTGAAAGAGTTCTGATGCAGAACGTGCTTTAGATGGTTCTACACAGAACCTTTTTGAGGGTTCTATATAGTGCCCAAAGGGGCTCTTCAGCTTGACATATAGGACCACTTACTAAACAAGCCCTGAGAAATCAGTTTTGAGAGTGTAGGAGTTAATAATGTAACGCACGTGCACCTTTCCACGTCAGGTATACGCGTCAGAAATGAGCTGTGATTGGTCTGCGTGACTTCAGCCAGCAGTCTGTCTCTAAAAACATAAATAATGTATTTCATTATTGCATCTGTGACGTAACAAATCGAATTCATATTTTCTAATAATTCTAATCATTTCTACCAGCATCCGCAAACTGAACTGTAGAACAGACTTTTCGGGGGAGCTTAAGAAAGAAAAGAATTCAAAACCATGTTCACTGAAGACCTTTTGTGTCAAATAAAGCTCGTAATTTGCTCCACATGTCGCTGCGGAACGAAAAATGAAATGAAAAGATTCATAAAAACAAAACGAGCCCGGATGTAAACCATGTTTCCCACACTGTGTTTAGAAACACACGAGCCCACCAGTGACCCCTGAACCAATAAGGTGTGCCTGATAATATGTGTTCGGGTGCTCAGCGCGTGCTTCTGTTTCTCGTCGTACCAGGTTGACCGGATGGACGTAGCCGTTCTCGTGCTTGTCGCTCGCGAGGATCTGCCGTAGGTGCGCGATGTAGCTCGCCGCGAGCCTCAGCGTGTCCAGCTTGGACAGTTTGGTGTCCGGCGGCACCCAGGGCAGCGTGGTCTTCAGCCGCGAGAACGCCTTGCTCAGTACGCGCATACGTGCCCTCTCGCGCGCGTTCGCCGCGTTCCTCTGGACCTGCTTCCCCTCGTGCGCGGCCGCAGCCGCCGCCACCACAGCGCTGTCGCTTCTGCGCGAGGCGGCCGTCTTGCGCCGTTTGGTAGCGCACATGCGCGCAGGGCCGCCGTCGCCCGCGCTGCTCTCCTCGGCGCTCTCGTTCGACGCGCCCTGGTCCGCTTTACCGGCGCCGATCCGCAGCAGACCGTCCAGCAGATCCGCCTCGTGGAAATCGTCCGCGTCGCTGATGGAGCCCGTGGACATGACCGGCGCGCGCGAACACACGAGAGCGAGAGATATCCTGTTCTACAATCGATAGACACGATTTAGACACGATTTAAAGAGAGAGAGAGAGAGAGAGAGAGAGAGAGGGAGAGGGAGAGAGAGAGAGAGAGTGAAAGCGAGGAAAAACACAATGAAAAAGAAAGGAAAGAGAAAATGCGCGTGTTTAAAAAGTAGTAATGATTTAAAAAAAAAAAGCGCGGGGTGCGTCAGATCTGGAGCGCTCGCGTCAGAGTACAGCGCCAGCGTCACCACAGAACGCGGGCACCAGCGCAGGATTCCGCGTTTGTAGCCGTGTTGCGCGCGGACCGCTGGAACGCTTCGTTTATTTATGTCTGGTACTCAGAGGGCGGAGACGCAAGTACTTTTCCCACCCGTTTTCCGACAAGCCCCGCGCTCCTGCGCTCTGATTGGCTGCTGCTGCACAGTATAAATCAGGAAAAAAAGAGAAAATAGCCAGGAACCACAACGTCCAGTGACTCCACACACCCCGTCTCACCCAGGCTTATTTTACTGTTCTGTTTTACAGTATTAGGTTATAAAATGGTACAAATACATATTTTCTACATAGGAAACACGTATTTAAGGTTCACAACTGGACATTAAAACCACTGCTGTACCTTTGAAGGGATATTTACACTGTTTGCACCTTGATGAACCAAACGTACCTACACAGAACCTTTATTTCTAACAGTGTAGGTGACAGTCTTCTCTTTTTCAGGAACTTTAGACCAAATTAAAATGCTAAAGAACCAAAGTGCAAACTGGAGCAACAGAGCAGAATGAATTATTTTTCTCACTGTGGTAGACGTGAAAGCATCCCATTAAAAATCTGTAACAGTGCAGCTGATGGACCTCAGTAAATCTAGACCCTACAGATGCTGATTGGCCGACTGTCTGTGAATATCACCTGCTGACCAATCGTAGCGCTACTGGCCAGGTGGGACTTGCCTGAATATGGATGGAGAAAAATGTTCTACTCAGGAGATGCAGATTTTTTTTGCTGAAGAAAAGAAAGAAAGAAACAAACAAACCACTGGGAACCCTAAACTAAAGGTACTTCAGCCCTTTTTGATAATGTAATAACTATACATCAACAAGTAACATAATTATCACACAGATATAGTAACATATAGATATCAAATGATAATATTATACCTCTAAATAATAAAGAACAGAAAAGATCTTTTCTATAAAATTCAATCAAAACCACAAACGCTCCCAATTCGCGGTGCCATAAACACATCTTTATAAATGATGAAGACTTCTGGAGAGAGTTAGTGGTGAGAATGATTCATTCTCCTAATGCAGCCTCTCCTTTCACACTCATAAACACTTCACAAATGAAATACTGATGAAATACAGAGAGAAGACCATTTACTGAGGAATAATTCAATAACAATTCATTCTTATGATGTGTGTGGCAAACAAATGCAAAAAGTGAAAAAAAGCGTAGATAAGAAGTGTAAACATTTAAACAATGAGGTAATATTTATTAACACACGAGCAAGTAATTCATCTTTATGGAATTTAAATGACACAGAAATTGAGAATAAGAGCTCTGAGTTACACTGAATACTAAATGTTTATTTTTTGCAGACAATCGACTAACAACAACATAAACAACAACGATAGTACTATAGTAGTATAACGGGGTAGACATTTTGCATTATTGTTATTATTATTAGTAGTAGTATTATGATTAATAGTAGTAGCAGTAGTAATCCTAGTAGTAATAATATTATTAGTAGTAAGAGTAGTAATAGTAGCAGTCATAGTAGTAGTAGCAGTAGTAACAGTAGTAGTATTGGTAGTAGTAGTATTAGTAGTAGTAGCAGTAGGATTATTACAAATAGTATTTGTAGTAGTAGTAGTAATAGTAGTAGTATTGGTAATAGTAGGAGTAGTAATAGCAGGAATAGGAGGAGTAGTAGCAGTAGTAGTATTAGTAGGAGTATTAATAGTGGTAGTATTGGTGGTAGTAGTAGTAACAGTAGTAGTATTGGTAGTAGTAGGAGTAGTAGTAGTAATAGTAGTAGTAGTATTAGCAGTAGTAGGAATAGGAGTGGTAGTAGCAGTAGTAGTATTAGCAGGAGTGGTAGCAGTAGTAGTATTAGCAGTAGTAGGAACAGAATTAGAAGTAGCAGCAGTATTAATATTATTATTAGTAGTAGCAGAAATAGTAGTACTAGTAGTATTAGAGGTAGCAGGAATAGTAGTAGTAGTATGAATTGTAGTAGTAGCATTAGTAGTAGTAGGAATAGTAGTAGTAGCAGCAGTGGTAGTATTAGTAGGAATAGCAGTGGTAGTGGTAGTAGTAGTAGTAGTAGTAGTAGGAATAGTATTAGCAGTAGTAGTAGTAGCAGGAATAGTAGTAGTAGTATTAGTATTAGTATTAGTTTTAGCAGGAATAGTAGTAGCAGTAGCAGTATTAGTAGCAGTAGCAGTATTAGTAGTAGTAGCAGTAGTAGTATTAGTAGTAGCAGTAGTAGTAGGAATAGTAGTAGCATTAGGAATATTAGCAGGAGTAGGAGTGGTAGTAGCAGTAGTAGTATTAACAGGAGTGGTAGCAGTAGTAGTATTAGCAGTAGTAGGAACAGAATTAGAAGTAGCAGCAGTATTAATATTATTATTAGTAGTAGCAGAAATAGTAGTAGTAGTAGTATTAGAGGTAGCAGGAATAGTAGTAGTAGTAGTATGAATTGTAGTAGTAGCATTAGTAGTAGTAGGAATAGTAGTAGTAGCAGCAGTGGTAGTATTAGTAGGAATAGCAGTGGTAGTAGTAGTAGTAGTAGTAGTAGTAGGAATAGTATTAGCAGCAGTAGTAGTAGCAGGAATAGTAGTAGTAGTATTAGTATTAGTTTTAGCAGGAATAGTAGTAGCAGTAGCAGTATTAGTAGTAGTAGCAGTAGTAGTATTAGTAGTAGCAGTAGTAGTAGGAATAGTAGTAGCATTAGGAATATTAGCAGGAGTAGCAATAGTAGTAGTAGCAGTAGTAGTATTTGTAGTAGTAGGAATAGTAGTAGTAACAGTAGTACTATTACTAGTAGTAGGAATAGTAGTAGTAGCAGTAGTAGTATTAGTAGAAGTAGGAATAGTAGTAGTAGCAGTAGTATTAGTAGTAGTAGGAATAACAGTAGTATTAGTAGAAGTAGGAATGGTAGTAGAAGTATCAGTAGTAGTATTAGTAGGAGTAGGAATAGTAGTAGTAGCAGTAGTAATATTAGTAGGAGTAGGAATAGTAGTAGTAGCAGTAGTAATAAGTGTAATAGTAGGAATAGCAGTAGTAGTAGCAGTAGTAGTATTAGTAGGAGTAGGATTAGTAGTAGTAGTAGCAGTAGTAGGCTTATTAGCAGTAGGAATAGTAGTAGTAGCAGTAGTAATATTAGTAGGAGTAGGAATTGTAGTAGTAGCAGTAGTAGTATTAGTAGTAGTAGGAATAGTAGTAGTAGCAGTATTAATAAGTGTAGTAGTAGGAATAGTAGTAGTAGCAGTAGTAATAAGTGTAGTAGTAGGAATAGTAGTAGTAGTAGTAGGAGTAGGATTAGTAGTAGTAGTAGTAGTAGTAGTAGTCTTATTAGCAGTAGGAATAGTAGTAGTAGCAGTAGTAATATTAGTAGGAGTAGGAATTGTAGTACTAGCAGTAGTAGTATTATTAGTAGGAATAGTAGTAGTAGCAGTAGTATTAGTAGTAGTAGGAATAATAGTAGTATTAGTAGAAGTAGGAATAGTAGTAGTAGCAGTAGTAATATTAGTAGAAGTAGGAATAGTAGTAATAGCAGTAGTAGTATTAGTAGTAGTAGGAATAGTAGTAGTATTAGTAGAAGTAGAAATGGTAGTAGTAGTAGTAGTAGTAGTAGTAGTAGTATTAGTAGTAGCAGTAGTAGCATTAGTAGGAGTAGGAATAGTAGTAGTAGCAGTAGTAGTATTTGTAGGAGTAGGAATAGTAGTAGTAGCAGTAGTAGTATTAGTAGCAGTAGGAATAGTAGTAGTAGCAGTAGGAATATTAGTAGGAGTAGGAATAGTAGTAGCAGTAGTAGTAATTGTAGTAGTAGGAATAGTAGTAGCAGTAGTAGTATTAGTAGGAGTAGGAAAAGTAGTAGTAGTAGCAGTACGAATAGTAGTAGTAGCAGTACTGATATTAGTAGGAGTAGGAATAGTAGTAGTAGTAGTATTAGGAATAGGAGTAGTAGTAGCAGTAGTAGTATTAGTAGTAGTAGGAATAGGAGTAGGAATAGTAGTAGTAGCAGTAGTATTAATTGTAGTAGTAGGAATAGTAGTAGCAGTAGTAGTATTAGTAGGAAAAGTAGTAGTAGTAGTAGCAGTAGGAATAGTAGTAGTAGCAGTAGTGATATTAGTAGGAGTAGGAATAGTAGTAGTAGTAGCAGTAGTAGTATTAGTAGTATTAGGAATAGGAGTAGTAGTAGCAGTAGTAGTATTAGTAGGAGTAGGAATAGTAGTAGTAGCAGTAGTAGTATTAGTAGGAATAGTAGTAGTAGCAGTAGTAGTAGGAATAGTAGTAGTAGCAGTAGTATTATTAGTAGTAGGAATAACAGTAGTATTAGTAGAAGTAGGAATGGTAGTAGTAGTAGTAGCAGTAGTAGTATTAGTAGTAGTAGGAATAGTAGTAGTAGTAGCAGTAGTAGTATTAGTAACAGTAGGAATAGTAGTATTAGTAGTAGTAGGAATAGTAGGAGTAGGATTAGTAGTAGTAACAGTAGTAGTATTAGTAGGAATAGTAGTAGTAGCAGTAGTAATATTAGTAGGGGTAAGAATAGTATTAGTAGCAGTAGTAGTATGAATAGTAGTAGTAGC
Source organism: Pygocentrus nattereri (assembly GCF_015220715.1). Lineage (NCBI taxonomy): Eukaryota > Metazoa > Chordata > Actinopteri > Characiformes > Serrasalmidae > Pygocentrus > Pygocentrus nattereri. Next base: position 30,606,698 of record NC_051219.1, on the reverse strand, counting down.
AGTAGTAGTATTAGTAGGAGTAGGAATAGTAGTAATAGTAGCAGTAGTAGTATTAGTAGGAGTAGGAATAGTAGTAATAGTAGCAATAGTAGTATTAGTAGGAATAAGAATAGTACTGGTAGCAGTAGTAGTATTATTATTAGTAGGAATAGTAGCAGTAGTAGTAGGAATAGTAGTAGTAGTAGCAGTAGTAGTATTAGTAGCAGTAGGAATAGTAGTAGTAGTAGCAGTAGTAGTATTATTAGTAGTAGTAGTAGCAGTAGTAGTAGTATTAGTAGGAGTAGGAATAGTAATAGTTGTAGCAATCGTAGTATTAGTAGGAATTAGTGGGAATAGAAGTAGTAGCAGTAGTAATATTAGTAGGAGTAGGAATAGAAGTAGTAGCAGTATTGTGTTTTTAACTTTTACAATAATCGTCTTATCGTTTTACCAAATAATACCTTATGAAACAGGTTCTATTGATAGTAATATGTAAATAATCCTTTATCTTTTCCATATTTGTGTGTTTACAGGTTCAGTGTAAACTCAGTGTGTGTCGCTGCTGCTCCTCCTAATCCTCGCTCACTTGGCAGGTGTCGCGCGCCCTATCCACCGGAAGCACCATTATATGCGCGCGCTGCAGGTACTAGGCTTTAACCGCGCGCTCTCACATGACACGGCTGGCGCCTCCGGACACTCGAGTGTAATAGATACACCAACCACAACACTCCCCAACGCTAAACACCCCGAGCACCCCCGAGCACTCCCGAGCACTCCCGCGCGAGCCAAAACATCCCGAGCCGCGCCGCTCTAAGGCCTAAGAGCTGCAGCTCCACAGTGATGATTGCTACGATACACGCGTGTGTGTGTGCTTTTGTGTGTGTGTGCGTGTGTTTGCGAGCGCGCAAGCTTACAGGAGATCCGTGATGGTCCTCCAGAGATCTGACCCTTGACCCTTGACATCTCGGACTTCCGGTGTCTCTAAATCAGCGGCTCTTCTCTCCATCAAAACACTCCAAACACTCCTAATCCGGACACAGAGAGTCTGCAGCTCTTCCCCAACACACACACACACACACACACACACACACACACACACACACACACACACACACACACACACACACACACAGAGAGCGAGCTCATTAGTGAGTCATTGCAACTCTATATGCCATCAGAGCAATGCAGATGGTTCCCACCACTGCTGACTTCTGCTAAATTAATATGCAGATTTCAGTTGTAAGTAAAGGCAGAATTCTCAGTCTGCTGCATTATGACTTTAACACAGTTTAAACTTGAGTAAATGCTCAACTCATCAGTGTCCATATCTGACATGTTCAATTTACTAAACATTTATAGTGCTGGGCACCTAAGCATATTTAAAATAATAATAAAAAATCTATCTTGCCAGTATGTGTATTTGTGCCTTTAAAATCAGCATATACCATTTAAAAATAAGTAAAAATAGAAGAGAAATAAAGATAAAGTGGTTGACAATTTATGACCTACTATGGTGAGAATAACCAACTTTGTTTTTGGATATCTCCAACCATCGCATGGATTCCTCATGTTCCATTAGCAACACACCTGATTTAGCTTAACAAAGCACTGATTAGCAAAAACAGGCATTGATCAAAATTCCATAAAAAGTGAGTTTGTATTCATTTTTGCCTTTTGGTCACACTGGACTGACTTCTAAACAATCAACAATAGAAAATTCCCAAAACAACAGCAAAATTTGATTGTGAATAAAAGTATGACAATAGGATAGTAGATAAAATGATAAAGTTTTAACAGCAGGCTAAAATTCATAGTTCAAAATACAAAATTTTACAATGCAGGGGGCGTGGCTTCTGAAGTCTGTAAATATGCAGAAATGCAGATTCTAGGAAAGTGTTTTTTAAATTGAGCAATTACTTGGCTTTTTTTTACTTTTTAAAGTGTTGTAAAAGTGGCATGCAATCTTTGAATGTGAGTCTTTGAATGTAAGATGTCATGAGACTAAAAAAAAAAACATTTGTGGTATTTAAGGCATCACATATTTAAATGCTGTTTAGAGGTTTTATTGGAAGCTTTTAATAGCTAGTTTTAAAGACACCTCACATGTTTGCTGAAGCTACCACTTTGTTGCATTCAGGTCTTTTTGTCTTAAAGTACAGTTTTGGGAAAAAAACACTACACATCAGGTAAAAACAACAGCTTGTGTTTGGCTATTTCACATCTCTTTTCTATTAAAGTAGACGCTTCTTTGCCACATAGAGCAATGAAACACACCAGACTCACTGGCTTGTGAGACTCACTGTGTTGTTCATGTGACTCTGAAAAGTTCCACATTCACTGTACAGCTCTACTTAAAATACCAGGCTTGTAGTGCTCCATTTTGGACACAATGGATCACAAACAATCAACTACACAAATAAATGATGTATCTAAAAGTTTAGACTCCTGCTCATTGAATGTTTCTTCTGAAATCAAGAACATTCATAGAAAGTAACTGTCTCTGATTTTCTTCTAAATCCTTTGCTTTACACAAGATATTAGCAAAAGGATTTGACTGCATTCAGCCACAAGAGCATTAGTGAGGTCAGGTATAGATGTTGGATCATTAGTTTTAGATCACTCCAACTCACTCCAAAGGTATCGGTTGGAGCTCCATCACTCCAGAGAATACAGCTCCTCTCTCCCGAGCAAAATGCTGGAGGCTTTGCACCCCTTTAGCCTAGGCTTGGCACTGAGATTACACCATATGACAGCAAAGGGAACACTTTAAGGTAGATGAATTCTAATTAAAGGGGTTGTCAGACTTTTTTGTGCATATAGTCTAAGTGGAGCAGCTCTTTTGAATCAGTAATTATGGTGAACTTCGAATAAACATACATAATGTGTATGGAAATATAAGGCTATGACATGGTCCATTCACTCTGCTTTGTGTTTATAAAAGAACTCGGATATTAATTCACTGGCAGGTGCATAAAATGTGGAGGTAGAACCATGTGAGAAAAGCCTGGACACGCTGCCTTGTTACAGACCCACATGGACATGAAACAATTGTGAATATGAACAATGTCAGAAGAAAAATTGTGAGAGATGATCAAACTGTTAAGCTATTTTATTAAAGTGATCTCTCTTTCCTTCTCTTTGTCTGTCCTCATTCTCTCATTCTCTGTCTCATGGGTGGGCTAGTCAAAGGAAAATAAAAAGGGATGTAAGATTGATAGTCCCTTTCTGTGTTATATAGATAGCTTAAAATAGCCCCTGTATTTCTGAAGCACAAATCCAGTCACAGCTCTCTCTCTCTCTCTCACTCTCGTCTTCAAATCCTTAAATAACTCTTATAGTTCAAAAGCAAGTAGACCAACACAGTCACATATTCCATGCGCAGTTGCATAGTATGCATAGACATACACTGTTATAATTTAAGGTACTCTCCAGGTACACTCTTTGTTCATCAAGGTATAAACAATGTAAATGTACAACAGTGATTTTTAGGCCCAATTGTGTACTTTAAATGTGTTTTTCCCAGGTCAAAAGTGCATATATGTATCTTTTCATAATCTAATGTTTTAAAATAGAACAAATAAAAAAACATCTGGGGACGAGACGGGGTGTGTGGAGTCAATACAACTTGGACAATATCATTTCAGTGGATTATGGTACAATTATGTTCTGTGACTAAAGGTCCTGAGATGTATTCTTGAGGGTACTACCCTAGTGACAGGTGTAGTACCTTTATTTCTGAGTGTACATGTAGCCAGGGTTAGGAGGGTTACTTTAAAAATGTATTCTGATTACTGTTTATCTGTTAGAAATGTAATCTTTAATCCAATCCAAAAGATTACTATGTTAAGAAAAAATAATGTCTTTAACATACAAAGCATAAAGGTAATAAGTACTTTTGATGCCTAAAGCTGTCTACATGAGATGCTATTAGGACACATACAGTTTGCTATTGAAAGAGAGGAAAACTGGCTCCTTCAAAAAAGGATCAACTGTAATATTTACTAATGGATTCACTTGTTTGCAATATATAAATTACAGAACATCTCCTTGAACATCTTACCAGCTTCAAATGTCTGTCTCAGACACAACTGCAGTTGGTGATATTAAACCTTGTGTGGGAAAGTGAATGCACACCACTGTTGGCATGGAGTTAACATAACAATGCAAATCCTCTAACAGAAATATGCATCACAATAACAATGATAGTCAGAGAAAACAGAAGAATAGAATACAGTATATTCTGAATATGTGACACTATTACATGTTTTCCATATGTAACACCAATCACAACATGAATGTAATGTGAACATACAGAAATGCATAAAAACTTTAAAAAATTTAACATAGAGTTAAATTCACTATTGGAGTTGGTTTTACAAGAGACATTCATATGATATAATTTATTGAAATTTGTTTGGCAGATTAGTGCAAGATAAAGATTAGTACAAGATAAAGATTAGTACAAGATATGTTACTTTCCTCAAAATCCCATGTATAGTTGAGAGTTTAAAGTCATAGTCCAGAACTTCAAGGCAGTGTTATACACCAGGACACATTCAATGACAATAACAACACACTGCAAGGCCGTCTCTGTTAGCAGGTTTTGTTATTGCATTTGCATGAATTAGATTCGAACAGGATTACTAAAGAAGCTCTCACAAGCTCTGGGTTCAGCCAATCACAGACAGCCATTCACCCTGCAATTATTATAGTTATTTCTAGACATTGTACTCCTTGCCTTACAGGAGATCCTTTTGTCCTGTGTATCCCCAATATTCTGTACATAAACAACACTTGCCAGTCCACCAGATCTACAGCTTTTATTAACTGGATAATCTTTAATAGCATTCTAACAGTAGTCCTTGGGTTAACTTACTGATGTCCACTTTGTGATCTAGATATTTGTGATAATTAATTATTTTAATAATTAATAAAAGATAAATATGAGTTTCTCTTTTTGAGTTTTAGTTTCTCTCAGTGGTTCTTCCTCAGGCTCTCAGGGAATTTCTCCTTTGGAGTCTTAGTTCCTCTCACTGTTTCTATCTCATGCTCTTAGAGGTTTTACTTTTGAGTCTTGGTTCCTATCAGTGGTTCTTCCTCATGCTCAAGTCAGGTTAAGCAGCTTTTTGTTTTTAAGGAATGTGCCCTTTGGAGTCTTGGTTCCTCTCACGGTTTCTATCTCATGCTCTTAGAGGTTTTACTTTTGAGTCTTGGTTCCCATCAGTGGTTCTTCCTCATGCTCAAGTCAGGTTAAGCAGCTTTTTGTTTTTAAGGAATGTGCCCTTTGGAGTCTTGGTTCCTCTCACGGTTTCTATCTCATGCTTTTAGAGGTTTTCTCTCAATGGTTCCTCTTTATGCTTTCCAAGAGGTTTTCTTTCTGAGTCTTGGTTCTTCTTCATACTCTCAGAAAATGATTCCTTTTGAGTCTTGGTTCCCCTCTGCGTTCCTTCATAATGCTCAAAGGAAACTGGTCCTTTTGATTCCTCTTGTTCCTCTTAGTTCCTCTTGATTTTAGTGCAGTGCTGATGCATTCTGTCTGTTCCAACTCATTAAACCACAGAAAAGTAGTATTGTGATATACAGTTCATTCAGGAAAAGATGATACTTTTTTTATTACCCCCCCAGTTACTTTTTACAATAACAATGTTGATGTGTTTTATTTAATCACTGTTAGAAATAAAGGTTCTGTGCAGGAACATTTTTCATTAATCACAGCACAAACAATGTAAGTGTACCTCCTAGGTACAACAGTGGTTTTAAGGTCTAATTGTGAACCTTTAACAAGTTTTTCTTTGGGAAAAAGTACATATTTGTACCTTTTCATTACCTAATGTTTTAAAACAGATCAATAAAATAAAAGGCCTGGAGATGAGATGAGGTGTGTGGAGTCAATGCAACTTAGAAAATATAATTTTAATGGATTATGGTACAATTATGTTCCTTGACTAAAGGAGCTGAGATGTACCCTCGAGGATACACCCCAGTGACAAGAGGGTTATTGGCCCAGTGATAGTGTCTGGAAATAATGTACACATTTGACTGGTGAATGTTGATGCCATTACTTTTTCAGTGAGCTCAAGAAAGAGTAATTAAAGATCTTTCTGTCCTCCGAACGTGATGTAGAAGAACAGGTGATGGGGTGATGTTGAGGTTAACATCGTGAATGAATGGCAGTATGATGAAGGAAGGCTGGTGGAGAGGGAATCAGAATGTTAGTCTGCCCAAGGTTTAAGGGGATTTTGCTAATTAGCCTGACAAGGTCAAAGGTTATTGAAACTGGACACTAACAAGCCAGCATCCAGAGAAGAAACTGAGACTTGTGTGCTCTCTCTCACACACACACACACACACACACACCACGGATACACACTCCCATTTAGACATGTACACACACACACACACACACACACACACACACACACACAGAAAAGACACTCACTAAATAGGGAGCATGACTGACTGTAGCAACTGGCAACTGAACACACATTCAAACTTGCTGCTGCATCAGTGCACATACTTTTCCACAAATTGTGCTTTTTAAAAAATACCGCTCTCTGACTAATTATCCAAGCATGCTGCACTGGTGTCAAATGTTTTCAGGTCAGTTGTTTAATAAACTCGTCAGGGAGGATAAGAGCACAAAACACTTGAGAGAGATTTATAATGCAGTGCTGGATCTCAGTCACACAATTTGCCAGTAATGCACTGTGTAAAGTTAATAGTCGGGTCAATTTGAAGTTTTTGGAGTTATTTTTTTGACGTAGTTTAGTCAACAGTACTTTCTGTTTAAAGAGGAAGAACTTACTGCACACTGTTACAAACAAAGGTGCTGTGCAGGTATGTTTCCCATTCTTCAAGGTACAACGGTGGATTTGTGAACCTCAAATGAGTTTTTCCCCAGGTGAAAAGTACATATTTCTACCTTTTTTATAAACTAATGTTCTATAACAGAACAATAAAATACAAAGCCTGGAGATGAGACAGGGTGTGTGGAGTCAATACAACTTAATTTCAACAACATAAATGGATTATTGTACAATTGTGTTCCCTGACTAAAAGATGATCCCTTGAGGTTACCACCCCACTGACAAGAGGGGCACTGCCCCAGTGACAGTTTACTACCTAAGAGTACATCTTTGGTTAGGACAAAAAAAAACAAAACAACAAAAACCTCCTTATAAGCCAAAACTGCTTACATTATGATCAACTCTCTATGACCTTTATACCAACATTAACTCACTGTAAACAACAATATATGACAAATACTGATGTCAATGTTTCCAAATACTGAAGAGACATATAACAACAAAGAATATAAAGAGCTGTCAAGGATGTTATTTCTATCTCTGTTGCTCATTCACACTCTGAAACTCTCACTATAAAGAGAGGTTCATTCAAATTTTTAAAGTAGTTGGCTTTTCAACTAACAAGATAATGTTAGTGTGAGCCTGAACCGAGTAACCAAGTAAAAACCTTATATCATTATTTTCCACAAATCTATACTGTAGGTGGAAATAACTGCTAACTGTTCCACTCTGAGTGTTATAGATTCTGAATAAAGTCTAATGTTTATCTTAATGAGCTTTTAACCAAAATCCTGTCACAGCTGCAGCAGCTGTCACTGGAGAGTAAAAGCTAAGACCCTCCACCAGGTCTGATATGACTGGCCTACAACTTGGAAGGTCTGATATGATTGGCCAAGCTGGGACGACTTCTTTTTGTTAAATCGAGGTTGTTAAAGAGCCTTAATAAAAATATTGATACATACAAGCTAAAGCTGTGTCAATTTGATGTCACTAAGCTACATGAAAGTAAGACGGGCTGTGGTGGTGTTTTGGCGAGTTGTGCTACCTTATCAAAATTAGTTCTACCGTAGCGCATATATATATATATATATATATATATATATATATATATGTATGCTCGAAAATAAAACCTCTAGTAATTACATGTTGATAGCCTAAGACTTTTTATTAAATAAATAAATAAATAAATAAATAATTTAGCTATGAGACTGAACCTTTTCGTCAACTTCTTGTTCGAGTTTTCCTGTTCAATCTTAAATGGTGCAGCAGTTGTGATTAGCTATCACAAACATTAGCAAACAGGACAAAACTTGTTAGTTCCGTGAAACAGCAGAAATAAGTTAATGATGATGATGCTGTCAAGCAGAAATAGAGAAACATCCTCAGCTTCTTTTTCGCCAGCTGCTTATTTGAATTTTCCTGTTCCACCTTAAATGGTGAAGCAGTTCAGAATGTCAAACAAGCTGGCAAATGTCCTGAGAAAATATCCTCAGAAAATGTTACCAGCATTAAAATAATATTTAGAATATTCTAAAAGCCTAAATTAGCTTATCAGGGGGTGAGCAGTAATATTAAGCAGAGTCTTTACTGAATTCACCTGAGTGCAAGTAAGTTTGTAGAGCTTTTCAAATCAAGCTATGCACATAACGGAAAAGTCTATCATGTTTTAGTGGGTATCCGAGAACTGAGAACTGGAAACCTGCTTCTTTTGTTCCGACTTGTTTTTATCTGCCCTCAGTCAGTAAGCTGGATGGAAACACACTACCAAACTGGCAAAGTGTGCTGGTTTACGTAGTTTTTAAGGAGGCAGCCCATCCAATGACGTCAATTGTGCACAGCATTAGCTTACAATTAGCAATATTCACATTTCAACTCTTTAATGTCAGAGGATCCAGTGGTATTTGAGAGAAGAATGTTCATACGACAAAATGTACTGGGATTTGTATTTACCACAGACTACAGAGAAATTCAGCTTAGACCTAGATATCCTAACATGGGCAAAAGATCATGACACTGACTTTGCTTTATCTCCGCTATCTATCTTTTTAGATAATTGTTACTACAAAAGATAGAATAATGGCAAAGACCATATACTGTTTTCCTCACATACTGACTGCACAGACACAGGGATTAAATAAAAAATAAGCGCACAAGCGATTTCTCAGAAGTATAACATTTACACAGATAAAAAACAATGCAATTAATTGCGATTAACTATATGAAATTCCTAGATTAATCACGACTGAATTTTTAATCGTTTGACAGCCGTAATATATATATATATATATATATATATATATATATATATATATATATATATATATATATATATATATATATGGGTTCAGTTTATAATTTCAGGTTTCTCAGGTTTTTTTTTAAACTTTCTCAGTATTTGTACTTTGGTACTTATTGTATTATTTATGAAGTATATTATTTTATTTGAAAAATTAAATTTGATATAAAAGAGCATGTAACATGTCTGTAAATATGTCTCAGTATGTGCTGATGTGGTAGTACAGGCTAAAAATATTATATAAATGCAAAGGCAGGCTTACTTTGCTCTGCCTTAACCTTTAGGTCAGATTTAGCTGCATTTCTCGTGAATCCAGCAGGAAAGTTTTATGTGAAAGTAGAGTTTCTTCCTGGAGAGCCCATAAATGTAAATAAGTCAATTCATCTCCAAATTGCCGATGTTCATCTTTAATCTTTCTCTTTGCCATTTCGTTAGCTACTAGCAAGGCAAGGTTATCTATGTTGCTGTGTGACCGACAGTCTGTGTGTCAGTCTTCCATGTTAACGATTGGTGATTTAGCAGTTCTACTATTCTACGACCCGTGTGTTAGAACTATTAGCAGAGATTTATTTTACAGCAAAGGATTTTTTTTTTTTTACCTAAAAATCTAGAGCTTCTGCAGATCCACAACAGGGCAGTAAAAGAGCCACATGTTGCAGACCCCTGACTTAGCTAAAGCGGGAAAAACTTTTTCGTAGTAGACTATTAGTAACAGCACTGCACAGCGCCCCCTGCTCACAATAATATTCGTCTGCAGAGCCAGGGTCACTGATGAGAATTATGAGGCTAAAGTGTTACTGAAGTTTAATAAAGGATTCTGAAAGTCATGTCTGTACAGATTGTGCTGAAATATTTAAATTGGAGTGGTATTAATTTGACAGTTAGCAAAGTTATTTTTGTTGATTTTTGTTGGTTTTTGTTAGGAAAAACCTGGAAAGTAGCTACAAAGTAGCTAGCTACTAATATTTCAGTAGCTATCCCAACCTTGTGTAAATGTTGTGTTGAATGTGAGAATTCATTAAAATTTTAGTGGCTGAAATAAGTTTCTCACATCTTTAGAGCAGCGCATGCTGTAGAGAGCGAGTTCATTAAGAAACTCATTGTTTCTGTCTTGGTGGTGTTTTCAGTGCAGTGTCCTAACTGGTGAGGAATGGAGAACGTTAGATTGGATGAACTACAAAGAGAACTGAAGGAGGCCCAGGAACAGTTCAAACTGCTTAAAGAACAAGAAAATAAGCAGTGGGAAAAAAATCACATTACATTCAAATGATAAAAAGTGCAGTGGAAATGCAGAGAGAGACATACATGCTTAAAGAGATTATTCAAACAGATGGAGAGATTAGACAGAAGAGCAAGAAGCTGGAAATGCTGAGAAAGAACACAGTGAAGAAGAGAGGAGAGAGAAGTCGCTGAGGAAAGTGTGCCAGTGCCTGAGTGACAGCATGCTGACCAGCAAGGAAAAGAAAGAATTAAAAAAGTTGCAAAAAAGGCAGATGGAAGAACTCCAGAAGCAGAAGAAGGAGAAAAATAAAAAGGAAGAAAACAGCAAAAGACTACAGACAAGAAAAGCATCTGGAGAAAGTTTTTGTGCTGCGTAAAAAGACTTAAATAAAGTTTACTTTTAAACTCACCAATTAATTTGAGTAAACTCATTGATGTTTGTTACATAATGAAATATAAAACCAGTAACTGTTTACAGAAGAAACCTTTAGTCTTTAACCAACTGAAATGTGTTTTACAACAGCTAATACAACAACTACCACAACTACTACTGAATACTGACTACTGACTACTTCTGCACTCTTAAAATAGATGGTTCTTCAAGGGTTCCTTAGTAAAGAGAATGGTTCTATGTAGAACCATGAACGCTCATGATTGTGGTTCTTTGCATCGTGAAAAGGTTCCTGAGATTGATGGAGAATGTACCATAGATGGTTTTGTATAGAGCATCTTTGAAAAAAGTTTTGTTTCTATTGTTATGGTGTCAAGCTTGTTACAATAGAAGAACCCTTTTACTTGAAGTGTTTATGTTTCGATATAGAATTATTTTCTTTATTTTAGAACCCTTGAAGAACACTTTTAAGAGTGTGCACTACTACCACTAACTACTACTAATAATTATTATTACTATTGCTGTTGTCATTATTTTTACTATTATTATTATTATTTTAAATAAATATTTATTTATTTATCTATCTATCTATCTATCTATCTATCTATCTATCTATCTATCTATCTATCTATCTATCTATCTATCTGTCAATTCATGAACCCCATGATGCTTTTCAGTGTAAACAATACAAAAGCATGAACCATGTACAAATAAATACATCAGAAGAAAAACCTTAAAAATGCAAATATATAAACAAGAAATGCCAAAATTAAAATACCATAAAACATCTGTGTAATGTATCTCCACTGAGAACAATGTATTTCATAATCTGGATGTCATAAACTACTCTTAAACCAACAGTTTAAGGTGAAATAGTGCTTTTATCATCCATCCATCCATCCATCCATCCATCCATCCATCCATCCATCCATCCATCCATCCATCCATCCGTTGTGGTGCACTGGGTAGTGCTGTCACCTCATAGTAAGAAGCGTCTGGATTCAATTCCCCGGCTGGGTGACCAGGTCCCTTTCTGTGTGGAGTTTGCATGTTCTCCCCATGTCTGTCAGGGCCAATTAGGCATGCTAAATTGCCCCTAGGTCTTAATGTGAATGTCTGTGTGTCTGCCTTGTGATGGACTGGTGAACTGGGTTTCCAAACCAGAAGGATAAGCGATGTACGAAGTGTGCGTGTGTGTGTGTGTGTGTGTGTGTGCGTGTGTGTGTGTGTGTGTGTGTGTGTGTGTGTGTGTGTGTGTGTGTGTGTGTGTGTGTGTGGAAGCTAATAGCAAAAAAAAGCATGGTGAAAACAGTCTTTTTCCATCAGAAAGCAAGTTATGGTGCCAAATGCATTAAAGAGGCCAATGCATCAATTTTTGTTGGATGTCACACCTTTGGTTGTGTAAGTTTGATTGTTGGTTACACTTAAACTTACTTTTTGGTGATCTTTTTGTATATTTGCAGCTTTTGAATTGTATGTTTCTTCTAGAACATTCTCCCCATTTAGGCCATTGTTCTAGAATGGCCTCTAACTATGTCTCTCTCTATCTCTCTCAGATAAAGGGAGGATTTTAGCTTAGTTATCAGATTTCTCAGTGCATGTAAACTCAGATTCAGATTTCTTTCATATTTCTCAGTCTGCACATGTATAAAAAAGAGACTGCGGTACTGGGTATAAGCAAGCAGCATTGTTGCAAGATGTTAGCAAAACATGTTGGAAGTGATGCTGAAACAAACTATATTCTTGATTAAATTAAGGATTCAGTTAGTTTCTGATAAAGTTTTTTTTTTTTTTTTTTTTTTTTTAAATATGTGGCATAAGGTTTGAGTTTTACATTGCGTTTATGTCATGTTTTATTCTGTGAGTTTAAAGGCCCAGTTCATAAACATGGAGTTTTCCTATTATCTGATTATTAAGTGCATGTAAACACACTGACTGGAGATGATCTTCATATTTCCCATACTGCTGTCTCCTGTAAGAGAAAATGCTGATTTAACCCATAAATAAATTATTATCTTGTAGGTTACTTCTGAAATGCTCTTAGGTTTATTGCAAGTGAAAGTAATTTTGGGCCATTTCTGTTGTTCCATTCATCATGAAATGTTTACACAGTATAAAGGACAGCTGGCTTTTTCAAAATAAAAAAGGAAAAGAAATGGAGTTATGAGATTTTTGTGTGACAGCAATAAATTGTAAAAGCCAAATTTTGTTGTATTAGGATTTCAGCTACATACAATACAAACAATACAAGTTGTATGTTTTTATAAATACTTAACACCATATTATTCAGTTATTAATCAAAAGACTCACTCTTTAACTACTACAAATGATTCCCAACTACTATGAACCTAATATATAAGTTATGTAGCTATGAGAGTGAATAATTGAAGTATGGACGCATGTACGAACGCTGCGAGATTCAGAGGTTAACATAAACATTGCACTGTAGAGTGAGATTAGTGTGCCAGAGGTTTGGAGAGAGTTTGAGTTTGTGTGACTCAGAAGGCCAGTGAAAGTTTCAGAAGGGACATGCACCCAGGACAAGGAGGAGGCGAGAAGAAGGAGTTTGAATGGATCGGTTGTCGGTTGTTATCAAGATGTTTTACAGCTGCACCCTGTATGTGTTTGTGTAGGGTACTCCCTTGCATAGGACCCGCTCATTGCTAAGGTCAGTGTCCACACAAGGAATGTCTGAATGTCCTGCTGACCCTTAGGGAGGTGACAAAAAGCTGGACAGGAAGTGTTTTTCAGAAGAGAAAAGTGTAAACAGGTCAAGTACAATTTCTCTCTCAAACTAAATGGATCTCTACTATTGGAATTGACCGTCCACAAATGCATTCTTTTATGACTGTTGCTACAAGCTTTAGAGAACATTGACAAATTCCCATTTAACCTAACGAGAGACAGCAAAACACTTCACTAAGAGTTCCTACATAATATCAAGTTTCCATTTGAAATGCTTCACTACCAGGTTGTTGTAGCTATTCAAAACTAGGCAGGTTAGAAACTAGAGGTGTTGCACTTGAGTTTCATGACTGACTTGGCACTTGACTGAGGCTTAACCCATAAACATTGCAGGCTTACTACATACTAAGCCTTATTATTCTTATTCATTCACTACAAGGACTTCAAAGCAAATGAATGGAGCTTTGTTATAGAAGTGAGTAAAACACTGAGCCTGTCGGCGGGTCCATGGCTTTGTAAGTTAAATTACTTGCGACCCAACTTGAACTCAAGACTAACGCCATGTGAAATTTCAGCCTGAGAAAAAATTGGATTAATAGTGGCAACATTCATGTGGTAAATGAATAAAACCTTTTTCATTTAGCTTATTATTTAAACCTGTAGATCCAGATGCAGAGCTGCCAGCTTGTAATGCGACTAAAAAGCTCTACTAAAGACATGACTTGGATTCCAACCCCAGTGACTCGAGTCTTCTGGCAGAAGGCAGGATACACCCTGGACAGGTCACCAGTCCACTGCAGGGCAGACAGACAAACACAGACAGTCACACCTAGGGGCAATGTAGCATGTCCAATTGGCCTGCCTGCATGTCTTTGGACTGTGGGAGGAAACCCATGCAGACACGGGGAGAACATGCAAACTCCATACAGAGAGGACCCCGCTCGCCCGGCCGGGGAATCGAATCCAGGCCCTCTTTGCTGTGAGGCAACAGCGCTACCCACCACGCCACCGTGCCACACATTTTTATCTTATTTAATTTTTATTATTTAAAGAAATAACAGATATGATATGATGAAATTGATGTCAGTTTTTTATATTACTGGCTACTGAGCATTACTTTTCAGTTTTTTACAGTGAATTCACTAAGATTCAAAATAAATATAATTTTCTATGTGAGTATATGACACTATGAAATATGAAATTAATAATCAACTCTAAATTCTGGTATTCTTACTTGCTTTTGGACTGAATTGGAGTTTTGTCAACATTCTGCATAGCTTGTCGAACCTCGCAACAGTTGCTATCAAAGGACGCCTTAGTGGGCGGAGCATGAACAGGTCTGTTGTGACGATGTTGTTGAAAGCTGCTGGTGTGTAGTCTAACTCTGTCTCTCTCAGCTAGCTGTCTCACTCACACACCCACATAGATATGGGTTCATCTTAAAGTTGTGTTTATGTTCTGGAGTGAAGCGTGGTGTTTGAGATCCAGCTGAGTGTCTGATTAATCTATAATGTAGGACTGAGATTATTTACACTCCATCCCCACTCATCCAGAAATAAACGACTTTCAGTTCACTCGGCCGCCTGTACCTCCGCTCATCACTCACATTCCTCACACGCACACACACAAAGACACTTGTTTTCATACAGTTTCAGGACGTGGGGTCAAACATGTATCCTAAATGGATTATATAAACAGTACTGTGTAAAAGTCTTAGCACCTGAAAAAATAACATTTAACACCATTTCAGACTGATTACATCCTAAGGTTTATTGTTTACTACTTATAATAAGTAGACAATAAGGGACAATAAGTGCAAACTACAGTAATTCTTAGGATGCAGAAATATGTAATAAACATTTGGATGCACATATGGGTCCATTTGTCATTTAGTCTAATGACAAATGGTGTTATAACTTGCAAAAACACAGGTCTACCCTAGGTAACTGCTATGTACAATGTCCAAAGTGTTTTATATACAGTATACCTGTACATATGTGGTTTATAAGTGTGTGTCCCAAAACCTCATATGTCCAAAATGATAACTTCACAGAAGAAGTAAAAAACATTGTGAACTTTGGATGGAAGCTAGGGTAACAATTTTTTTTCTGAAGTAATTCTGGAGCCTTTCTATTGGCTCACTCATCATGAAATTAGAACACATTATTAAGGGCAACTGCACAACTCATATGTGTCACATACAGAATAGATGTAAGTACCTACATTTAATAATAATGTTCAATTGGTATATTTGTTATTGTATTTTATTCATTAAAAAGTTGCAAAAATATATTGAACAAAGTTTGGCTTCAGATTTCTATTCTATGCTCCCAGCCATCACATATATATATACACACACACACACACACGCACACACACACACAGTACACAGTACAGTACCATGCACAAGTTACATGATCAGTAAGTCATTAATTTGTGCAGTTTAATAAATCCATGTGATGGCTGGGAGCATAGAATAGAAATCTGAAGCCAAACTTTGTTCAATATATTTTTGCAACTTTTTACGGATTTGTCTTTATTTGCATTTATTCTAATAAAATATTGAAATTTTCCCAGCAAATATGAACTTTGCGAAGATAACTGGTTTTAAATAATGTGCAGAACTGCATCTATTACAATAAACCAAGACCTAATCTAAATCACAGCTTTAGTAACCAAAAAGGCATGAGTCTGAAGAGTTTTCTGTCCTAAAAATTTAGAAAAACAAGTGCACACACTCTCACACACACACTTGCATAGTCCAGGTGCCTGAAACTATATACCATATACACGAGTGAGAGAGCGAAACAGACAGAGTGAGCGGAAGGGATGAGCTCATTAATGACTCCATTCTGGTTCCTATCAGTCTGCTTTCTGCCCGGAAAAAGTGGATGGGATGCTATCTTTGAACATGTAACTGTGGGAGTCACTCACTTGGGATTGTCATATCAACATACACACGATGCCAAGGCAGTCTATTAAACAAAGTCATTACATTCCCATAGACAGAGAGCTATCGCCCAGGGATAAAAGCATAGAGCACGGAGGATATTACAACTTACAACTCCAAACTCATTTCCTGTTCAGCCTCGCTCACTGTCCAACAACTTCCCATCCATCCAAATGCAGTCTGGTGAGCTACGCTATCTGAACAGAGTTCTCTATAGCATAATAAATGAGTAAAACCTCTGACTCAATTTTCCAGACTGTGTCTCAATTCAAGGTCATATTGTCTAAACTGAACTTTAATGCAATGCACTAAATGTAAGTGACACTAAAACACTAAATGCATGTCATTGAGTTGTGCCTGAACAGCCTCAATCAAAGTTTGTATTAAATACAAGAAAAATACATAAATAAATACAAATTGATTGATTGATAATTAATTAATTAATACAATGAACGAAAACAACAAATAGCAATGCTGGAATGCATAATCAAGAGAGTCAGGAATTCCCAGTGGGCTGGTTGCATTTTGAGTAAATTACTATGAGCACATGTATAATCTCACACCTTTCAGTACAAGAACGCTCAGATAAACTAAATATTATATCTAAGTGTATATCTGTAGTAATTTAAGGGTTTAACAAGCGGCCCCCACCTCAAGTCATACAGCCCCACTTTGCTTATAGTCTCATACAGTAGATAGTGATTAGATGAATCCGAAGTTAGCTTCTTATTCAGATTTCCTTTTCCACCTTAAACTATGTAGCACTTATATTCAGACACCTGTACAGGTGCTAGAATGTAACTGCTGCTCCATTTAAATAGAATAGAAGTTAACATCAGCCTTGAGAGATTAACGTATCATATTCAACATGATAGTGTGAATCTAGTACTGGCTTATGTGACAGGCAGTGCACTTCAGAGTTGATTACTCCTTTTTGAATAACGTATGTAGTAGGTTTTATATGTGAATCATGATTATGGATAGCAGTGTCAAAAACTGGACAGCAGCAGCAAGAATGAAAAAAAACCCCCAAAAACTAAGGGGCAGTGAGAAGACTAAAGACTACTTAAGGAGGATGAGGACATATCTGAGTGTCATGCCGCTCATTCTGACTTGTTACACCAAGCAGATGGGCATTGAAAAATTAATCTGTAACATATTGACTGCCATGATTGTCTTGTTTAAAATGAAAACTTTTACCAGTTATTTTTTATCACTAGCTAGCCACTGTAGCTATCTCAGTGTAGCACTTAAATAATACATATGAGTAAGAAAAGATGCCCCCCCCCCCCTCCCCCATTTCCTCATATCCAGTTCCACTCACTAGTTAGGACTCCCCAAATTACACAGGACTACCAGCACTAGGAGGGCAAAAGCTAGCACAGGCTTCATGTGCGATGTCACTGGACAGCTGAACACACTCGGAGGAAAACACCAACTGCCAGTTCTGTTACGCTGACTAAAACATGATTGTCTGATTCCACTATCACCTCCTTATCATGACTGATCTCACACTCTAGGACTTCAGGTCAGTTCCTGAAGGCCTAATCAATAAGAGAGCTTGTTTGGCTGTATCTACCCAGATACCAGAGAGATAAAATCCTGACTGTACCCTTTTATTTCAGTACTTAACAACTTTTGACAGTGAAATAAGAGTATTACTACAATACTTGCCGAGTTTAAATATATCATGGTGATTATATTAAAAAAAACAAAATTACATACTTTTCACAAAAATCATTAGGCCTTCTCTGAGGGTGAAGAAGGCCCTGAAGGTTCCCCACTGCATCTTTCTTGATGTGTGTAAAGACTTGGCTTGACTTGGCTGCAGCACTGCTCTCATTGTACTGTATCATAACTCTAGCATGATCTTGCTGCAGCGGTAGCTCAGCTCCTGCCAGACAGCCCATTAGAGACAGATAATGAGAGGAAGAGAGTTGGCCCTACGCTCGAGTGTCGTAATCCCACATCTGCGACATGCACACACACACCAACATCACACTCTCGTCACTCTGTTTGACAAGAATGACACCACTGTTTAAATCTATAAACAGGAATTAAGATCATTTCTCAGATGGACTTGGTGTGAAACTTTTTTCACTCCTCTTAAACGAATATTTCAGCCAAAACTTTTTTTCCGCAGTTTTTTTTTCCTAAGTGTCGTCCATCAGCCAAGAAATGTTTGGTGTCTAAAGTTTGCTTTCTTTTTTAGTTTTACACTCAAGCTACGAGGCTAATCTAGCTAATATGTAACGGGTGGTTTTAGTTGATCATCAATCAGCATTGTGTAAATTGCATGCCCCAATCATCAATCACCTGCACCCCCTGCAACCCAGAAGGATAAGCAGCTTAGATGGATGGACTGATGGATAGATTAAAGCTCTATTATGTACGCTTTGCGGATTTGGAGACCTCTTTTGTGGGAATAAAGCAATGAGCCATGAAAGCCAGTGTGTTATTGTGATTTTATCAGGGGGAAGGTTATCCTTAAACCTTCCCTATGATAAAATCACAATAACACATGGCCTCAACTGGCTTATTGCTTTTATAAAATGGTGGCCAACATAGAATGTGATAAAATATAAAATCTTCAGACTTACTTAGAATTATCTAAGTAATAACTAATAATCAACATAAATAATAATCAACGTAAACAAATACTCTGCCAAGAAATGTAGTTCCTTTAGAGAACAGTATCGTTGCCAGGCAACCATGCACTGCTGAATGAGGAGAACATTCGGTTGCCCACTGCTGTATATTAGACCACCCCCCCCCCACAACAGTGCCAATTCAGTTGTTGTGAAGTGGTCCTAGCTTATCATGGATTTTACAATGGATTTGGATGCATTAGATTTTAGGACCATAACTATTCATTCTATAATTGCATGTAACATTCAGAAGAACATTTTGTAACGTCATTTAGACTTTGGCCCTTTTCTCCGGATGAATCTGACAACAGTCAAAACTTGGTGCATGATGTGTCTTTGTTTTTGACCTAATAATATAAACAAATTTCATGGCTGCTACAGTTTTTTTTTGACCATGCAATGTACTACTGTAATTTTTATATCATACAGTGTCAGAAATTAGCAGTTTTCACAATGAACAACCATTCTAAATGAACACAAGCTAATAAGAAGAAAACATTCTTCCAGCAGTCCAATACAGCAATGGCATGCAAAGGTTACATTTGTATTTGTTCATGCTGGTCTGTGTTTCCGTGTTTGTCTGAACAGTGTAGTCTGCCCTTAAGTATCCAGTATCCTCATGAGCCACATTAGCCTTGTATCTCCAATGTAACTCAAAGAAGCACACTTCAGACACAGAACATGTTTTGATTGACTCCACTTTAAGTATGACTGCAGGAAAACTGTGAAAACTGCTGGATTATTCCTTTAAAATTACATCATATACTTTCACCCACACATCCTCAAACTCCCCCCAGCCTCAGCTCTTATCTCCAGCCTTGCTTGTCTGTGGTCAGGGGTTGGAGGTTGGCTCTGACCTCCGCCCCAAGGCAGCTCCGATACTGGATGGTCTCTGAGGGCCTCTCTTCAGGCTGCTGTAGCATGGATCCGGGCCTGAAGCCGATAAACAGGAGGATAATCAGGCTGGAGCCGGCCGAGGAGCAGTCTGGGATGAGAGGAGGTTGATATTAGCTGGACAGAGGGACGTGACGACAGGCTTGAATGTTCAAAATCTGTAACTCCTACAATAATGATATTAGACATGCCTGCCTCCTCATCCAGAACACACACTGTACGACCAAATACTGCATGACGTCTGCCCCCACACTCCCAACTTTGACGACATAAAAACCAACATATGTAATGTATATATGTATATATGTCTGTATAATGTGTATATATATATATATATATATATATATACAAATACATAAATGATGACATAAAAAATTGGTCAAATTTATATGTTTTTTTTTACATGGGTGGTATGTGAGCACCTATATGTAATAATAATGTGAAACAATTGTATTAAGTATGTATTATCAAGGTTGTGCACAAAATTCTAGGCATTTCTATTTTATCACTTTTTACTTCATTGCATAACTTGAAAACTCCCTTTTACATTGTGTTAAGATTACATTATTTTTATGTGTCTTGTGTATGTTTTATCTAATATGTTATAATAATTTGTCCCTTTGGTATGACATATATTCACTGCAAAACAAAACCTTTCAGCTCTTGATTATGAATATATTATGTTTTTAATAATAGTAATGTTGTTGTTATATTTTTATTTTAGTTGTTTGTTTGTTAAATAATTTGAAAATTGTGTCAGCCAGACTTTACACTCTTTGAACTTTTCATGATGTTTGGATGAATAGAAATACTTCAAAATAACTTTTAATTTAATAATTAAATTAATAAATATAATATAAAAATAAAATATAATATATAAATAAATATAAATGATAATAAATGTAATCATTAAGAATGTTTTGCTTTTCCTGTAAAATGACCATTTCAGAGCTAGACAGTTTTGTTCTGACAGCTATACATAATAAGCATATTATATTCCTAATCCTAACCCTAATCTTAACCTCAGTAACCAATAATGGAGTAAACTAATTTAAATGGACATTTAGTGAAAAAGCACCCCACAAAGTCAGGAGCATTTTGCTGGCCCTGTTTGTCTCTCATAGTGGAATAAAGTCAGGGCATTAATCTGAAAATGTGCAAAAACAAGCATGCAGAACACAAATAAACTCACTAATACACTAATCTTTCTCTTTCCAGGCATTTCATCCTCCACAGCTCTGGGCTTCATAGCTAGATCATGCCAGAACGAGAACAAAAGGTCATGTCTCTCCATAAGATGTTTTCAAACACACGCATCAACTTTTCTGGTTTCTGTGGAATGCAAAAAGTGAAAGATCAGGTTTGTGTCATTAGGTTGTAACAGTGATGCAGCGGGACATCATCCGTCTCTGAAACAGAGTGGGGGAGTAAAGTCTGCAGGAGGATGTTTCTGCAGAAAAGAACACAAAGGAGAAGAAATGGTCCCTAGTGTGTATGTGTCTGTGAATATGAGGGTTGTAGGGGGTTGCAGGAATAGTTAAACGAGGTGTTGAGGTAAGCACATCAGTCACTGCCGCAGCTCATTATGCACACAAATACACTCTTAAAGACTCTCTCTCTCTCTCTCTCTCTCTGTCTCTCTCTCTCTCTCTATGCACTTCAAGCATAATCAGGAGTTTAAGGACAGATACTGGTTTCTGAACTATTCACTACAGGACATGACATGACATACCATTTGGCTTATAAAATGGTTTCTAATATTATAATATATAAATATTATAAGGACTATAACAACAAAAAAGATTGTTAAAAAACTTATATGGCCAGAAAAAAGGCTACTGCACAGGTACGTTTTTGTTTCTCAAACTACAAACAATGTAAATGTACCCTCCAAGGTTCAATAATGGTCTTAGGGTCTACGTTTTTCCTAGGGGAAACGAACACACATTATACAGCCAAAGTGGACAACCCACCTAATTATTGAATTCATGAGATTCAGCTATATCCACTGATTTTACTCAAAAGTGTGTAAAGCAACATCTGCACAAGAACTGTATATCAGGAGCTTCATGTAGTGGGTTTCCATGGCTGAGAAGCTGCAAACAAACCTATGATCACTATGCGCAATGAAAGTTCATCAGCTGGAGTGGTGTAAAGCATGCTGCCACTCAGGAGCGGTGGAAACATGTTCTCAGGTGTGATGAATCATGCTTCACAATCTGGCAGTCAGAGGGAAGATCCTGTTATTGGCAGTTGCTAGAAGAACCTACAGGAATGCATAATTCCAACAGTAAAGTTTGGTAGAGAAGGGATAATGGGATAATGATGTTTTTTTTCAGGGTTTAAGCCCCTTAGTTCCAATGAAGGGTAATGTTATTGCTACAGCATACATACACAGTTTAGACAACTACATGTTTCCAAGTTTGCAGCAAACGTTTGGGAAAAGTCCCTTACTGTTGCACCATGACTGTGATCCTATGCACAAGGCGAGGAGCATAAAGACATGGGGAACTCCAGTGGCCTGCACAGAGCCCTCACCTCAACCCACTGGACGCCTTTGGGATCAACTGTTATCATCGATTGAGAGCCAAGCCTTCATATCCAACATTAAACACTGAATTACACACTTGAAAAACCTTTTGGAAAGCATTTCCAGAAGAGTGAAGATTGTTATGGGGCAAAGGGAAGCAACTCTATATTAGTTTTGGATGTCCAACAAGCTCATATAGCGTGATGGTCCACATGCTTAGCTGTATGGATTTACTGGAATATTTTACAATTATATTCCCTAACTAGAGTTAAGAAGACGCACCCTTGAGGGTAACACCCTAGTAAAACTCAAACTCAAACACACATATATACACGCTCACATATACATCTATACCTTATTAATTTCCTTTTTACTTCCTCTGAGGCCCTTTCATCCTCTCTCTCTCTCTAAACACAGCTCTTGAGTCTGCTGATGAATGAAGCAGAACTACAAAGATCATGCAGATCACACAAGCTGAGGAATTCCAAAATACACACACACGCATATACCTGATGAATGGAAGGTAGGAAAATACACACTTTGCTGTCTTCTTGTTGTTATCTCTGCGCTTCAGGCTTCAGACACAAAACACTAAAACAAAAAGCACCTTCATAACAATCCTGTATCACCTACAGCTGAATATTAATGCAATCTAAACTCGATAAGCAGGAAACTCTATCTTGTAAATTATTCTATCAGGAGATAGCTGTGTGCTGTATGGTTACAGGGCTGGTGAAATGTCAAACTCTGTTTATCTGATACAACCTCATCTTCACTCCAAAAGCTGCAGGCCAGAGTTTTCCTAAGCAACTTCATCTCCTCAGAGCAGATCTGATTAAAAGATTATAAAGCAGATGTAGTTCCAAAATCTGACTGGTTGAGCCTTTGTAAAAGAATGTCATCATATGTATTCACCAATTTTATTTAAAAAAAATTAATGATTAAGATGCATACAAAGTCATTCAGAGTGGTTTGGTGTGAAATGTTAAGTTCTAGAGAAACTTACCCAATCAGTTTTGTTCCCAGTGTTTGTGAAAGGAACCAGACATCTGGTTTAACACCTCTAAAATCTCCCTCACATGAAACGGCTACAAATACGCTGCCTGAAGATTGTTTAAAGGTAGATTTGAGATCCACCCCGTGGTCTGTTATTTTAATCTATTCATAGCAGAGATGTAGAGGGTGCTGTAAAACAAAGTTACACCCAATGAAAATGCATATTGTCAGATTGTCATATGTACTGTGATTTTATTATCAACATTACAAATAAAAGTACAGAAGATGTATCTTCATTGTTTTTTTGTTTTGCATAGTAAACAAAATGGCCATATTTGTATTGTTGTCATTATTGTCTCTGGTTCCTATCACCACCACTATACATTTACATTTACATTTACGGCATTTGGCTGACGCTCTTATCCAGAGCAACTTACAATTTGATCAAAGGTAGGCCAAGGCAGTGTTAGGAGTCTTGCCCAAGGACTCTTATTGGTATAGTGTAGGGTGTTTGCCTAGGTGGGGATTGAACCCCAGTCTACAGTGTAGAAGGCAGAGCTGTTAATCACTACACTATCCAACCACTGCTATAATTATATACTATAATTATAACTAATCTGATGAGTTTCACAACAATACTTTATCACCTTACTAATTCTTGGCCATGCATCAGAATCTCATTCCCATGCCTTACTACGTTGTGGCCATACATAAGGATCTCATTCCCATGCCTTACTAAGTTGTGGCCATACAAAAGGATCTCATTCCCATGCCTTACTAAGTCATGGCCACACATTAACATCCATCTCATTCCCATGCCTTACTAAGTCATGGCCATGTATTAGAATCTCATTCCCATGCCATACTAAGTTGTGGCCACACATTAGGATCTCATTCCCATGCCTTACTAAGTTGTGGCCATGCATAACAATCTAATTCCCACAGTTTACTAAGTCATGGCAACACATTAGGATTACATTCACAAACACCTTAATACATCATTTCCATGACATAATTATCTTGTTCTCATGCCTTACTAAGTCATGGCCACACATTATTTTTATTGATACAGGATGACACCTGTGGGACTCTGTACTATTCCTCATAGCTGAACAGTAGATTGCTGTCTTTTTATAAGTTATGTTAGAAAATCTCAGCTGAGGCAGTGCTGGATTAGAGCAGCAGTAACAGCAGCACCTCCTCCAGTTTGCGCACTGCTATCACAGTATGAATTTGGAGACAAAATGCCTCAGTTAAATAGTGAAGAATAAATAAATAAAACTGTTTTTCGCCCAATGACAACTGGGATAGACTCCAGCACGCCCTGTGACCCAGAACGAGAAGCGGCTTAGAAGATGTGTTGGTGTGTGTGTGTTTGTGTGCAGGTAAAGCACCCCTCCTCACAAACTGGCCCAGTGACACCCCTGAATATCACACTTGTATTTGCAAGCAGAGGAGAGGTGTTTTTAAGATTTGGGTTTGTTTCTTGTTTCAAGTCAGATAAACAGACTTGAGCCTGTTAACCCAGTAATCAGAGTGTCGGTGTAGTTCATTATTTAGTACAAATAATCATGTAACTACACAACTACTTTTAAACAGTCTAACAAAACAATAGTTATAACTCCAGTCCTGTAAGAGCTGAATTGTGTACATATGACAGAGAAGCTTTTAAAACAAAGTGGATGTGTGTGAGGAGGAGAGGGACACAGTATGGAGTTAAGGTGTCTGTGTGTGTGTGTGTGTGTGTGTGTGTGTGTGTGTGTGTGTGTGTGTGTGTGTGTGTGTGTATAATCCATCACTCTAATGGCAGTGTGGTGGTCTTTATCTCTCTTCCTCATAATTAAAGATAATAAACCCACACACACTCTTCTCTGAGACTCTTCACTTACAGCCTTTCATCCATCACACACACACACACACACACACACACACACACACACACACACACACACACACACACACACACACACACACACACACAGCCACACACACACACACACACACACACACACACACACACACACACACACACACACACACATTACACTAAGCTTAATGCATACATGCACTCATTCATGAACACACAGCTGCACAAGTAAATATAAATGAAACCAATACATATACAGAGAGACAGAAAAACAGAGAGTAGTGAGAAAAAGAGACAGAGAGGAAGACAGAGAGAGATAGTAGTGAGAAGGAGAGAGAGAGACAGAGAGAGAGACATACAGACAGATATTAGTGTGACAGAGAAAGAAAGAGAGACAGAGGAAAGAGAGAGAGAGTAGGGAGAAAAAGAGACAGAGAGGAAGACAGAGAGAGACACTTGTGAAAAGGAGAGGGAAAGAGAGAGAGAGAATATGTGAGACAGTTAGCATATAAGTGGTGTTTTGCCTTATCATTCAGTTTGAAAGAAGCAGACAGACAGAATAAGAAAAAAAAGACTGGACACAAGAAAGCACAGATGAAAAGACTAAAGGAGGAAAGGGAAAAAATAAGGAATAAAAAAGATTAAAGAAAGAAAGAAAAAAAGAAAGAAAGCATGAAACTAACTCTGACCTTAACCTCAACATAAAATCTAACCCTAAACCTGGCCCTAATCCTAACTCTGACCTTAACCTCAACCCAAAGCCTAATCCTAACTCTCATGTTTGTGACATGGTATTGATAGTCTGTTGAGTGTTTGTACAACTTAAAGTTAGTATAGATTCTGATTTCAACAGAATGAAGTTCTGTGGTCAATGAATAGACCCTGTCCTCTTTTAAATCAGCTGAGGTGGAAAAGTCTTGCTGTAATTGCTGCAAAGTGCTTGGCCCCCCACTCTGCAATTTAGAACATTTCATCTAATGTATAAAACATGACCCCACACTTAATGACAGATTCACATGATTATTTTGGAACAAAACAAACATTGTTGGTGACAGAAAGACACAGACTGCTGTGCTAGTTATGTGTGCATTAGCTCTCACAAATATACCGATCAGGCATAACATCATGACATTTAACATCATATCTATGCGCATTGTCCATTTTATCAGCTCCACTTACTATATAGGTGCACTTTGTAGTTCTACAATTACAGATAGTAGTCCATCTGTTTCTCTGCATACTTTGTTAGCCCCCCTTTACCCTGTTCTTCAGTGGTCAGGACCTCCATGGACCCTCACAGAGCAGGTACTCAGCACTGCAGTAACGCTGATATGGTGGAAGTGTGTTAGTGTGTGTTCTGCTGGTTTAAACATAGCGGTGCTGCTGGAGTTTTTAAACACTGTGTCCACTCACTGTCCACTCTATTAGACACTCCTAACTTGTCAGTCCACCTTGATGTAAAGTCAGAGATGATAGCTCATCTGCTGCTGCACAGTTTGTGTTGGTCATCCTCTAGTCCTCCATCAGTGGTCACAGGACGCTGCCCACAGGACGCTGTTGACAGGATATTTTTGGTTGGTGGACTATGCTCAGTCCAGCATTGAGGTGGGTAATCCTGTAAATTAAATAGAAGAACAGTAACCATATAAACACCTGTATCTGATTACATTCCTAATGGGAAAGTTTAAATATGTTCTGTGCATGTGCGTCACATCATAGAAAAACATTTAAATGTTCAACATGGAGGGAACGTTATAATATGTAGGACACTGGACTCATGTGATGCTTGTTGTCATTGCATTTATTTATGATTCTAAACTGAGGAGGCCACAATGTTTGGCCTGAAATCAGTACACCTTTTGCGATTTACTTGGGGGAATCAGTCTCATTGTCCTGCACTGTGAGCCAGTCACACATTGAGATGTAACAGAGGAGCTTGGCTGCAGTCATGAGAGTATTTTAGATCAGCAGTGTCTGGTACAGCCTCTGAGAATGAGCACAGCACACTTTTTAGCTGTTTGTTCTAGCTGTATCTGAACAACGGCATCTCTCACACACCCCCACACTCACTCACACACACACACACACACACACACACACACACACACACACACACACACACACACACACACACACACACACACAGACAAACAAATCAGTGTAATATTTTCACTGGGGATAGATAAAATGAAGCTATCAGGGGAATGTACTCCTTTTAACTTTTATTGATACAGCCACTGTCTTTGATGGGCAAGTATGAGCATAAACACAGATAATTCCACTGATTTATGTCCAACAGACAGAAACAAATAACAAGCGAGAGGTTACACACGCTAATGCACACACACACACACACACATACACACACACACACGCACAGGGGAACGAGTCAAAATATAAAACAGGAGTTGAGGAATGGTCTTGCACTGGGGTCAGTACTACAGTCACACTTAACAACTCTATGGCAATGAAGGCTGTGTTATATTTGCCTTAGCTCAGAAATAGAAAGAAAGAAAGAAAGAAAGAAAGAAAGAAAGAAAGAAAGAAAGAAAGAAAGAAAGAAAGAAAGAAGAAATGAAGGAATGAAGTAGGGAAGAAAGGAAGAATGTAAGAAAGAAAGAAAGAAAGAAAGAAAGAAAGAAAGAAAGAAAGAAAGATTAATTGGTTGGTTGATTCTATGTCACAGTGGTGACCACATAAGCCTAAAGACTCTTTTGCTCCAGAATATCAGCTGTATGAGGAGGCAGAGAGGAAGCTGAGAGGAAGCTGAGGGGCAGTCCTGCGCTGAGTCGTATATTTGTCGCTGTTTTATTGGTATTCATCAGGAGTTTATTAACATCCTCAGGTTTAGCCAGTGATTTGTTGTTTGTGAGGAGTTGCTGTGAGCTCGTTTATAAGCTTATAAGTTTATAAGCTAAAACTTGTCCCTGGTTATGGTTACTAATGAGCGCCGCCATGGTGATGATAAAGAGCCTTTTTCTGGGAATCTTATTCCCCTGATGACTAAAAACCCCTGGCTGACTCCTTCAGAACAACCCCCCCACACACACACACACACACACATACACACAAATACACACACAAACACGTACACGCTGCTTGATTGACTGAATGATCCTTAAAAAAGGTCATATACTGGGACACTCACCAAAAATAGCCGCTAAAAAATGTAAAAAGATATTTCTCATGTCCAACAGCCCTTAAAAGACTACTCCTTTTTGGAAGACAGAGGAGAAGATGGAATTAGTTGGGGTTGGAGCACACTTGTGCTTCGTATTACACATGTACACTCGTGGTGTGACGCGATGGTGGCATGTTAGTGTGTGTTGCACTGGTATGAGTTGATCAAACACAACAGTGCTGCTGGAGTTTTTAAGACACTCCTACCTTGTTGCTCCACCTTGTAGATGTAAAGTCAGACACAGTAGCCCATCTGTTGCCGCATCAGTGGTCTAAGGATGCTGCCCACAGGACGTAGTTGGCTGGATGGTTTTGGTGGGTGGACTATTTTTAGCTCAGCAGAGGTGTACTTGATGAAGTGGCTGGTCAGTGTATATATAAGTGTGTGTGGGGTGTATATGTGTGTGTGTGTGTGTGTGTGTGTGTGTGTGTGTGTGTGTGTGTGTGTGTGTGTGTGTGTGTGTGTATGTAACTATAAGTAATGATCAAATCAAACTTTGCTCACCAAACTGGCTTACAGCACAATAATTCAACAATAATGATATATGGTCTTTGAAAAACTCTTATTGCTAAGCCGAATGATTTTAATCAGTGTACATAGGTATATGAAACTATGAAACTCATTCCATGAAGCTCTCTATGCTGTTCTTGAGCTAATCTGAAGGCCACATGAAGTTTGGAGGTCTGTAGTGATTGATTCTGCAGAAAGTTGGCAACCTCTGCACACTATGTGCCTCAGCATCTACTGTCATTTTACTTGGCCTACCACTTTGTGGCTGAGTTGCTGTCATTCCCAATCACTTCCACTTTGTTATAATACCACTGACAGTTGACTGTGGAATATTTAGTAGTGAGGAAATTTTGCACACGTGGAATCTTATCACGGTACCATGCCGGAATTCACTGAGCTCCTGAGAGTGACCCATTCTTTCACTAATGTTTGTAGAAGCAGTCTGCATGCCTGGGTGCTTGGTTTTATACACCTGTGGCCATGGAAGTGATTGGAACACCTGAATTCAATTATTTGGATGGGTGAGTAAATACAATGGCAATATAGTGTGTATATTCAGGGTGTGCGTGTGCGCATACATGCATGTTTAAGATTGAAAGTGTCCATAAGACACACAACACTTATTCTCAGGAGACTCCTATATCAGACGCTTATTTTCTTTACAAACAAGATATCCCGCAGGCTGATGAGTGTGTCCCCCCATATCATATTACTGAAAAAATGCCAAGTCTAAACTGACTCATACACCTTAAGATAACTGTATGTGACTTAAGCTCTAACATATCACACACAGTCCACAGTGACTTGTGTATGAGGTCAAAACTCCCACGATGTCTCTATCTAATACAGAGAAGGTCTCTTGTTGGTAGTTGGGGAGTAATCAGCTGTGTAATTGGACAGATAACTGAGGCCCTCTACACAGAATATGATACCCAGTTGAAATCCTGCCTAAACCTACATTGCACACTGTGTGTGTGTGTGTGTGTGTGTGTGTGTGTGTGTGTGTGTGTGTGTGTGTGTGTGTGTGTGTGTGTGCTCAAGGGAGAGAGAGAGAGAGAGAGAGAGAGAGAGAGAATCAGTTTGCATTTCTTATTACATCTTTGATGTACATTTAGTTTTTAAAAATAATTATTTAAATATAGATCAAGACAGAATGGCTGTACATCCTGATGGACAACTTGAAGCATCTTATTTTTAGCAGCAATAAATAAAAACAGAGCAGACTTAACCTAAAAATTGGCAATCATAGCACAATCTCAATGTGTTTGAAGCTGTAATGTTGTTAAATGTGTAATAGATGTGCATCAGGTTTCCAATAATGTATTCCATTAACTTTTTTCTCATTTTCCAGCTTTGAAAACCAGGTACAGCTCCTAAAAGTATTATTAAACTCAGTGTGAGAAAGTGCTGACATAACATTGCTGTAAATGAGCTAGATGTGATATATGTGTTATCTTGCATTACCAACAACAAAGGCTACTTATAAAGTAAAGCTCACTTTATGAAACACTGCAATTAACTGTGTGACTGCATGTTCATGATTGTATGACAAATAAACTATGTTATGTGGTGAAGTTATTAATCTGGGAAGATCCCTGTTAGAAAAATCAGCATAGACCAGCATGGCTGGTCACCAGCACAACCAGCATATGTTGTATTCTGATGCTGGTGTGCTGATCAAGCAGCATGACCGTGCTGGTATGACCAGCTAAAACCAGAACTCTAAATTGTAGCTTGATTTGTAACTTGA
Source organism: Pygocentrus nattereri (assembly GCF_015220715.1). Taxonomy (NCBI): domain Eukaryota; kingdom Metazoa; phylum Chordata; class Actinopteri; order Characiformes; family Serrasalmidae; genus Pygocentrus; species Pygocentrus nattereri. The sequence continues at coordinate 30,575,994 of NC_051219.1, read as the reverse complement.
TTTGCAAAATAGACTGTGTCTGAAATTTAAAACACACTGAAAACTCAGACAGTATTTTGAAGCAGGAAGGCACCCAATCATGCATGAATGATTTGTATAAATTGCTGCTTGATAAGGTTCTAGCAAAGGCAAATCCTTTGCTACACTACATAATCCTGTGTGTCAGCTAACGTTCTATGGTAAGCTACTGAATAGACATCGTAGCCAAGAAACCCTGTGAAACATTTTTACTTCTTGGGCATTAGAACCTTTTTATTTGAGGTGAATGTTCAATTTATTATGCAAAAATCTATGTAAATTTATGTAAAAGATATTTTTATGGGTCAGGGGTTGGCAACACGCGGCTGCGGAGCTGCATGCACCTCTTCTATTGCCCTGTTGCAGCTCCATAGCAGAATTAGAAAATATTCAGTAAAATAAAGCTCTGCTGACTGTTTTAACACAGTTTAAGGAATAAATGGTCTGAAATGCTAGTTAATGTAGCCTATAACTACTACTTCAGCAACATTTGACCCTGAAGACTAGCGCACAGACTGCTGGTCAGATAGCAATGCAGCAACACAGACAACAGTCTTACCAGTTAATAAAAAAGCAAAGAAAGAGATTTAAGACAGATTGATAATTTAGAGATGAATGGATGTATTTGCATTTATAAGCACTCCAGCTGGTTTCCTCATATGTTTAATCTGCAATGAGAAACTGTCAAACACTAAAAAGTTGTGAAGCTGAAGTCAGATTCTTTTTCGAATTCTGCCGTTCCAGCTTAAATGGTGCAGCAGTTACATTCTGACGCCTCAGGCACCATTTATGGAGGAACGGCAGAATAAAAAGCTGATTTCAGTCACATAAAAATCAAACACTGAGAAAAATTTTACAAGAAACTGTTTTACTTTTGCAGAAAGGTGGAGATGTGAGGAAAGTGACTATAACTGAGCTAAAGTATGTCTGCCTTTTCATTTATATTACAATCTTTAACCTATACTAGTACATTAACACATACTGAGACACATTTACAGCCAAGATGGTAAAATGGACATAAACTGTTGTGGCTTTAGAGGTAGTTAGATTTTTGTTGAAAGGACAAAATGTCTCTTCTTAACATTTGGGTTGCCAACCCCTATTGTGGGTAAAATACAGCAGTGAGCTGTCAGTATGTTTGCAATGTTGTTAGTGTTGTGTTGCTGCCTTCATAGTGCATCTCAAATGCAATTCAGGCTTCTAAGACAGTACACACAACAGTAACTTTTCATTAAATTGTAATAAAATATCTCCTCATGTGCTTACAAATACAGCTGTGGAACTGTTATCGCTGATAAGCGCAGCTTCTAAGAGTGTATACAGGTGTCTGCACTTGATCAAAAACAGATTTTCACTGCGTAGCCTTGTGAAAACAGTGTCCGCGCTCTGAGCTTTGATACACTTAATGACCTCGAGTACACAAATATACAAAAAACCTAACATCCCACTGATGGCAGGAAGAGATGTGACATCACTGGTGTTCTGGAGGTTCCAGAGGTTCTTGAGGTTCAGCTGACGTCATGGCAACAAGACAGGCCACCTCCCTTCTATTATCAGCTTATTTATCTGAGCCACAGAGCTAATGGGAGAGAGAGAGAGAGAGAGAGAGAGAGAGAGAGAGAGAGGGAGAGGGAGAGAGGGGGGGTAGAAAGAGGTGTTTGTGAAGATAGAGACTCTTCTCTATAAACATTTCTTCGCTGCCTCTCTCTCTCAGTCCAAACACAGCCAAAGAGAGACACACCCATTCCTCTCTGTGGAAAGGGGCTGACCCTTCAAGGCTCCTTGACCAAATCCATCCCCTACCTGTTGCTAAAAACATGACCTTTGCTGAAAAATAGTAATTATTGGATTTACTTAATTTGATGTGAATAAAAGAAATTATTAACATTATTTTTAATTATTTTTACTGTATGTTAATAGTAATACAATTTAGAGTGTAGCATCATTTTAATACATGCAAATAACTCACAGTGTTGCTAAATTACCCAGAGACAATTGTCCAATCAGGGTTTAGTTTCTGTACCGTATTTAGATACAGCCAAACAAACTCTTTAATTGGTTAAATAATTAATTGGACAGGGGTCAGCAACATGCGACTCTTTCACTGCCCTGTTGCTGCTCCACAGTGGAATTAGATCGGTAAAAATAAAATATTTGTCCTTTACAGTAAAATAAAGATCTGCTGATTGTTCAAACACAGTTTTAACAATAAATGGGCTTAAATGCTGGAGTTGATGTATAACTGTTAATTCACCCTTTAACCTTGAAGATGACTGCTGGTCACCATAGCAATGCAGACAACAAACTCACCTAACTAGTAGCTAATGAAAATGCAAGGAGAGAGATTTAAGATGAACATCAGTAATTTGGACTAATTTGCTTTTATAAGCACTCAGCTGGTTGACTGATACATTTAATTTACAGCAAGAAACTATCACTAAAACACTAAAAAGTTGCAAAGCTGAAGTCACCTTCTCGTCGCCAGCTGAAATTTTCCCATTCCACCTTAAATGATGCAGCAGTTAAATTCTGGCACCTCAGGCACCATTTAATGTGGAACAGAAAAAGCAAGAAGCTGGCAAATGAGAAGTTACTTCAGCCGAGCGTTGAGCGTTAAGAGACATTTTACAAGAAACTGTTCTACTTTTGAGGAAAGGTTTCATGCTGGTGATGCAAATAAAGCAGCTAAAGCTGAAAGCAGAGCAAAGTAAGTCTTTGTTTATTTTATATGTTTATACTATACTAGTACACCTGCGATGGACTGGTGACCTGTCCAGGGTGTATCCTGCCTTCCGCCCGAAGACTGCTGGGATAGGCTCCAGCACCCCCCCGCGACCCTGACGGAGACGCGGCTTAGAATGTGGATGGATGGATATACTAGTACACTGGCACATACTGAGACATATTTACAGCCAAGATGGTAAAATGGACATAAAATGACCTGGGTCCCAAAGTGGTTTGATTTTTTATTTTTTTTTGGAAGGACAAAATGGCTCTTCTTAACATTTGGGATGCTGACCTCTTGGTTAGCACTTCAGGAGCTTTAGATTTACTACCAACATTTAAAGAATCTAACATTAGAGTCAATCAATCACCTTTTCATTTCCAATGAGTCGGACCAATTGTAAGTGAAATCATCTCTCTAGGACTTCTAGGACTATAAAAGTGCAACATACAAGGTAAAATACTGTACATGATGTCTTTCACAAGTTTCAGATGTCCATGTTTAATCTAGGATGGCCAAAAAATGTTAATGTGCACCATGTTATCTTAGCACAAACATACTATTTGAACTCACATAAGGGTGCTAGCAGAAATGTTATATATGTGGGTGATTGTGTGTATGTGGGTAAATATTAGTGGTACATTTGTGTGTGTATAGTGCTGCACAGTCTATTGTTTGATAGTTGTTATTGTGATATTGGCCTTTGCAATACTGATTTCACAGATTATGCAAATGATCACCACTTAGCATGGTGTCATTTTTTATAATTCTAATCTGTGGCTATTTGCTTCCATTCATTGTGTTACTTGCACCACTAACTTTACTGACTGAACCATCACTTTAACATTTAATAAGTTATATTATAATTGCAATTCATAGCAATAAAATCACAATATAGAATTGTGTCTGTATCATGCAGCCCTAATGCCTGGGGTTAAAGTGTGGTTGGCTGCGAGTGACGAAGGTGCTGCTGACTGCTCTGGGAAGAATGGCTGATATAAACAGATGGAGGTTCCCAGCTCAGTGTTTACGGCCAAGAGCTGAGGCTGAGTCTGCTCTCCCAGAGACACACACTCACACACACGCACACACACACACATGCACATACACACACACACACACACACACATTTAGTTCTCTCATACACAGATGTTCATTTAGAAATGTTCTCTTATATTAAATGTATCATTTTACCACAGTATACATATACATATATGAAGGTACATTAAAGGGCTCATATATTTTATTTTTTTTAACTTGTGGCTAAAACTTAATCTGCTCTTTTGGGCCTCCAGACACTCACTTTACCATCATAAATCTACAGCCTCTAAATCAGACACTACGTAAACCATCACCCACTGCAGGTGTGCCTCTCTTTCCTCTCTCTGTCGTTCTCTCTCTCTCTCTCTCTCTCTCTCTCTCTCATTCTCTCATTCTTTCTCTTTGTCATTCTGAGTGTCTTTCTTTCTTTCTTTCTTTCTTCCTTTCTTTCCCTTTCTGTCTTTCTATTTCTGTCTGTTTTTCTTTTTCTTCTTCTCTCTGCCTGTCTCTTTCTCATTTCTTTCTTTCATCATTCATTTTTTATCTTTCTTTTTCTCTCTTCTTCTCTTTTTTGTCTTGTTCTCAGTGTCTGTCTCAACTTCTTTTGCTTTCTCTCTGTCCCTCTTTTTTCTCTCTCTGTATCGCACTGTATCTGTAACACACTTTCTTTCTGTCTTTTTCTTTCTCTTAATCTCTCGCTGTCTCATCCTCTCTTTCATTCTCTTTAACCTTTTTCTTTTTTTCTCTCTCTTTCCTTCGTTCTCCCATTCTCTGTCATGTTGTGTCTCTATCTTTCTTTTTTGTCCTATTCAATAACTTATCTCTCCTTCTTACTCTCTCTCTCTCTTACACTCAGTCTCTTTCTCTCTTATACACTCTGCCTCTCTCTCTCTCTCTCTCTCTCTCTCTCTCTCTCAGGCATTCACTCCTCTGCTCTTTTTGGCCTTTGTGCTGACTCAAATTCTTCCTCTTTATCTCACTCTCTTTTCCTCTCTCCCAGATGTAATAAAGACAAGATGCAGAGCTGAGACAGATCGAACTCCCTTTTTTCTTCAGCTGGAATCCTGGGACAGAACAGTTTTCATGTATTAAGATTTGTTTTTCCAAACTCAGATGAAAGTCAATATTTATGGCTTAAAGAGTTTTATAAGGCAAACAATCTTGATTTTAAAATCCGATTGGCTGAATCAGGTGCAAAGCCATAGTAAAATACACGATATAGACACGTATGACCACACACATTGACTGAACTGTGTATTAATGTGCCAATCGATTAAAAACATTGTGCTGTTCTTGGGGTAATATTCAGTCATTATATTGCTTGGTAACCACAGTCTATTGTTAACGACACTTCATTGCCTGATGGATGAATGTTTAATTGAGATTAATATTGATAATAAGTTAAAGGATCACTTTGCCCAAAAAAATTGCATCTTTATTTATTAGCCTCTACATCAATGGAGTTCTTTATCACTATAGCAGAATTTCTAATGATGTTATTCTTAAAAAAAAAAACAACAGAACACAAGCACAAAAGATTTCTAACAATGTGAGTTCTGTCAAAAATAGGCTTAATATATTATGATTTCATGCCTTACAACACCCCTGAATAGCGTAAAATCATTGCAACGCATGATCTCTCATAGCTTTATGTTTAGATAGATAAACACAATCCAAGTCCATGATACTAACTTCCAGTTAGATAACACTGACCTGGAGAGTTTTTAAGTAACATTTCAAGTGTAATAAATTGTGGTTTGGCACATACCCTTGCAGACTATGATAAGGACTACATAAAAGCGCAAACATCTGCATAGACACAAAGGATATGAAGGAGCACCTCCCCAGTAGTGATGCTTCCCCAGAATACAATGGGGCAACATTTCAGTTTCCAGCGTTTGACTCCTGTGATGTCGGCCCAATGTAAACACCATGGCTGGGTCATGCTCCACCCCACCTTATTTACAAATCACCCCCATTACCTCAGAAACACGTCCAATGGAGCAAATAACCTTTAATATGACATGGCATCTGAATGTCTCCACTCTCACACCAGACAACCAGGCGTCCAGATGCGTTTGATTTTATGTTTTATAAGGGTCCTGAAGGGCTCCGGAAACTCAGGCGCTCCTGCCTCAGCAAAGTCAAGCACGTGTTTGCCTAGCGCCCCTTTTCTAACCCTAAACACTCCCTTACAAACCCAAGCCTGCTAGCCCCTGACTCCCAAAGCCCCACGTGACCTGTGGCCTTCTCTTTACGAGGACAATATGGACAGAGAGCAGAATGCAGCTAGTCTGAAGCCAATGACTCATGTTTTGTGTTCATGTTGTCTGATAGCATCTCAAGAACTTCCTCAGATTGACCTTTAGCATTGCTCTGCTAACTGAGAAGGCTAGTGTTAGAGGAAAGATTGTAATTGTTTATAAGGAGAAGAGAAGAGAAGAGAAGAGAAGAGAAGAGAAGAGAAGAGAAGAGAAGAGAAGAGAAGAGAAGAAAAGAGAAGAGAAGGGAAAGTAACGGAACAATTGAGAAGAGATTGAGAGGAGATGAGATAAAAGGAGATGAGAAGAGAGGAAAATGTATCACTGAGAAGAGTACACAAGAGGAGAAAACAGAAGAGAAGAGAAAACAGAACATAGAAGAAGAAGGGAGACATGAAAAAGACAGGATAAAATTTGAGAAGAGAAGATTTATAAAAAGGAGAGTAGGAGAAGAGAATGGAAGGAAAGAGAAGAGAACAGACGAGAGTAGGAGCTCTGTGGTCAGGCTGAACTCTCTCAGGAGTGGAGGGAGTGATAGAGAATGTGTTTACTCTCCCTGCTGCCTGTTTATGTATCTTCTATCTTAATGAACACTGCATTATTTCTCTCAGGAAGAGAATTTCAATGACGTTAAGTTCTATTTTATAGTCTATAAACACACTTAAGACTCTGAAGCCTTCAGCAGCAGGGAGGAGGAGGGTGGGGGTCGAGGGGGGACATCGCTTGTGGTCCGACACTGGACTAACCTGCTTTAAATCTCGGGCTTTATAGTAAACAGCTTGGGACATCTCTACAGGGCTTTCCAAGCAGAATTTATTTTATTTACATCAGTATATTTCTGCCAGAGTGGCCCTTGAGATTTCACAAAGCCTATCTGGTAACCAAGGAGGACCCAAACAACAGCACTGAATCACTCCAGAGCTATTGTGCTGTTGTGTTTGGGAAAGGTCCAGTTTAGGAGCAGAGAGAGAGAGAGAGAGAGAGAGAGAGAGAGAGCGAGAGAGAGAGAGAGAGAGAGAGAGAGAGAGAGAGAAAGAGAGAGAGTGAGAGAGAGAGAGAGAGAGAGAGAGAGAGAGAGAGAGAGAGAGAGAGAGAGAGAGAGAGAGAGAGAGAGAGCACTGTGTTTTTGGCAGTTAATTCAAACCCCAAACTTTACTGTCATATCATAACCATATAACCCCAATTTTTTTTCAGCTTTTATTGTTTTACACCATTTGATAACAGCTGCTGCCTTTTACACCATGTAAACATTTTATGATCAATAGAAGCATACATACATACAAAACATACATTCACTGTCCAGTCCATAAAAAGAAGCTAAGCTGCACAAATAGCTTATTCTGAATGCATTGTTTTTGAGCAAAACCTTGTTTCTCCATTTTTATCATTTTTCAGTTTTTGACATAAATTGAAAATGCCTGCTGACCTTTACACTGTGTCTTAATTTCATGATGAATGGACCAAAAGAAATGGCCCAAAATTACTCTGGTTCCATTGACTTAAAAGTATAGTAAGTTTTTTTCCTTCACTTGTAAAGTTACCCCTGCAATGGACTGGCGACCTGTCCAGGGTGTATCCTGCCTTTTGCCCAATGACAGCTGGAATAGGCTCCAGCACCCCCGCGACCCTGAGGGAGAAGCAGCTTAGAAGATTGTTTGTGTGTGAGTGTGTGTGTGTGTGTGTGTGTGTGTGTGTGTGTGTGTGTGTGTGTGTGTAAATTTACCATTTTGGAGATACAAGGTAACGAAATACCTATTAGGCCCACAACCATTTAGCTCCACCCACTCACGTGTAACAAGAAGTTTTTCAGCCCAGACTGCTTTCTGAATGAGACATAATACAGGTCAGCCATTCAGAACTGAGATCATTTACATATGTCTTAAAGACACAGTAACAAAAACATCTATATCTTCTGTGTATTGATTTAATATGTTTTACTAGGGGAAAGAGATGTTTTTAGTAAGGTCTAAAGTGGAAAAAATGTTTTTCATATGACTGCATCACAATGAGTGAACTTCAGATGTCTCCATAAACACATAATTATAACAAATGAGAGGCAAATAAAAGCAATAAGGCAAAATCTCTTAGGAACCTTGCTGATAATATCCTCACCATCTGTTTAAAAGATAATCCATGAGCATGGATGTATGGGCTCAGGCAGATGGAGTTCATTCAGTAAACTCTTCCTGGACTACATTTGCTCTCATTCATGGTCCACTTCGACAGCTGAGAGCGCTCACCACCAGTCTCCCTGCTCAGCCATGTCAGGATCACTACTTTAGATCCTGCTGTCACCTTTCCAGAAACCGCAAACCACAAACAATGCACTCAGACCAGATGTGTCCACTTTGGACAAAAAGCTGTTGACCTCCAAAACTGGACCTGAGACAGGACAAAATAAACACAGCCGTGGAAAGCCGTGAAGAAAGAGTGTCTTACAGCCACAGGCGAGCGCACAAAAGGGTGTCAAACACAAACCTCATAAGTGCTGTGCTGGACGCTGTCTGGATCTGCATTTCACAGCAAAATTGCAGTTTTTACTCATATGTCCAGCCTGCTAGTCTCTGACACATATATGGCCTGTGCATGTGTGTGTTTTATGTAACCAACAAGACAAATAATTTCCTTCACACTCAGGAAAGACATCTCATAAAGGGGGATATCTTAGTAAGGTGGACAACATAAGCCAAATGTGAAGAATGTCCAGTACGAATGTTCCTGACCTCATATTGCTCATGCTTGATTTTTTGGCTAACTGAGAAATCTTTATCTGAGATATTACAGTCATGAACTGACTTTTCCACGCTCCACCCACAAACGTGTTCTTTCATAGCCACTACAAAATTCTTATCACCACCCCCCTCTTTGGGACACCATCCTCAGGTAGTGGTCATTCCATTTTATGGCCCAAAGTTTTTTCTGATTGATTATAACTTTGTCCAACTATGGTGCTGTTGTGAGCTGTTATAAATTAAGGCCTGGCTTTTGTTCATTGTCTTTGTTGCTATTTCTTCCTCCTTCCTCTGTTTCTCAGATTTGTCTTCATCTCTACCGAAGATGTAAAAAATACTATTCATGAAACTAAATTCTTTAGATTAAAAAAAACACTAAAACTTTCACCACCAAACTTTTCAGCATCCGTAAATACTGTGGGCCTGCAACCCATCTGACCCTTAACTACCACTTTTAACTGCATGACAACTCTTCATTGCATGGCGTAAATACATTTATATGCTATATGTGTTGTACAGAATGATAACATATAATTGTTGCTATGTGGCAACAGTCTGCAATAATGGAACTGCAATCTGCAATGCACACTATAAGTTAATGAATACACTGCCAGTCACATTATTTTTTACATTCCAAGCTTGATTTTTCAGTATAGTTTTTATACCTTTCTCTATCGCAAAAAATATGCATTAATGTTTTGCTTTTTGTTGCCATATTCAATTCTTTAGACTAACGTACAACTCTATAGACATAAAAATCACGGGAAACATTTTTTTATGTATATTTCACGTTTCGTGCAATAAGAGGTTAAAATATCCTCCGGGTCCACTGTGGGGCGCTATAGCGTCAGCATGCTACACTTTCGCCTCACCATAACAGGACATGACGGTGCTGACAACAGTCGCCGGGCTGTTTGTTGCCAGTACGGAGCCTTTTGTTCGGTTTAATGCCCACTTTTCCTAATTCCCGCAAATAAGAACGGCAAACAGCATTTCAGTACCGTTAAAGATATCACTAGTACTCAAAACGTTTAAACGAATCTCATTTCCCAAGTAAGTGCTCAATTTCTGGCAAGCTAGTGCTGAAGCATTGTAGTGGAGAGCTAGTCGGTTAGTTAACGTTACGCCTTGTTAACAGTTGGCATTCAGAAACTGGAGCCTAAAAATGGCCATTTAGGCGAAGGCCGTATGGTGGTAAATGCAGGCATCTGCTTAGTTAACAAGGGAATATGTTCATTTTAGCTGCATAGTTGGTAAGAATAGAGAAAAAAGTAGATTGCAGATTGTAAACAGCTGAAATAATGCAGCTAGCTGTGCTAGCGCTGCTGTTGCCGCGCAGCAAGCAACGCTGGCTAAAGGAGAAGTCCACCGATGACAAACAAATTACATAATTAAATGGTTGAGATGTCAGCGATGTCAGTCAGACTGGTTTGTTGTGAAATGCTCCCTTCTAGAGAAGCTCACCTAGTCAGAATGGGTCAGAGTGGTGGTGATAAGAACCAGACGTGCACCGCTAAAAGCGCCTTCACAGAAAGTTATTAAGCTAACCTAGTTAGCTACGTTATATGAAGTGGTTATGAATGCACTGCTTGGTGTCTCAGATCTGAGTTCTGTGGTAAAGTTTTGACTAAAAATGTATTTTAATCTATTAATGTAATCCATTCGTGGTGCAGAATTAGGTTGGGTGCAGGAGGCAAAATAGTCCCCAAAGCAAACCTACGTTTTTTTTTTTTACATTTATTTATTTAACACTACTTTTCCGTAATGAACACTAAACATAAACACTCGGAAGGCACATTTGGGTTCACTGGTGTTTTTTGATAGTAAATACATTTGCGTTGGTGACCCCTGGTTCCTATCACCACCACTGTAAAGAAATGAACCATTTCGCATCGAGACACTGTTTACATTTCAATCACTGAACTATTCAGAATTTTTGAAAAAGTAGTGGATTTTCCCTTTAAATTTGCTGTTATCTTTTTAAACTTTGTTTTCTGAGAGACTGGTGCTACAAGTACTGATGCATTTTAGGTATTTCCAAAAGTATTTTCTTAAGTAATGGTAAACATAAATGCTGTCAAATCATTATGCTTTTATAAACATGGTTATGTGTTACTGTGTGGTATGGCAATATTAATGTCCCAGATATTTAGTGTGGTAAATAAAGTGATCCAACGTATAACTATACTACTACTATGTAAATGTATAAACTCTGATATGATTAGCAGTCACAGGTAAGGGGAGAAATGGGTTCTCTCTCTGGATGAACACACAGAAACCAAACCCATGCCCTCCAGAAGCCACAGTTAACACTTTTCAAGCTGGAAGATGTTATTCGGTAGTTGTGGTATCAATACATACGTCACATTTAGGTTAATAAGTGGCTAAATCTTCATGTTTTTGGAATAAAGTGTTGACAGCAGGTGTGATGCCTTTCGTTCGATCGGGACATGGCTGATGGTTAACAACGTTGCAGATGTTTTATGATCTAGTGCAGCATATTGAAACTCTTCTTTGTACTGTTTGAGAAAGAGTCGAGGAAACACAGCTCCAGAGGGTACAGCAATGGCTACAGCCTCCATAAGCCATTAAAGCCGCCCCGATGCCAAATTACCACCTAAATTTGGTAGGCTACACTCACAGGGCGACCTGCAGTCATGGAACATCAACAACCATGCCATCAGTAACATACTACATAGTCAACATATTAGGTGTATAATATGTCTTTTATTTCTTTTTTCCAGGGTACATGTAAAAGGGGCATGCATTTGTAAAAGCATAAGTTTATTCGGTCCAAAGAAGCCTCATGGAACCTGTGGAACAGAGTAACGATGTGGCACTGGACATTATCATTACGAACGTGGTTTCTGTCTTCAGAACCAGGTGCCACCTGAACCTCCGCACCATTGGCCTGGAGGGGAATAACGTTATCTATAAGCCGGAAGTTGGAGTAAGTAACAGCAAACATTAGTCACATTTAGAGCCTGTTTACTCTTGTTTGGCATGTGTCATATTCAGATTGTGTACAGATAAGAATTATGAACAGTCTATTTACACTTGGCAGCTAAAATGTGTCTATTAGACAGAAATCTGATTGGACAGGAATCGAATTTGCTGCAGTGCTGCCTTTCCCACCATGCATATTTCAGGGAATTCCCTTCAAGAATCTGAAATGATGCTGTGCACATAAATTATGCATTTGTTATGCATTTAATCACAACTTAAAGGAGAAATGGACTTTAGTTTGAGGTTGTAAAAGGCTACAGGAGCTATTATGCAATAGAGTCTGGCTGCAGGAATGCACTCTCAGCCCCAGTGACGTCACGTGCACATGCACTCTCTGCCACAATGGCAAAAGCAGCCCAACGGAACGGTAACTTTTGGCTGCTGCTTAGCGATATCATCACTTAATCTATTTTTTGTCCAAAACTCAGCTAGAGAGTTATATTTAATGTACCTTCCTGATGAAAAAGATCATAGAACCCATTAAATGTCTGTTGGTTCCTGGTGGTCTTCAGTAGTCGCTGGTTTTCTGTGTTTTCCTGATGGGTTGATATCAAAGTGTAAAGGATTCTGATCGTTTAATCAGGTGTTTTGGGACTGATTCCATATACAAATGTACTCCTGACAGCCCTGCAAACACAGTTACGTTGTGACAATGTACCGTTTTGCTGCCCACAATGTTGTCGCCGGTGTAATTCCTAAGAAAGGTAGGAATTTTCTAGGAGATTGTGACAATGTTGACAATACAGCAAAAGTAATCTGTACTAAATTGACAACCTCTTACAATCCCTAATACGTTCAATTTTAGTCAATATTACAGTTTTTGATAACCGGCAAACATCCTCTTCAGCATGGCCTTCATGAGTTTCAGCGGTAACCGTTTTGTTTTTCTGTGAATAAACCTGACATCCATGTCTTAACGTCGTAGTAGGTTTTAATTAGAAAGTTTCCATATTGTATTACCTTATTATCAATATGGCAACGTTAGTATACATTCAGTGTAACTCTTGTTGCCCAGCAATACATGGTTCACTGTTTTTCCTCATAAAACTGACAAAAACACGGTCGTGATAGAGTGTGCACTGATGTCATCAATAGGCTGGCAGTGCATGTCAGGCTGAGAGTGCATGGCTGCAACCAGAACCTTCTCCTATTATGAGCAGCTTTTTGTCTATAATTAATTTTCAGTAACAACATAATTCCATTTGGGAGAATTAAAGATTACATGTGCAGCTTGGAAAACTGATGTGTTGACACATGGACTAGCTGAGCGCTTGAATAGCAGTCAATCTCCACTGCATTGTTATTGCATTTATATTATGCTTTTTCACAATTGGATAGCTGCCTGATCAGCTTAAAGCCTGGTGTTTACTACATCATTTTTTGTCCAATCTGACATATTTTAACACTTGTAAGTGAACGTCCTGGTCTGGACTTAGTTGATCTGGCAGTGTGTGAGGGCGAACCAGTCTTCCTTAGCTTCCTGATATAGTTCTGGAGCGATCTGAGCTTCCAGATAATTTCAGTAATGTTTAACGATTACTACTCTGAACATTCATGCACGTTTAGACTGTGAGAGAATGCATGTAACAGTCCATCGATCTGCATCAAGGTATCAACCAAATAGCAAATGATCCAGTATCATCAGTGCGTTGGTGTTTTTTTCATACTTGTTCCAGTGCTTATGCAACGCAACAAGCTTACACCATATGTACTGAACTCAGGGGTGCTCTGATGCCACAATAACTTTATATCGACTATAGACCCCAGTATCGAACTGAATCAAATCGCGTTCCAGCATAGCACTGAGGTATTGAAAATTGTTGGACCGTTGGTTAAAAGAGTCGATGTAGAATCACATCATGATGAAATGTGTTGATTTACACCCCTATGTGAGATGTGCATCAGTTTGACTGAATGAGTGATTTGGCAGGATCCAATGACAGAGCCTGCAGAGAGGACAAAAGGGTGAAAAAGCAAATATACATGGTGACTGAGGAACAGTGTGTTAAATCCTGGCAAATACACAAATACTTCTATAACCTTAATAAAGTGCCTTAATAACCAGAAGGCAAACTCACATTGGCTTGCCAGTTCATAGTAAAATGCCTCTCAGCTTCTTGCTGCAGAATAGAAAATATCCACAGTTCTCTACCCCATTTTCATTCAAAAGTTACATTTTTTTATGCTCTCTTCATATGTACTCAAGAGTGCAAACAAGTCCAGTGCAGCTGTGGTTTGTTTGTATCACTCTAGAACAGTCAAATCTGAGATTTTGAGTGCTTATTTGTAGCTGTTTGGTTCCCTCTCTCTGACTAATCATGGTGCATGCAGACAAGACGTTCTGTAAAAGAATGACAATATATGTAAGATGTTCTCTGCTTTAAAAATCTGGTAGGATTTTCTGAATTGTGTAGTGTACACTGTGCCACTATGCCTACCATATATGAAGTAGCTGAGTTTAAATAGGCTCCGGGAACCTGAGAAAAAACGCCATTAGCAGCTGAGTGTCAAAGAGAGGGTTGTCTTCTGTATGGGAATGACAACTTGTCAACAACTTAAAAAGACAAGGCCAGTTTTATTAGACACTTCTATAACCTAAGAATAGCTAAGCCAGTTTTCATTGAATTCCCTGTGGTTACTAAATAATAAGCCTTGGTGTGTAATAAGCTGGGGATTGTAAGGGGTTAATGAAGCTATATTTACCGAAAAGTATTTTTACCATCATTGTGTCATTACTTCTGTCACTGCAGAAAGTTCTGATGAAGCTACGGAAACCTCGCATTACTGCCTCCATATGGTCATCAGGGAAAATCATTTGCACTGGAGCAACAAGGTCTTTGAATAACTGAAAACTCTGTATTCTGTATTCTTCTAGTTTCTAAAATGCTGTGGACTAATAAATGCTGTTTGTCGATTTTATTTCTCTTTGTAGTGAGGATGAAGCTAAACTCGGAGCCAGAAGGTTAGCCCGCTGCCTCCAGAAGATAGGTTTCAAGGTTACCTTTTGCTTTGTTGGGCTTTTTACATTAATATTTATACTGAATATGATGAGTCAGGTGGGATAAAACTGCTGTTGCGTGTGTTTCCCTCCTGCAGGTGAGGTTTTCGGACTTTAAGGTTGTGAACGTCCTAGCGGTCTGCTCCATGCCTTTTCAGATCCGTCTCATTGAGTTCACTAAGAACAACCGTCCCATTGCAAGGTACTGCTAACAAAAATGTTAGAAAATCTTTACTTTTACTTTTTTCTTTTTGGACACCAACTGATTTTGCTTTTAGATTTTGCTTACAATTGCGACACTTTAGAGGTTAATTGTTTTAAGGAGAATTTCTCTGATCATTGTAGTGGTAGAGTAACAGCTCCCTCTTGTGCTAATAAGGCAGCAGAGCACACCAGTTGTCAAGAGGCAGATTAGGTCAGTCTGAGATGGACAAAGTAATGCATAAAATAATTCCTGGCCCTTTAATATGTATTATTGTTTTGAGTTAATTAATTTATTTATTGTATTTTGTTCGTTTGTATTACCTTTTTTCAGTTATGAGCCTGAGATTCACCCTGCTGCATCATACAGAATCAAAAACCTCAGGGCCACAGTGCAAGTGTTCTCTACAGGCAATATAACAGTAACAGGTAAAGGCTACACATCAGGATGACGTCTGTGTTTGGTGTAGAAAGAGCACGTTTACTACAAGATATCTGGAAGGCCTCTTTTCTTTCACTGTATGGATTAGCTGAGACTATTCTGACACATCTCATTCAACCTGATAATTAACTGATGTATAGGTTTCCGGCTGCCTTACACACTGTAGTGTTTACTGCTTTAACTTTCCTGCTTCATTTCTGAATGAGCTGATTTGGAACAGGTGTGTTAGGAAAAATGTTAATGTGCTGTGCAAGTGTGTGAGGCAGAAGATTATGAACTGCTGAACTAGTACATTGAATGGGATGTGACGGACTAGCGAAGGCACTAAACTGTGCAGTGCAGTGACCCTCCATGAATGGAATTTAGAAACCTGCCAAGTAAGGCAAGTGAAATCCTGTGATTTAACATAATGTACGTATAATGCTGGATGTAAAGAGTATTTGGTTAATTCCCTATTATTGTGCCTTCTGTGGCCAGCAGATTTAATTAAAATGTATGGAAAATGCTACAGGATTTGTCCTTATTGAGTGTTATTGCTGTGTTTTCCTATGGAGGATAAACCGATTACAGTATTAGCCACATAACTTTAAGACTTAGCCATTGATTTAGCCACAGTTGAAGGCACAGGCTTCCATCTTGAAGTGCTCTTTCTGCAGCTAATAGGCTAACAAGCAGTACTGTAAGCAGCTGAATTTTCCTAAATTATAAACATATATTGCATATGGTACTGTGCAAAAAAAATAGAGACTACTCTTCATTTATTTCATTTTCAATTAAAATGGAACAAGTTGGTCATTGAGGAGATGAGACGCAAGATTTGCATAAGGAAGAGGATAGTCAATAAAAAATACAGCAAGTGGAGAAAACACGAGTTTCCAAAACTAGAGTTTAAAAATTTGTTAAAAGCTACAGCGAAAATGGTATTTAACAACCATGCAAGACTTGTTGGACCACCCAAACTGCCCGCTCAGATAAACAGCACTTAAAGCATTTATCTTTGAGAGAGGAGACAATCAAGCTCCACTCTTGATTCAGGTGTTTCTGTCTGTCCTTCCAATGTGGGAAGATTCAATGCTATGAATTTCAAATGATGTGTAGCTATCGAGAAGCCCTTACTGAGAAAAGATGATTAAACAGAACTGCTGGTCTTTCTCAGAACAGTGGACTGACCATTCCAGAGTCCAGACCACAACATCACTGAATATATTTGGAATTATTTGGATCGTGAGAAGCAGAAACAGCAGCAAACTAAGATGAAAATTTAGAGGTGTGGAAAAATATCCCTGCAGATTTCTTTGAAAAACTGAAAGCAAATCTCCAGAAAATAATGGAAGATGTAATAAAGGCAAATGTTGCTTTTCTTTTAATTGATTTTGAAAAATGAGTTACTTAATGGCTGTTTTGACTGGAAATTAAATGAATGAAGGGTGTTTTCTGACTTTTCCACAGTACTGTATATAATGGTACACTCAGTACACTCAACTGAAGACACATCTCTTTACACAGCACTTAAATGAGCATTGAATTAAGTATTGTTTGTGATATATTGTGCTGCACTTATTATATTTTATTGTATTGCACTGTGTATTGTAGTTTACTAGTATTGTATTGTATTGCATTGTATGGCACAGAGTTCTGTGCTCAACTCTGTTCCTTTTTTCTGGTTTCTACAGTGACTTTTGTATCTAGCAGTATCTGAGCCCAGGACTGTCTTTTTCTCTAACTTATTGGTAACTAGCAAAGATACTTTCTCTAGATAGACAAAGCACTTCTTGTAAGTCGCTCTGGATAAGAGCGTCTGCTAAATGCTGTAAATGTAAATGTATAGGCAGCGTCAATAAGTAATCAGTGCAGCTCCATTACTCCAGTTTTTCAGTAATTCCAAGTGATTTTATCTTTTCAAGTGTATGAGGTACAGTGATGTTTTGCTTTGCAGTTTGAATGTAATCTTTGATCCACTCCCTTTGACTTTTTCTTTCTCTCTAGGACCAAATGTTCAGAATGTTGCCTTGGCTGTGGAATACATATATCCTCTACTGCTTGAGTGTCAGAAAACACTGGTGTAAGATACACAAACACACACACGCACCGTCTGAAATGAAGAAGCACCTTATGAGTGAATGTGTTTGTGTTCCAAGACTTTAAGCTGTTGTACTGTACTGCACAGCTCTTGTCAGTTCAAGTCTGAGCAGGCATGGGTCGGTTGCCCTTTGAGCTCTTGACCTCTCGCAGAACATTGGACACTTTTGTAAAGTTCAGTAAAGGGCCTCGTCATCATGTAGTTCCTGAGTATTTTAGTGCATGGTCACCACAGTGGATCTGTCAATGAAAAGCAGTGACTATATTTTATACAGAGATGAAAGCAAGTTTTAGTGGAGTGATGCCTGGTGATGGATGAGGTTGGAGGACAGAGGTTGAAGGGCAAACACACTAGAGACATTAAACAGGATATGATGTACTATGATGTAATATTTACCTACTGCATTCTGTTGAACTGGTTTGTGAGGCCGTCTGCGGTATACATGTTTATGTAAATGTTCCCATTTTGTATTTTATAATAAAGAACAAATAAAATAACCCTTATGTGTCTTACTTGTTCTTTCATGTCAGAAGTGTGAACAATGGCGTTGTCATATGGGTTTAGTATGAGAAGAGTGAGTCTAAGATGAATGTAAGGCTGGTGATGGGGATGTGATATGAAAACTGTAACAGCAACAGAAAGTAGAGATGGAAGTTCTCCTCTTCCACCTTATACAATAGTGAGATTAAATAGGTCGACTGGATTTGTTGGCAACCCAAAAGTTAAGAAGAGCCATTTTGTCCTTTTAACAAAAATCAAATCACCTTGAGAGCCACAAATTTAATGTCCATTTTACTATTTTGGCTGTAAACATGTGTCAGTATGTGCTAGTAGTTTCTTGTGTCTCTCAATGTTTGACTTTAAAAGGCTGAAATCAGCCTCTTATTTCCCATCTTATTGTTTGAATTAAAAGGTGCCCGAGGTGGCAGAATGTAGCTGTTGGACCATTTAAGGTGTAATGGAAAAAATTGAACGAGAAGCTGACAACTTTTAGTTTTTGGCTGTTTCTTGCTGCAGATTAAACACATTAATAAACCAGGTGGAGTGATTATAAATGCAAATAAGTCCATCTCCAAATTATTGATATTCATCTTAAATCTTTGTCTTTTTGCTAGCTACTGGCTAGGGGAGGTTGTGTGCATTGCTATGGTGACCAGCAGTCTGTGTGCCAGTCTTCAGGGTCAGAGG
Organism: Pygocentrus nattereri; assembly: GCF_015220715.1. NCBI lineage: Eukaryota > Metazoa > Chordata > Actinopteri > Characiformes > Serrasalmidae > Pygocentrus > Pygocentrus nattereri. The sequence continues at coordinate 30,557,302 of NC_051219.1, read as the reverse complement.
TTGGTGAATTAGCAGATACAGGCTACATTCACTGATAGCAAAAAGTTAGTGGGCCCCTGCTGGCAAAGCTGGCTGTCCACTTACGTTTCGCTAAGCATTTTCTGGGCGGCCCACTGGTGGTTAAGCACAGTATTAGACAAAATTCCATTTACTATTTTCCACCTTTCTTTAGTAATACTTTGTAAATTAGTTTAACAAATAATTTTAATTTAGCACAGTGCCACCAACACTATTGTCTATAAAATCATTTTATATTAGGCCTAGCCGTAAAGTTTAATTTCTGATGTTTGTCATTTTTGCCTTTAGTTTATTTTCTAAAATATGTCTCTTTAGGAGATTAAAAACTAGTTAGAGCTTGTATGCAGGACAGTAATCTGGGTGGCCAGACGGTGGACCAATGGTGGCAAAGAGTCAGCAGGGTGCCAACCTTATCAAGCCAGCAGACTGATATATGCTCACTATCTGGGTTCACTCCAGCATTTAAGACCATTTATTGTTTAAACTGTGTTAGAACGATCAGCAAAGCTGTATTTTACTGCAAAGGAGGATTATTTTTATTTTTACCTAAAAATTAATTCTGCTGTGGAGCTGTAACAAGACGTTGCTGAGCTCTGCCCTATTGTTATTCAACCCTTCAGAGGGCTTAAGGGATTATTATAAATGAGGGCCTTATTTATATATATATATATATATATATATATATATATATATATATATATATATATATAAATGTAACCAATCTGAGGGCACAAGGAACAGATGCCTCCTAATGAGAACAGATAGCCTGTTGAAGTGACTGGGCCACTAAGCCAATTACAATAACCAAATTTTATCCAACAGAACTACATTTGGCTGGTGTGCTTTACATTTGATACTTTTTTAAGTCAATTCCCCCCATTCATAGTGGTTCTTCATTGCATATACTCAAATCAATAATACGATCATATGAAAACCAACCTGCCCGGCAGCTGCATTTTACACTGAGTGAACATTTCATGATGAATGGACCAATAAAAAATGGTCCAGAATTACTTGGAGCAAAGTTACCAGTTCTAAGATGTAAGGCTTTGGTAATGATCCGAGTTCTACACAGCAATAGGATGATTCATTCAGGATGCATGACCATCCATATACAAACAACTCATAACACATGCTGAGGGAAATGTATGAATCTATTGAAATAATCTTAAAACAAAATCACAAAAAGTCTTATTTTCAAGGCTTTACAGTTATTCCCATACCTGTATCCGTACCAAAACTACACTACATGTTTTTAAATCAGGTGCTTCAAAAAGATTAAGACAATAAACACTTGCATTTTAAACTCCTCTATGTGCTGTGACACAGTGTCAGAAACAGCTAATTCTTAACATTACATCAGTAGCCATTTCACGGACTGTATTCTAGGGTAGCATATTGTGCTCAGAGCAGTCTTGTAAGCAACCACTCTCCTATCTTCTAATAATCAGATCAGCCATTCTTCCATCACTGCTCCATCAAACTCCTGGGTTCATTTCATTAATGTATCATTCTCTCTCTCCTGAGTGCAGATTCAGACCGTAGCTAGGGATTTTTCCTCCAGCGGTAGGTCACTTTTGGGCTTCTTTCGCCATGCGTGGCACAAAAGAGTGCTGTCAAGGTGGTTCCTGCAAAACAAGTCAGGTCAGGTCAGTAAGTGTTTTCATGTGAAATGATTCACTGTAGAAAAATGTACTGTCTATTTACAATGGTGGTGATAGGAACCAGAGGTCACAATAATTTCAATGCAAATATAGCCTTTTGTTTACTATGCAAAATGTCCAGTGGACCTACACGTATTTTCAGAGTTTTTGTAATGTTGATCATGGTAAATCCGAAAATAAATCTGTCTTCTTTGGGGACTACATTTCCTTATAACATGCTGAATTTACTCTCTGCTAAGTACATTTTAGGCCTAAACATTAACAGGAACTCCTTTGGGACATCTAAGATTCACAGCACACAATAAAAAATGTGCAATTTGCATGTGCATACTTCTATACTGTAGCCTTCTTAGATATTAGTATTGCCAAAGCCAGTACTGTGCTAACAATTAACAAATAGTATCTTGTATAATACTACTACTACTATTACTATTACTACTAATAATAACAAGAATAAATATATGTAGTCATACGCAAAAATGAAAATAAATTAGCACCTTCTCTGCAGAGAATACACCTCTGCATGTTTTACTGAACAACTGCTATTCAGAGTTGTTGAATTTAGAATTGGGAGGGAATAAAGCATAAAATATGACCTGTGCCAAAGTTATGGCACATTTTACATGTTATGGCACTCCCATTAGAGGATGTGTTAACTTAGAAAATCAACAACACCAATAAAACCTAAATAACTCAAATAAATAAACAAAATCTCTGACAAATGTTTCCAACACCTTGTTGAAAGTATGCCACGAAGATTTACAGCAGTTCTGAAGGCAAAAGGGGGTCCAAGGTATATCTAATAAAGTGGCCGGTGAGTGTGTGTGTGTGTATATATAAAAATGTATATATATATATATATATATATATATATATAAAATGTGTGTGTGTGTGTGTGTGTGTCCTCACTTCATGGCAAGCTCTTTGGAGATCTGCTCCAGCGATCGTCCCTTCGTTTCCGGCACAAACACCATCACAAACATCAGCAGCACAAAGCTCATAGCAGCGTATATGAAGATCACACTGGGCAGGCCAATCCTCTCTGCAACCACACAACAAGCTTACTAACCTCCACAGTATGTCATAGAGCAACCACTATACCACAAAATGCAGCTTATGTTGAAGTTAAATCTATCTTAGAGGTTTAATATCCATCCATCCATCCATTTTCTAAGCCGCTTCTCCGTCAGGGGGGATGCTGGAGCCTATCCCAGCAGTCTTCGGGCGGAAGGCAGGATACACCCTGGACAGGTCGCCAGTCAATTTAATATTGTCTAAAAATATTCTATATAAATATGTTTAAAAAACAATAAAAATGAACTAATGTACAGATAAAAAGTATGCTTAAAGATGGCTACTACTGTATGGATAGATGACAGTATGCCTGATCTCCATCTGGAAAACACATAATGTAATTTGAGATATTCAACAACTTGACATGGTTTGAGAAAAGACTGTGATGATTTACACAGGCAGTTAGCATGATGCTAATTTCTGAGGTATAAGCTTCCACGAAGCTTGTTAGCTTCATTAGTCTCATAGCTCTAGTGCGAATCTAAGGAAGAAAACTGCAGGCACCAAACATTCTGTACAGTCATGTCATTTTCTAAGTGAAAATAATTTCACTAATTTTCACTAATTTCAGCTGCAAGTACATTCATATAGAACATTATGGGGAAAAAACAATACATCAGTACAATAAATAAAAACTTTGCATGCAACTGTAAACTGTATGATCAACTACATTTGAGTATTTTTCGCTGGACTATCACTTTAAAATATTAGCTTAAAGCACAAAAAGAACTGTTTAGTAATTTGCCACCTGTATCTTCATATATTTTGTGGAAAAAATATTGAATCTTCATAGCCTTACCTCTCCCATTCATGAACCTTTGGCTTTTAGGTTCATTTTCATTAGCCAAGTCACTTTGCATGCATTCACTGTGTACAGACTCATTTTAATGACAGGTTTAACTGTCTAATGTAAGGCGCTGGATGCCTGATGGGTAGGCTGAGTCAGAGCTTCTTTCAAGTCTTCAGATCAACTGTTTCACTTACACAAGCACATCTAGTGACCTGTGTTCTGACAGGAGTGGAGTGTGGATAGCTCTCTGTGTTATCCGTGTAGATAATGCTCAGATAGAAGCGCTATAGCTGGCAGTTGTTGGTATTTATATCCTTTACCCAACATTATCACCTCAAACCCAAACTTAAAAAGTACTTATTTCAATTAAATATACTTCATATAATATACTAAATATACTAAAGGTCCTTCAAGGGTTTTTTTATTTTTGCATAGGCAATAAACTATGAGTTCTATATAGAACCATTTCATGCTTAAATGATACTTTGAATGGTGAATGATTTCTCAGACAGATGGACAATGTGAGGCATATGGTTCTATATAGATTCATCGTTCAGGTATAGTACCAAAAAGGGTTATTATATTGTGACAAGCTGGACATCATAACAATAGCAGAACCCTATTTGTTGCTATATAGAACCATTTACAAAAAAAATTATTTAAAAAATATACAACACATTCTTCATCCATCTGAGGAATCATTTCACTATGCAAAGAGCCATTTAAGCATGAAATGGTTCTATACAGAACTTATGGTACACTTGAAGAACCATCTTTTTCTGTGTACAATAACCCAAGACATGTATGAACATTTTTACTGAGAGCTGTTATCAGCAGCCTTCTTTATTATCATTAAGCAGTAGGTTAATAACACATGGGTGAGCCATTAACCTTCTGGCTTGCAAGGACTATTATGAAAAGGATTATCTAATGAAAGTCATTGCTTAAGATATTACATAACATCCCACCATAAATCTCCAATAATATCCTCAAAAACATCTGAAAACCTCTCAAAGACCACATGATATTCACTTGCTTATTACTGACACTGGTTGATTTTTAATTATTTAAGTTATGGAATTCCGGTCATCCATCATTTCTAAAAACAAAACAAAAAACTGAGCTAATTATTAATTATTGAGGTCAATAATTGTGGATCGCACAAATAATAAGAAGAAAGCTTTGTCAATCCAGATGTTTATAACTTGATCAAGAAAATCAATGAATGTTATTCATTCAGTGATTATCCAATAATTACAATATTCAATTAAAAGAAAAAAAGGTTTTGTTATTATATAGTAAATACCAACATACAGCTCCCTCACCCCATCTCTATGATTTTGCTGTTTATCAGTAAGAAGATTGAGCCTGCTTGATAGAAAGTCATTTGGTGGATCCATGTTAGGGGTATCATAACATATAATACAATAATAAAACTATCGGTTACATTTTACTGTTTGATAAACTGACACAAATTAGTTGAAAGCTTGCATGATGCCAATGCATATTTTAAATTCTGCTGGTCTGTCTAACAGTAAGAAACCTAAGGGACACATCCATTAAATGCATTATATGCAGAATGTTTGTATGTCTTTTTAAATGAAGGCTTCTTAGTTTTTCTTATCTGATGAGCATTTTAGAATCTTTTGGTATGTATGGCTTTTTATTATTAAGCCTGCTTAGTCTTTAAAAGAAAGAAATGTTTTATGTTTATGTATTTGGCAGACACCATGTCCACAATTAATTGTGTTGCAGAGCTATAAAACAGCAAGGTTAGGAGAAGAGACTCACCAATAATGCTTTTTCTCTTCTGATTCTGATACTTAACCTGACTGATATGGAGTACCACTAGTAACTCTAAATTAACTAGCTTATAAGTTCTGACATTTATACAATTCCACTTCTCAGATATTTAGACCATTTTAGATGCTTAAAAATATTTTTTATTATATATCATTAGTATTTATTACTAAATAATTAGTAATAAGAACTATATTAACAGCTGAAGTTTTTTGTGTAAAATAGTTAAAAACAGAACTGGACAACATTTAGATAAACCTGTTGTGTAAGCATACAGCTTCTCATAGCAATGCTAAATGATTTGTGATTTGTCTCATTTGTGCTTCCTGTTCATTCACACTTACATCTCAGACTCTGCTGGAGGTCAGGCAACATTACAGTCATTAAAGCTGTCAGTAGCAGCTATTTTCAGCAGATTTCTCACCTTAATGAAAACAATAGCCTGTTAGTCCATGCTGCTGTCTGATGCAGTCAAATGATGGTGGCACATCGCAGACAAGGCTTGCGCGCACATTAGCAGGCTGATATGCTAAAGGCAAAAAGCAAGACTAAAGACTATCATTACCCCAAGATACCAGCAGTTCCTTTCTTAAGTCTTTCTAACATTCACTCCCTCAAAAACACCCTGGACTATCATTAACTCAGACTGTAACTGACTACACAGTAAGAAGTAAAGGGATACTGAAAGAAGCCTGACTCAGCCTTTCAGATAAAGAGCTACCATTAGCATGTTTTGCACTGTTTATACTTTGCATTATCTGGCTTACTTGCAACATACCACTGAAACTAATAGCTTATGAAGAATTTCAACTGGTATATCACCATTGCATTTTTATGAAATACTGTCAGTAAAACCTGTTAACCCACACTGCCAATGTGTTGCTAAGTTCTGTCTACTGGCATGCATGTAAGCATCACTCAGTAGTGGGTGTGTGTATAAGAAATTACTTTGTGGTATCGGTATTCTAATCGCTCATACCAATACTGTGTTTTAGTGCCAGTATCAGCATCAGCTAATACTGATATGGCATTGGTGCTACCCTAGTTAGGACACTTAGCGTTAGCATGCTGTTCCTGTCTGAGCAAGGAACTGAACCCTGTTCTGCTGCATGGAGGGGAGCAGGCTTACTCATTAGTCTACACCAACTGCTATAAAATGTATTAATCACCAAACAGAAGATTATACCTTTACTTATATAATCAGAAGTCACAGCCCTAATACAAACTGGTGAATGTCTCTTACCTGTGAGTGTAAGGAAGGTCATTGATATGAGCAGGTTCATGGCCCAGTTAAAGGCTGACACCACAGACACAGCTTTTCCTCTGATCCCAGTGGGAAAAATTTCACTCAAAACCACATAGACCACTGCAAACAAACACACACAGACAGAGTGATTACATAATAGAGTGACAATATAAATAACTTGATGTTTGTATTGCAGTTAAGCTTCTGAAACCTTAACCTTGCTATAGACAGATACTGTTGTAGATTGAGAGTACATTTTTTAACCATACATTTTAAGTGTCCTTAATGTCCTCATGGCATTAGGATGGATGCTAGTAAGTCACATTTTGTGTCTTTGCTAAAACTATGCCTAACCCTGTTACTTTCAACCCTGTTACTCCTTTAAGCCACTGTCAGCTCAGAAACCTGGTAAAAACAGAGATGGGATAACACGTTTTTGAAAGGTTTAATGCATGTTTTCTTTGATTCAAAGTTGAACAATTATAATATTTTGTGTTTTAAGGGCTAAATGGTGCCTCAATCATGGAATCATTTTGCTTTGTAGCTTGCAGATGATGTGTTTCTGTACATGTACATGAATAACGGCATTTACATGAGCCAGCATACAGCAACGTAACTCATGTTGGTAAAAAAATGATGCAAGCCCATTTTGAATCACATCACATCAAGGATTCACTGATTTGTTGTAAGTTTCAATAATATGGAATATAATATTTTCCAGTAATCTGGAATTCTATCCATAATGTGCATCTTATTGCTGCTATGTGACCTGCTATCTTCTCATTGTGGACATATTCAAATGGTAAAATACACAAGCAGTTTTGTTAACAGGGTGTTACAGCTGCTCAGCAAAGGCAGGCTGACTTAACTGTGCTGTGTAAAGGCTATATTTAAGAAAGGTAACATTAATTGGAATGTTACAAGAAACTACTAAAAAATGGAGGAACATGCTGCTACATGGGTTATCATTATGTCATTTAGGTTTATGTTAAACACACTGATCACTAAAGTCCCCTTGCTTCCTGTGAGTGCTTCAGAACAGCCTAGTCCTTTTAAGAAAGTTCATTTCACTTCTCAGGTCACTATCTGAATATGCGAAGCCCATCACATACTAGGAATTGCTGGGAAACGGATATCAGGGTGGAAAAAACTCCATTAAGGAGGGACTCAAAATACCCTAAAACAGTCCTAAAGATGGGTTAATTATGGTAGTGTGATGTGTAGTAAACAGTAATCATGCATTAAAAGTGTTGCTTTATTCAGGGAGATTTTTAAGGACTAATGATTACGTAAATTACACTGACTGGGCTAAGACTGTCAGCTAATGCCTTAATGCCTTAATAATAGGGCTCCACAATGTGGACAAAATACCAGGCTGCAACTGTATTGCTACACTTAAAAAAAAGAAGCCTCTTCATAGGTTCTGTAGTAAAGACATAGGTTCTATACACAACAATGAACTCTGAAAGATCCATTTGCATGCTTTGCATGTTCTTTGCATCATTAAATGGTTCCTCAGACTGATGGAAAATGTGTTGTATGTATATATACATATAATGTTATAATATAATTATTAAAAGAATTATACATAGCATGAAAATGGTACTGCTGTTGTTATGATGTCAAGGTTGTAACAACAGAATAACCCTTTCTGGTGATATATAGGACCCCTTTTAAAACATTCTATACAGAACCAATCTGATGAATTCAGCAATCTGATTAACTATTTCACCCTGCAAAGATCCATTTAAGCATGCAAATGATTCTTTGAGTGTCCACGGATCGAGATAGAACCTTTGTTTTTATTAAAGAACCCTTGAAGAACCATCTTTTTTGAGCGTGTACATACTGCAACCACAATATGCTTTGCAGCATATCAAAGTCACACTGGTAACGCCTTGTGGGTTCACAGGAGTTTTGTCAAAAATTTGTCGGATCATGTAAAAGCCTCAAGCTAGAGATGCAGCATTTCTGACATTTTCTGTTCTGATCTGGATTTTGATGCTTGAACTCAGGGTAATGGACACAGTGTACCAGTCCAATAACTTTGCCCTCTTCACTTTAAAATGTGTATATCTATTATAATGTGCTGTTACAATTCAAGAGTTAATTCCAAAACATGACATATAAATTTATATTGTAAGAAATTTTGATAATATTCTTTGGTAATATTAATCTAATTTATTTTAAGGATAATTGATTAAATGGTCAATGTACACACTTAAAAATTATGGAAATGAAAGGGTTCTTCAGATTGATGGAGAATGCGCTATAGATGGTCCTGTATAGAACCTTTGTAAAAAGGGTTCTATATATCACCAAAAAGGGTTCTTCTATTGCAACATGCTTGACATTAAATAAGTAAAAAAATAGCAGAACTCTTTCTGGTGCATTAATAATGTTGTATGAATGTGCTGTGATAGGGTATATATCACAGCAGTGACTCTTACTTGGTCCCAGGCTGAATGAGAAACCGGCCACATATATTAGCAGACTGACCAGAGAGATCCATTTCAGTGAAGGAGACACCTCACTCATGGACATGGATTCTAGTGCAATTTCAGCTCTCTTTCTCCCGGAGTCCTGTGCTGGTATCCCAGAGTTCCTCACTACTACACTATGGTCCTCTGTTGAGTTTAAATCCTGGTGCACCTGAGTGTCGTTAAATGAGCGTAAAATGGCAGGGCTTATTCTATAGTGCGTATTATTCAGTTTGGACCGAAAGTGGGCATTATACAAGCCCTGAAGCAGGTGTGTGTGAAAGTCACTGTCATACCCCCTCCCCTCTGGGGTGTGGTTGAGAAGAACAGGGCTTTGGCACAAGCTGGAGACGTGGGTTTGACTCTGCAAGGTAACTGCTCCTAGCGTTGCAGTAGACAACGTCATGACAACAGCCCCCAAGCACAGGAAGGCTTTGGGCCCAACTCGGTCCACTAACAGGATCGCAGGAATGGTCCCACCAACTTTAACCAAACCCAACCCAGTGGAGGCCAGCGTAGCTGCCTCGTTGCTATGAAAACCCACACTGCGGAGGACAGTGGAGGCGTAGGCTAGCAAGTTGGGCTGTCCTGTCGCCTGCTGCAAAAACACCAAAGCCAAGCCCACAAACAACCTCCTGCGCATGTTGTCCTGCGAACGAAAGAGGTCCAGAAATCGCTGCTGATTTTCAGCCCCCAGTGCGACCCTTATGGTCCGAAGTTCTTCCTCTACAGCATCTGGGCTGGCAGCACCCCGCAAGCGGGCCAACGTGGCCCAAGCCTCCTTCTCCCTCCTGTGGGCGAGTAGAAAACGGGGGCTCTGGGGAAGCAGGGGCATCACACAGACCTGAAGGAATGCAGGTAGAAGTACAGCGGTCAAGGTGAACCTCCAGCCACCCTCTACACTTGCGAATGCCCAGCTCAGCCCGAACCCCAGCAGCACTCCCAGGACCACCATCAGCTCATAAACACACACACAACGACCCCGCCAGGTTGCGGGTGCCACCTCTGCCACATACAGACACGAGGCAGTGCCTGAGAGAGCCACTGCCATGCCCACGAACGTCCGTCCCAACAGCAGTGCCCAGAAGGATGGTACACACACGCTCAGCAGTGTCCCACATGCGCACAGAACTGCCGTCAGGATGATGGAGAAACGGCGGCCATAACGGTCCACGATGGAGCCACCCACCATGGAGAGAAGGAATGCTCCAAGCAGCAGAGCCCCAACAACCTGCTCCTGCTGTGGGCATGAGAGGGCCAGAACCTCCCTAAGCTGCAGCAGAGCTCCAGAGATCAGACCCAGCTCATAGCCCAGCATCAGGCCGCTGAGAGATGCAATGGACACGGCACACAGCACCAGCAATGCACCACAACCTGGAGAGAGAGAGAGAGAGAGAGAGAGAGAGAGAGAGAGAGAGAGAGAGAGAGAGAGAGAGAGAGAGAGAGAGAGAGAGAGAGAGAGAGAGAGAGAGAGAGAGAGAGATAGATAGATAGATAGATAGATAGATAGATAGATAGATATATAGAGAAAGAGAGAGAAAGAGAGAGAGAGTAAAGTAAATGTAACATTTACTATAAAGTCACAAAACAAAGACTATCCCTGAAGAATGAATCTTAACACTGTGTGTGCTTGAGAACCTTCATCAAGTCCAGACTTCAGGTTCTCAATCTCATAATAACATAACTGACATATGATTTTCATAATAGTAAATGAATAGTTTATAGTAGTTACTGAATAATACACTTTGATAACTGAAAAATAAGCTTAGACATCCAGCTACCTCAAAAACGCACGGTGATGATCTAAAGCACACATCCTCGCTGAAAGAACAGATGACAGATAAATATCCAAGAAAACATTTAGTATTTTTTTGTTTTCCCAGTTCTTCTCCAATGTATATAGAACCAATCAGTTCTCTTTCCTGACATGTCAGCACTACTAATGATGGCTCTACAACCATCTCTTTAACCCCTGACATGGCAGCTTCGTCTGGCAAGTCCAAAGTTTTATTACACACTTCTATAACCTAAGAATAGCTCAGACAGTTTGCATTTAAGCCCCTGTAGTTACTGAATAATAAGCCTCAGTATGTAATAAGCCTGGGATTTAAACCACCCACTGAAAAATGTGATGCTTTGAATATACTATAAAATTATTGGCAAAAGTAAACTGAGAAACTCAGCAGGATCCCACATGCGCACAGCACTGTAACATACTTTATTCATGTGGAAAATATACAGTCTACATATATGAATCAAATAAACTGAATGCATCATATTTGTCAGTGCAGGAATCTTATTGGCGTGAACATTCACAGTAAGGTGAGGGTCCATACTTGATTTCTATGCTGAATATTCTTAGTCTGTTCACTGTAAGGCATGTGGCTGGTTGAAATGTGAACTGCCCTCAGGCAGAGCTCACTCATTCAGCTCTTTTCATGGGGTGATGACATGCCTGTTAATAACTGTATGCTTATACATAGCAAAACTATGCTTGCTTCATGTATGTAATTTCCAGTCAAAACAGAAAATATAAAGTAAAAGTTATTTAGGATACAAGGCATTTCTGAAGAGACTAAAAATAAAATCAACCACCTGCAAGGGAGGGGAAACTCAAAGGACGTAAGTGGAAAAACAGGAGTTTCCAAAGCTGGATATAAAGAGGGACTATTAGCAACCACCTGCAAGACCTGAGAGTAGGAGTCAACTGATTATTGGCCCAGCTGATAATCAGAGTCTAGATTTAGCATTTTTGTTATTTATGCACATATCTGACGCAACTCAGACAAACAAAAACAAACCTTTGTATTCTCAATGTTCCACCCACAGCATTACTAGATTGCATTACTTCTTTAGTCTGTCTCTGTCCTGCCTGTTGTGCTCCTAATTTGGTAGAAATGTGTCAAATAAATCTAATCAAACTTCAAGGAGGTCTCTGAAAATGGACTGTAATAAAAGCAACAAGTGGTTCCAAAAAGTACTAAATTATTTGAGATTGCTTCATATATAATATAATTATATGTCTGTATAATTTTCTGACATTAAAAAATAATAAATAACATGTACTGAATAGCCTTTCTTACTGGAAATCTGACACAGCACTGTATTTTTGTGTGTTTGTGGGTATGTGTGTTATGCTATGTTGTTATCATATAGTAACCTAGCCTTCACCCTCAGCACTCTGGAATTGATAATGCAATCATGTTAGACAATAATGATTATGCAATAAAACTGATGGTGAATATTGATTTGGGATATAATAAATTAATTATATAATGATTATAATTATCAATTACTGGTGAAGGAGCAATGAAGTGTCTCACACAAAACTCAGTGACATGTGACAAGTATGTGCTGTGATTTGCTGGCAGCTGAAACATGCCTGTACAAAAACAAGGCCAGAGTCTTTTGTCTTGTTTTAGGTGTGTTTCAAACTGACAGATGTTTTCAGTGTCAGTTTCTTGTAGTTTTGCTTTCTTTGATTCTAACTTACATTGCATGTTTTGATCTCATTCTTCATCAAATGACACAAAACCTCAACAACTAAATATACTGTAATATCAAATATTTCAGTATTTAGTTTATCCAGTCTTTTGCCTTTATTACAACTATTCTTTTTAGGAGTCTTTTTAGTTTTTTTGAGGAAATCTGCAGGGATTTTCTTCCACATGATCAAAGTTCAGTCTTAGAAGTTGGTTGAATTCTTTGCTTCTCATGATCGAAGTTATCTTTTAAAAACGTTTTTGAGCTCCAGTTTCGTCTGTTTTTCACTCATTTTCCTTTGACTTTCCTCCTTCTTATGTGAGTGGATTGTCATTTCTAATTTAGTTAGAAATGCCTCTTGAAAAATTAATTACTTGTACCTAATGATGGTTTTGACAGAAAATGAAATGAATGCAGGTCTCTGATTTTTGCAAAATACTGTATATTAATGTAGTAAGAACTGTCGACTGTCATTTCTTAATTTGTAATGTCTGACAATAATCAAATGACTATTAAAATACCACCGTAGCCCTGTGCAGCAAGGGTTTAAATCATACTCACAAAGAGCATTCCTGACACATGATCTCTGAACCAAAGCATCTGATTTTCCATTCACAGCCACAAGATCCAGGGGTACAGTTCAGAAATCCGTGTGTTTCATAACAGTACATCAGGAGTAAATCATTCATGTAGAAATATTTTCATTAGAGACCTGCATATGAGATGGCTAAAATTGACCAAAAATGCATTACATCAACATAATTCTATATTTCAGTTCACGTACTTTTGGTAGTTATTCAGTGCATTACTGTCCACCAGTTAAGTATTTTCATAAATATAAGGATCCATGCAATCCACCCATGTAATCCACCAAATAGTAGCAAGGGGACACCACTGAATGTAGTAATCATTGGGGTTTATATCTATAGACCACTAGCTCTCAGTTAAGCCCACACATTGTTTTTTTAATAATTCAGCTAGACTAAAGAAGGGAAACGATTAAATTAGAACTAGAAAAAAAAAACAAGTGCATCTCACAGCAGCTGGTGCAATAAACAGAAAAACAAACAAAAATAAAGTTGTTTGCCTAGTATTTTCTGTGTAATATATCTAGGTACCATAAACTTCAATCTTTCATTAGTGGCCATAAAATAGCTATACGAGTTATATATCTGACTATTTTTACTGCTTATAAAGGAAGGTTATTAAATGGCATATGATATAGAAGATTGCAGAAGGAAGGGGAGAGTAAAACCACAGTGAGTAAAACAGAAAGCAAAAGGGAAAAACCTTCTTTAATGTAAGTTAATGTAAAACGATTTTATATCAAGTAATTTTGGAACATTTTTATTGGTCTATTCATCATGAAATTTTCACACATTGTAAAGTGTAGCTGATTTTTTTTAATTATGACCACTTTTTGTAGTGTAACGTGCAGTAAGGTTGTAGAAACTGAAGAGTCTACATTTGGGAACACTGATTATTACAGGCAGAAAATGCAACTAACTTCCAAGACTGAACTTTGGAGGTGTAGAAAAATATCCCTGCAGATTTCTTTGAAAATGTTAAAGAAATCTCCTGAAAAGAATGAAAGCTGAAAAAAGGGTGAATGCCTAAATATTTCTACTTCTGTGAATTATGTAAGCACACATGGCTTAATATTTATTGTTTGCATGTTTTGGTAAAGAATGTAGTTGGCTTTTTTTCTGGAATATCACATTTATATGAATCAAAATGTGATAATTTTGGGTTGGATTTACACAGTTCACAGCTGCACACAGGCAGAGCCATAAAATTTGCCATACCAGATCAGCCGCTTCTATAGCAAAATCACACGAATAGCTGCCAAGCAAGACTGCAAAAATGACCTCTAGTTAAACCTTTCATGTGGTGTGGAGTGGTGGAATGGTAATCTCAGACCCTCAAGAGGCCAGAGGGCAACATCTACCTGCCAGTGCGTGAGACGGAGTGTACCTGAGTGTGCAGGTGTGTTTTTCTCAGGCTGCGTGTGCACATCCTGATTCTGCAGTGCAGACTTGATCTGGGGGTCAGAGGTCATTCTGTCAGTCTCTCCCATAGTGTCCATTCTCTCCCAGACCTGCTGCAGGTACAGAGGGGGAAAAACCCAGAGAACAGTCAGATGCTGCAGTGGAAAAGGGATGCTCTGATGTCACACTTGTCTATTGTTATGAATTATTAACAACATTTTGCATAATACTGACATTTGGCTTATGTTCAGAAGCAGCTTGTTCTTAAAGTTCCACCCACTGAAGCAAACAGAAATACACCAATGCCTTGGACCTGAGTGTGTTTTTCCTCAGGCTGCGTGTGCACATCCTGATTCTGCAGTGCAGACTTGACCTGCTTGTTTGGTTAGTTTAAAGGGCTCATCTCATTAAAAAAACCAAACATTTCTCACCTTTTCTTTTATAAATCAAAGAACTTGATGTTGCATGCTAACATTACCAAAGATCCCAAACAAACAGCCCAAACAAACAGCCCATTTTGAATATAATTTTTTTGTGATGTCACTAAACCAATATGTTTACATATGTGTGCCTTTTCAGCCTAGAGCAGTTTAGCACGTTCTTTTTATGCTAATGTGTTAAGAAGTGTTTCAGCCCAGAATGCTTTTTTTAAAATGAGGCATAGTACAGGCTAGGCCAGGGGTTTTACTGGCCTGTTGTGGCTCCACAGCAGAATTAGATTTTTAGGAAAAAAATAAAATAATCCTCCTTTGCAGTAAAATAAAGCTCTGCAATAAATGGTCCTTAAACGTTGGAATTAACTGTAACTGTTAATTCACCTTTTAACCCTGAAGATTGTCATGCAGACTGCTGGTCACCATAGCAATGCAGGCAGCAGTCTCTGAGATTAAAGACAAATATTGATCATTTGGAGACAAACTGACTTATTTGCATCTATTAGCACTCCAGCTGGTCTCCAGATTAGTTTAATCTGTGATGAAAAACTAAACAGTAAAAAGTCGCGAAGCTGAAGTTAGTTTCTCGTTCAAATTCTCCTGTTCTGCCTTAAATGGCGCAGCAGTTACTTTCTGTTGCATGAAGTGCCATTTAAGGTGGAAGGGGAAAATTCAACCAAGAAGCTGGTGAATGAGAAGTTGACTTTAGCCTCGTAAAAAAAAGTTGAACGTTGAGAGACATTTTACAAGAAAATATTCTACTTTTCTCACAGAGATGTGAGAAAAGCAGCTGTAGCTGAGCTAAAACTTAAAGCAGAGCAAAGTAAGTCTATGTTTTCATTTATATTATATTTTGTAGCATATACTAGAGCATTAGCACATGCTGAGACATATTTCCAGCCAAGATGGTAAAATGGATATAAAATGTTGTGCCTCCCAAGGTTTGGGTTGCCGATCTAGGCAATCAGAATATTTATATATATATATTATAATATATATATATTATTTATATATATTATATAACTTGAATGGTTCTTTTTACCTCAACATTGATATGCAATACATTAAATGATGCCATTCCAGTCATTATCACATTGGCTACTTAAATACAACATAATGTCATATTTAAATACTCAGTTGTATTCAAGCACACACTTTAAAACCCATAGTGTTTTTTAAGGTCAACTTTTATAGTCTCCCCTACACTCCTAACAATAGGGGTGCCAGAATTAAAGCGTTCCCTGGAGCGATGCTATAGAGCAACAATAAAGAAATTTTAATTGGTTCTATAAAGAGCCACTTCTGTAAATAAGATGTGAGTGTCTGAAGTTTCTCTTTAAAGGATAAAGGAGAGTTCCACCAATGCTTCAAATCACTCAGACGTTAAACAAAGTCATTCAGGTTAGTCATTCTGAGTGGGTTGATGTGAAATGTCTCATTTTATAAATACTTACCGCTTTATTATTGTTCACAGTGGGAGAACCAGACATCTGAAACATTTAATATCTCTGTAATCTACCTCACGGAAACTATAACACAAATGATTATGAATACGGTTTATTTTTAATCCAAAAAAGTGAAGAGGTATGTATAGGGCTTTGTAAGGCAAAATAGTACCCAAAGAAGATTAACCACTATTTTACCATTATCAACAATTGCACATAAAAACTTAGAATACAGGTTACAGGTATAGGTTCACTGGTCATTTTGGACAGTAAATGAAATTGTTATATTGGCAGTGTAGACATTGTGACCCCAGGTTCCCATTACCACCACTGTAAAGAAATCAGAGTCTCTACACTCTCAGAAATAAAGATATGAAATTGGGGCAGTGCCCTTTTGTCACTGAGATGGTCCCCTCAAGGGTACATCTCAGCACCATTAATCAGGGAAAATACCTGTACCCTAATCCACTGAAATTATATTTTCTAATCTGTATTGGCTCCACACACCCCGTCTCGTCTCCAGGCTTTTTATTGTATTAATTTGGTTCAAAGCATTTTGGTCATAAAAGGTACAAATATATACTTTTCACCTGGGAAAAACTTATTTATGGTTCTCAAGCGGACCTTAAAACCACTGTTCTAAGGTACATTTTCATTGTTTGCACCTTGATGAATGAAAAATGTACCTGCACAGAACCTTTACTTCTAACAGTGTACAATGAAGCATTTCACATCAAACCACTGTGAATTAAATGTTTCTGTGCCAATCAAGATCTTTTCTGGAACTTCTATCTATCTATCTATCTATCTATCTATCTATCTATCTATCTATCTATCTATCTGTCTGTCTGTCTGTCTGTCTGTCTGTCACAGCACCACTCTTTCCCAACACAGTTCGCAGGAACATGTTTACTAGTAGGCAGCAGTCACTGGGAGAACACACAACAACAAAACTGTCCTCAAGGTCACTTCAGCTGAGCTTCTGACAGCCAAAAGGCAGCAGCCCAACAGACGTGCTGACCACAGGCCACCAGCTTTCAGCGCACCAGGCTGGTGTGAAAAGTCTGAATCACTTCTGAGTGTGTGTGCATGGGCATGCAGCTCCCCTCCAAGCCCACCCATGAAAGGAAGTCCCCCAAAATTCATGGAAAACTCGACCACCGGAAGTAAAGGCAGCAGCAGCGAAGCTCTTACCTGTCACCTGCGCGCGCGTTTGGGCCACTTTAACCCCCGGCTTTACGAGATCATGGCGGTGTTGGGAGCCTTTTCCTTCCCTCGCCGCCCTGGGCTGCAGCCACTTCACTTTTCCGCTCCTTCGTGCCTTGTTTTGGACCGCTGGCTCCCTCTAAGCCCCGCCCACTCCGACAGAAAGGGTGAAAAACAGGACAGCCCAAGTTAGCCAGCCAGCCAGCCGGCCGGCCATTCAAGGCTCCCTGCTTAGTACCAAAGTTTGACTCTCACTGCGCACAGCGATTAGGGGCAGGGCAGCTTTATTGGCTACTTATTCAGTTGTATTCATAATAATTATCCATTGCGCATGCGTTGGTGTTTACGGCTTGGCAGTGGAATGACCACTGGTCTGTGCTTTAAGGCTGTGGTGAAATAGACGCATTTGAGCGCGCGCGCGCTGGTGTTATGTAATATGTGTAGGTCTGCTTGTCAGTTCTGACTGCAATAAGGCTGCGCTCCAAAAAAAGCCCCCCGGCACACCGTGACCACCCTGATTCAGTGTCCAAATAAGCCAGAGAGAAGTGAAGGATCATTCTGTAACACGTGCTGATTAAAAACACAAACCTTTCGTGGAAAACCACACCCTGATTTACAAAAGGACTATTAATAGTCTGTCCTGAAGAAAGAGAGAGAGAGCGAGAGAGAGAGAGAGAGAGAGAGAGAGAGAGAGAGAGAGAGAGATGTTTAACTTCCTAGGTAGCAAGCATGCATTGATCCGCTGGCTTGATAACGTTGGCACCCCACTAAATGTTTATCCACCCTCGGACCACCCAGATCTTACCAGTTTTAACCTCCTCAATCAGATTTTAAATGCACATTGCCTTTCATTTTGGAACAAAAACTAAGACAAAATACTACAAACTTCAAAATGAATTAGGCCTACTATAAAATGTTTTTGTTGGAAATGTTATTACTGTCTCTGTGCTAGCTGTATAACTGGCTTTATTCATGACACTGCTGTTAAAATTCATTTACAAAACTAATTCACAAAAGATAGAAACGTAAGATAGAAATGATAGAAAAGTATGTAATTTGGACTGTCAGATGAAAATGAGTGGTTTTGTATAAAACTCTGCTTAACCACCAGTAGGCCGCCAAGAGTTTTGCTGTCAGCAGGCCAACAGTAGCCCACTCTCCTCTCACTATCTGGGTTATCTTACCAATATAACCCCTTAGCCAAGACACGTTAGGTGTCTGAACCCTGCTGAAGGCTGTGCTGGTCTAACATGCTTATACATTGCCAATTAGCATTAAACCTCAGTTAAGTAATCTCAAATTGATGACAAAAGGTTGATTATTAATAGGTTGTCCTGACAATATTAAACAAAACTGATTACTGATTACCACTGGCTAAACTGAGACAGAATGGACTGACCACTGATCCTTTTATCAGCAACACCTAATTGTTCATTTAGGCATAATTCAATTGTTATGATGCAAACAAAGTAATTCAGAGTGCTTTAATGTGAAATAGTACATTGTAGAGAAACACAGTGTATACTATACAGTGCTAATCATAGGAACCAAGGGTCACAATGCCTATAATACCATTATAATCATTTTAATTGGGCTCCTAAATGATTGGTGAACCAACACGTGTCTTATGAGTTTTTATTTGTAATGCTGATTAAATTAAAAAAGGTTTTTCTTTGAGGAGTAAAATCCAAGGGGTGGCCAGGGTTCTGGCTACCCCTGCAGTCTGAATGTAAAAATACATTTTAAGGCAAAATCTTCTCTCAGAATTATCATGAAGCAATGCCTCAGACATCAGGTGATGTTTTCGTAACCATTTCATCAAATAATAATATTCTATGATGGAGATTTTAGAGTCAATATACTCTTCAGATGTTTGGTTCTTATCACCACCACTGTGAAGAAATTTGATTTGTAAGTTCCTCTAGAATGGAGCATTTCACACCAAACGACTTTGTTTACACCTTAATGATTTGTCTTCCTCTGTGTCCTTATCCCTCTGCTGTCTATTTAAGAAATAGTAACATGAGAAATCAAAATGGACCAAATTTTACATTTTTACTGGTCACATTATTGAATTCCACATACAACACAAGAAAATATCAGTAGTCTGTCATACTGAACATCTGTAAATTAGTAACATCACTGACCATTACACCATTGACCAAATTGCTAAATTTTGAGCTTTTCTAAAAATGTAGTACACTTCTATTCTAGTTTCAAGGTGACTGGACGTAGAGGTTTCCAAATATTTGCTTTCATGTTGTTATTTTATTGAAATTGTTAAGGTTTGCGTAATGTTTTGTGGATGCACTGACAATGCACTGACAATTATATCACTGACTAAGTTACTAAATTCTGAGTTTTTCCTAAACACCTTCCACTACTACTTTAGTTTAGTATTTGCATTCATGTTGTTATTTTATTGAAGTTGTTAAAAATCATTTATGGTTTTTAGCTAACACCACTGACAGAATTCTGTGTGATACATGAAGGTGTCAGAAGTGTGGACAAATTTCAGGAATATCAGGAATATCAAAAGAGACTTCACTCACTGTGGACTTCTCTGAGTTTGTCTTTCTTCCTTGAAGATATCCACACAAGCAGTTATTCAAAATGAGTTTTAAAGAGATTTTATATTACTGTAACACCACTGACAAAAAACATAAAAAATTAAATTACATTTATATATTTGCAACATGACATTTTAATAATGTAAACTGAAAAACAAACCAAAATTCACCCAAAATAATACTTAAGGATCTGTGAAGAAAAAAATTAAAAAAAACATTTTTACAGTCTTCATTAGTTACTTTAGGAATGTAAAAAAGAATACACAGACATTAACATCCTCTGGTTTGTTGTAATTTTAAGCTCATATTCACAGCTTTTAACGTTGGGGGATGTCATTTGATGATTGAATGACTTGTATATTTAGGCCTACCTTCTTAACCATGGATAAAACCTAGTCTTGGACTAAATTGCAGTGTCACCAGTGGGGTAAAACAACGTTT